>NC_067399.1:527523919-527857848 GCF_016432865.1 Antechinus flavipes
TAAATATGTTACTGTACACATATCAATTCATTGGTGAGATGACTCTAGGGCTCCTTTCCAGAAAATTTCCCTCTACTTTGTGACTACATTGAGAAAGCAAGTAACTACAATTAATTTAGTAACTTCTTTGAGTTTCTTTGCTTCATTCTATTTGGTGAGGGGTTAGGAGGAAGGATAAGAGGTAGTAGACAAATGTGGGAAAATCTAGTTTTATTGTAGCTTTTTCATGAATTTTAGTCATCCTTCTTAAGCTATTTGTTTTTTTGCATTTGCTTCCTCTTCCCCTTTAGGTTGAAAAAACCCCAAAATGCTAAATTTTACAAATTAAAATAATAATCAATTTAGGGAGCACAAGTAAAAATATACAGATTCAACATTTAATAATTAAATCTTAAATAATGAGTTGCCTAAGGAACATCATAAAATAAAATAATTAATAACTAAAAGACTGATTATGACAAGAAAAATACTAAAAATTTCTGGCATGGAGCTAAAGCAACCCTTAAATTAAATTCAAAGAAAATTAATTTGATATCAAAAATGCTATAGAATTGATAAGTAAAACAGTAGGATCCATGAAGAGACTAATAAAATGAATAAGCTGTTGGCCAATGTGCCTAAGAAGAAGAGTGAGGAAAATAACATTTTAAAAATGAAAAATGAAGGTAAAATCACGACAAAACCAAGAGAATTAAATATATATATATATAATCAGAAGCAGCCATTCACAACTAGATGCTGACCAAAACTGAGAATTCAAAAGAAACAGATATATAAAAATAAAAAGTACTCAAATTAACATATTAAATCAATTAAGAAAATAAAATTAAATTAGCAGCAAAAGAACAAGCCAAATTGGAGAAGACTCTCTTTGAGATGGAAAATTCTAACATTTAAAACATTTAATTCTAACATTTAAAAACACTAGTTTTCCAAATTATTCTCAAAATTGAGAAAGAAAACACTTGAGGAAACTTCTTTTATTAGACATAGTCATGATCTCTAATTCAGAGAAGGAAAAAGCAAAGAAAGAGAACTATAGGTCCATCTCATTAATGAATATATACCCAGAAATAAAATTCCAGCAAAACATTTATAAATTTAATGAAAATTTATTGTGCTAAAAAAAAAACTGTGCTATAAAAATTCACAAATATGATAAATATAGAGAAGTATAAAAAGACATATCAAGTAATGCAAAATAAAGTCAATAAACCAATCGAAAGTGAATTACAAAATTATGACCAATCTTGACCTCCCCCCCCAAAAAAAAAAAAAGGCAAATTTTCTTCTTTTTTTTGCAAAGGTGGGAGTCCACAGGTATGGAATAATAAATACAACATAATTTTTCGATATTTATTATTTTTTCTATACTTAAAAAAAATTCATTATAAGAGATAACAGTCTGGGCCAGGACAGGGAAATACAGTGGTAGATGTACGTGACATTTTTTTTTTTTTAAAGATACCAATAAAAAAAGGTTTTAAGTCTGAGAAATTTTGTCTCATGCAATGCCTTTGGAATGAAAAAAACAGAAAATGAAGAAAATAAAAGAAGGATCCATGCATAAGGCGAGTCCCACACTATTCTCTTTCCTTCCTTCCTGCTGAGAACATAACCCAATATTTCATGATTGCGAGGGGCGGGGAGGAGGGGGAAGGGGGGGAGAGAAGAGAGGAGAGGAGGGAGAGAGAGGGAGGCTGAGAAAGCGTTCTCTCTATTGTGACTAGCACAACACAAATGGGCTAGTGGCAGTTGAAAATAAGGAGACTGGATTGTTAATAATTCAACAGAGCCAATTATTGAGAGAAATCATGTTATTTATATATCTTAAAACAATATGTTACTATAAACATTGTTCTGTAACCAACCCTGGTTTCTGTTTTCCTGTGATCTAACTCTCTGAAGCATGTTGTTAGTTTCTAGGGACTCAATCTTATTTAAAGTTCACAATGCCCCAGTAATTCTGCCAAGACCTTGTTTTCTCATGATTTCAAGCTTAAATGCACTCTTGATTAATCTTAGAAGGAAGGGAACATCCCACTTACTGAAGTTTCTAGCTTCCTGGGAATTCTCTACACTTCTTCTGTTCAGCTTATCTTACATTCATCTGACCCTAACCTGTTATCACCTCCTTCACTCCAGTCTTTGATAAGGTGATCCAAAAGTTTGCAAAATTCAACCTTCTGCATGCACCCTTAATCCGAAACTTTTCTCTGTTTTGCAGAAAATGGCTTATCCTTCATATTTCCATATACTTTCTTGCCCTATTCTCCTCTTTGTTCCTACCACTGGACACATTCAAATATCCTCCAAAATTAAAAAAAAATTACATCTTAAATTGCACGTCTATTATTCCACATCTTCCCAACTCACCTTGAAAAAAATCAACTACAATTAAAATTTTGTTTCTCTCACTTCCTTTTAATTTGTTTTATGGTATTTCTCAGGCATAAAGGTTTCCCTCCTGGGAGGGCACAGGGTTTCCCTATTGATCCTTGCTTTCTACAACTGGCTTCATGGTGTCATAGGTATAGGTATGGCTGTCAATAGGTTAAGTCCTTGTCCATCAGTTTATTTCTAAGGAAACACCAGTGAGTCAGAGACATTGGGGGAAATAATCCCTTAATTTGTTCAGATGATAAGAACGACATGTGAAACAGAAAGAGTCCATTCAATGTAAAGCTTATTTAAAGCAATAGGAAAGAGGAGAAGGGAAGAGAAGAAGAAAAAAAGACCCAATATACAGCTGGAAAGGAATAACCTTCAAATCAATCAGTATTATTTCAATTTATTTTTAATTTGATTGAAGGATTCAATTCCCTTTTTTAGGAGAACCTAACCCTAAACCTAAGCTAAGCCAATATAGATACTCTCTTTAGCCTGAATGGTACCTACAAATTTGGGGAACAGATTGATAAAATTTTATCATATAGTAGGGATAATTTAAAGTGAGACATATATCTTTGTAGGAACAAAATAATCATAGAATAATAAGACTTTTTAAAGGCTAAATTCCTCTTTCTGGAAGCTTAGAAAAAGGGATTGACAAGATTAAGTTCCTCTTTTCTGTCTTAGTTCCCCTTCTCCTAGACTCCAAGTAGTAAATTCAAACTACAGGCCCTTTAAAGTAATCTTTTTAATTGCAAGATGCTTCATTTCCAACTCAGAGATTCCTAAGGCAATCTCACTTTGAAAGACAAGGTAACATATACAAGCCCTAATAAAATAGAACATCACATTGAATAGTTATCCTATCCTAGAAACTTCCCATTATGCACCCCACATGCCAGCAGCCAAATATTTATAAATTAACTTACTTCTTTGTTCTTGTTATACATTCTTATTCCTGTAAAATTTGTGCCTCTTTTCTGTTATAAAAACAAGCTCTATAAATCACTCTTTGGTCTCTGATTTCTAAGGAGGTCAGATGACCTGGTTTGATTTGCAAAATGCTAGCTTTGCTAATTAAATCATTATACTTGAAACTGTTGTGCCTCAGGATTTTTCTATTTCAGATAATTAATTTAACACAACTCGGGCATACACACTAACAAAGTAAAACTCATGTAAGAGTTACACTGTACTGAAGAGCAGTTTCTTAAGCAGAAAGAAAGCTCTCTAGTAGGGAGGGATGCTCCTGCTGGAGGGGAAGATGAGCTCCACAATACTCTTTTGAGTGTGGCTCTTATATTATAATGTTGGATGGTCTCCCTGGAATTGACCAAATTTTGTATCACGGGATTGGGACAAAATATTATTTTGGAGAACTTATCAGGGAGAAAAACAAGCTAATAGTCAATAAAATACTATTTGGAGGATTGCATATTAGGAGGAAAAACAATCTGATGGTGGATAAAATATTATTTGGGGGACACAGCTATACCAGCTTTCAAAAAATGTTAACTCAGTATTTTTCCCATGATATGTTTCATAAATGTAAAGCCTTCCTTAGAGAAACTGACCTCAGAAGCGCCAAGCCTAATCTTAAAACACAATTCCTTTGCAATCTGACTTCCATCCTCAGAATTCAGCTAAAACCACATTCTCCAGTTACCACTGGTCTCCAAATTTCATGGCCTTTTCTCCACCTTCAACCTTCTTTTCCTCTTTGTAGCACAGTTGTTTTATTCTCTCCCCCACCCCACTTTTTTCATCTTCCTTTGTTTTCTTCCCCCCATTAGATTATAAGCTCCTTAAGGACAAGAACTGCCTTTCTTTTTCATATTTGTTTCCTTAGCATTTAGCCCAATGTCTGGCATATAGAAAGTACTCAATAAATGTTTACTGACTCTCTGCCTTTCCCCTTTTGATTCCTCCAGGATGGAAAAAAAAAAAAAAGGTGAGGAAGAGGGGTTTTCTCCTTTCTTTCCTCCATACCCACCACCAGCACCATCCACCACTCCACAGAAGCAGTTGATAAGCATGCACATACCTAATCATAAAGTAGCAAGACATAGATGGCACAGCAGATAACAGAACTGGACTTGGAATCAAGAAGACTTCTCTTCCTGAGTTCAAATGTGACCTCAGACATTTATTATCTGTGTGATCTGGGGAAGTCACTTAGCCCCATTTGCCTCAGTTCCTCATCTATAAAATGAGCTGGAGAAAGAAATGGCAAACCACTCCAGTATCTTTGCCAAGAAAATCCCAAATGGGATCACAACAAGTCAGACATGACTGAAACAACTGAATAGCAACAACAACAAAAGCCGTAGTATATAAATGTTCACAGTCCAAAAGCTCACAGTTCACAGTACCTAAAGCTCAACATTTTATATAGATACATACATATTTTCAATTATTTTCACAATATGAGCTCAAAATCCAGTTTCCTGGACAAAGCAAGAAGATTACAAGAACTGTGAAAGATCAAGAGATAGTATCAAGTAGAGATTCTCTTAAAAAACAAGTATAGATATGCCTCAACAGCCAAATTACAAGAGTTCAGAAGTCTGCCTTTTGGGAGAGAAGAGGATGTCCTGGTGCAGTATTTTGCCTGGAGAAACAAGAATCCAGCCTTTTCTACAATATAGTTTCTACAAAGTATAGTTTCTACAAAGCCTCTCTTGGAGTATAAAGAGCAGTAATTTGGGCAGTGCATATCTAATATGATTGCTTGTTTAGAAGCCTCCTAAATACATATTTTAGGGAGATTCTAAGCCACAAAATGATATTACATATCTTTGAGGGGGAATGTTTAAGACTCTATGAAAGAGAATTCAATGGAATGTTAAAATGGTTGCTCTGATAAATCCAAGTCTAATACTTTTTAGGGAAAAACCAGAGGACTAAGTGAATACTTTGTATCTGCTTTCTGTATCTGTTCATGAGTTCTTGTGAATCTTTGTATCTTATGTACTTTGTGGGATAAAATTAATGTCATCCCATACTGTATTGCATAGTAACTAGGAATTCCTTTGTTCACTTTTAAAGAAACCTCAGCATGAATATACCAAGATTTTCCAGGTAGAGACAATGAATCAAATATGATAAATAATGTCTCTGATAAAGAGCTTCCAAAATGAAACCCAATCCACATGAGTTGAGTCCTGAAGCCATCATAACTCATGTATATTAATATTCACATTTGCTCTGGGAGTCAACTGAAAAAGCATCTCTTGGGAATAATTTCCTTTTGCTACTGAACAAAGATTAGCAGATGCTAAATTGATAGCAAAAAAGGATGTGGCATAAAGAATTTTAAAAATAACCTGTGTCATGATATATTTTTAAACTAATCTGTTATATGTAATCGTCAACTCTCAGAAAATTTGCTCTTTACCTAACACAAAAAATATTTAAGTCTCTTCTACTATGAACTACTCACTAAATGATTGAGTGACTGACTAATCTAATCAAATAAAAATATTTTGCGAATAGTCCTCTATATTTCTGTTACTCTCACTTTGAACTCAACTAAACTGCCCCAGATATATAAAAAAATTGTTAGAAAAAATAATTATCTGTGGCCACTATCACTCCTACTTAGGACCTCTACTATCACTTTCTCAAGTGAAAATTTCAGGATTAGTGTGATCAAAATGCTACCATAAATCCAAATTTCAGAGAAGCTTTCAGAGGATCTTTTACAGGTCTACCAGCAGTGCATTATTGTATGTTTTTCTACAGCCTTTCCAACATTTGTCATTTTCTTTTTTTTTTTTTAGTCATCTATGCTAATATAAAGAATATGAAATAAATGGCTCATATTCTTACATATTTCAATCAGTTCTTTATATATCTTGGAAATTAGATTTTTGTCAGAGAAACTTCATGTAGATTTTTCCCCCAGTTGTTTTTCTTTCAATCATAGATTTCCTGGATCTTATTGTAGAAAATCATTTTAATTTTATGTAATCAAAATTATCCATTTTGTCTTCTGTGATTCTCTTTAGCCCTTGTGTGGTAATTAATATTTCTGACAGGCATGTTTATTTTCATGTTTATTTATATCTAAATCATATGTCCATTTGGAGCTTAGTATAATGTGTGAGGTGTTGGTCTAAATCTAATTTTTTCTGTAATGCTATTCCCATTTTCCCATCAGTTTTTAATCAAATAACAAATAGTTATCCAACTAGTTGGGGTCTTGGTATTTATTGAATACTAAGCTACTAACTTCATTTACTTCTATATATTGTGTACTTAATCTGTTCCATTGATTGATCTCCCTATTTTTTAACAAGTACTAATTTACTTTAAAACCTATTATTTTGTTGTATCGTTTGACATCTGACACTGCCATATCCCCTTCCTTTCTACTTTTTCCCCCTTTATTTTTCTTGAGATTTTTGATGTTTTGTCTCCATATGAATTGTATTATTTTCTAATCTACAAGATAATTCTTTGTTAATCTGATTAGTATGGCACTGAATGAGAAAATTAACTTAGGTAGAATGATCATTTTTATTATATTAGCAACTGCTATCCATGAGTAATTAATTTTTCTAATTATTTAAGCTTATTTTGTAAATAGCATTTATAATTGTATATATATACATAATATATATAAATACACTCTACATATACACATATCTGTGTATGTATACATGTAAAATATATTTTATATATATTATATACATATGCATATGTATTATTTATATAGTTAAATTATATCTATGTATGTATATAGATTTAGATATAATTCTTATGTGTATCTTGGTAGGTATACTCCCAAGAATTTCATACATTCTGTATTTTAAATGCAATTTATATTTTCCTGCTGGATTTTACTGATATTATACAGGAATGCTGATGATTTTGGTAAAATTATTTTAAATCTTGCAATTTTGCTGAATTCATCACTTCAATTTATTTTCTAGTTAAAGTTCTTTAAGTACAACATCACATCTGGAAGAAGTTTCTTCTTTAACGTATTCCTTCATTATCTTTTTCTCAGCTTATTTTTATAGCCAGGATTTCTATTACTATGTCACATAGAAATAGAAATGACAATAGACATGCCTGTTTTGCCCCTATTTTTCTTATTTAAACTCCTTGTGGGTAATGATAATTGATTTTAAATACACACCACTTATCACTTTAAGAAAAGTGTCATTTATTTCTATTTTCTAGTATTTTTAACAGGAATGTGTTATATTTTTCCAAAAGTTTTTTCTCATTTATTGATAAAATCGTTTAATTTTTATTGCTTTACTGTAACTGTTGAGGTCTAGCTTTGGGGTACCTAAATGAAATTAGGGTTAAGGTCTAGTGGCAGGTTTGGGGTACAGATTCGGCGCAAGGGGGCCTAGTAGCGGCGCGAGTTCCCAATAAAAGCATTTATTGGCCCGGAGAGCTAGATTGATAAAAGAGGTTTATTATTAAATAAGCAAAGTTAAAGTATAGGCGAAGGTAGAGATAAGGAGGATACTGGACAGGGGGTCCAGTGGACAGAGGGTCCTCACATGGTAGCCATGTTTGGAATCTCTGCAAAGAGGGGTTCCCAGCATGGCCTTTTTATAATAGGAGACTTAGCTCGAGGGGCTTTCGGGTGTAGCCCCAAAGTTGGCTCATATCCGGGTGGGGCTGGGAACAGGTCAGATCTTCTATTGGAATTCAAAGGGACCAGGATTTGTGAGTTAAAGGGCAATTTACATTATTAACTAGGAGAGGATGGGAATCTAGAAAGGAATCTTTCCCGCATCATAACCATGTTGATAATAGTTAATTTTATAGTTGTTCTAATATTAAACCAATTCTGAATTCCTAGTATGAATCCTATCTTGTCATAGTGTCTAATTTTTGTGACATAATACCATAGGCTTTTAGCTAATATTTTATTTTAAATTTTTTACATTAATATTCATTAGAGATAGTGGTCTATAGTTTTTCTGCCTGGTATTCTCTTTGATTTATGTATCAGACTTTATGGTAAGAATTTTGTATAATCCCTTGTTTTACTATTTTTTTACAATTTATGCAAGAGTATACGGATACTTGTTAACAATGGGCTCTCTGAAAATGAATGAGATAATTTTAAGTTTAATCAACACTATTAATATTTTCTCCATCACTTTCTTAAGTTATGGCTTGAAGGTAAAGAGCTGGGTTCTTTCTTGACTTCAGGCAAACTCCTTGACTGAAAATCATTAAACTCTCAAATTGCTGACTTGCTGCAGGGTTTAGCTATTTAAAGTCTCAAAGTGTGCCCAAGCAATTTTAAGCCCAAGCAATTTCACTGTTCCTTCTAATTCAGAGATAGGTGTTCAAATTTCATAAAAGAATCACAAATATTGTTAATATTTAGTACCATGAACAGAGAACCAGGTCTGTAGTTAGAAAGATGCTTCTTCCTGCTTTCAAATCTGGCTTGACACTTCCTTTATAATGGAAATTGATTGATGGTTTTCCTCCACTCATTTCAAAAGGATGGCCAATGAAGGTAATACCATATGATTGGCCTACTTAATTTCATTCCTGCCCACTCATCTACCCACTTCTGCTTCCAGTTATTTAAGCCGTGATCTACTGAAGAAAATAATTAATTTTTTTTTTAGATCCAACCTTAGTTTACTACTTCATGAACACTTAGAAGTGCTTTCTAGCCTTGAAAAGATCCCAGTTTCAAAGTGTTGGAGTTTATTGGATTTGGGGTCCAGGGGTTATGGGTAATCTTTGAATCCCCTTCTTGCTAATTCTAGACACTCCTTTCTATACCTCATACCTGAGGCAATGAGGTGACAAAATGGGTAGAGTGCTGGACCCAAAGTTAGGAAGATTCATCTTTGTGAGTTCAAATCTAACTTCAGGTGAAATGGACAAATCCCTCCTTCCCGCCTTGGGCCAGTAGAAGAAAGTTTGCTTAGTTAGATTGGGGATTTCTTTTGTATTTCAAAAGACCGGGTCAACAATGCTCTTAAGGTTATCTGTTCCAGGTGGGTGGTGCTCCAGCGGTGCTCAAGATTGATCTAATATCTGCTTGCACCCTGTTGTAAAATGCTAATCACAGATTCCAATGTAACATAGCCGAACAAAAAAAAAAAAAAAAAACGTTTATAAAGCTGTCTTAGGCTCTGCGAAAGTACGGAATTCGATTAGAACTCCATCCCGAGCTCGGTATCAAATAAACTCTAAATCTTCCTCATTGTGGCTGTCTTGAATTTTATTGCCTGGGCTATTTCACAGGTACTTACTAGCTCTGTGACCCTGGACAAGTCACTTAGCCTTGTTTGCCTCAATTTTCAGCTGTAAAATGGGCTAGAGAAGAATATAGTATACCTCTCAAATAGCTTTGCAAGAAAACCCTAAATGGGATCACAAAGAGTTGAATGTGACAGATAAATTACAAACCAAGAATCATAAATCACATCAACCTCTCCTCACCTTGTCATTTGTAACTTCATCAGCTCAGGTAATAAAGTTCATAGTTTTCTTAATATTGGAGGAAGTGGGGAAAGGGAAGTAGTAGAATCAAACCTCCCTTTCTCTGCATAAATGAGAGATTGAGGATTGGAATGAATAGGCTTCAACAAATTACTAATGGGAAACTTAAGAAGAGAAACAATAAACATAAAGAATGCCATGAACCAAAAAGATGTACTAGTCATATGACAAAAACAAGGGTTAGCAACTGGAAAATTTAAACATTCCATCAGTATCCTTGCAATGCCAAAGCAAATGAGGAAGGCTGGAACCATGTCACAGGAATCCCTATGATGACCTTATTAGAGTACATGGTCACCCAGGATAAACAAGAACGATTGGCAGCCATCAACTTTTTCTAAATAATATCCAAATAGATGAGATAGAAGTTCCATTTGAGTATGAAAGAAACTTCACTTAGGTCAGTGTAGCTGGCTTCTGCAATGCTTTCACCCTGCTTTCCTTCCACATTTCCATCATCTCTCCAAAATGTCACCATTCGTGTAAAATGTCACCTTTATGTAATGAGCTCCACATAAACATATAACTAAACACCAAATTAATTCAGAATAAGGTTTGTCCTCTTAATTAACAAAAACAGCAACAAAAACACCAAGCTTTCCACAAACTTTTTCATCTTTACTAAACATATGGTGTTTCTTTCACTTTAGCGCCTTGCTCTTCTTGTCCCACACCATCAACTTAGCTATCATTCCTCCAGCTCCCTGAGAGTATAAAAGATCACATAACAGCTGGCAGCTATGTCTCCTTTAGTTGAGGGCCTCCAAGGTACTCTAGACTTCAAAGTGGTTACTATGATAAACAACATGCCTTTCCTCTAACAGCAAAGGAAAAACAGACCTTAAAACACCCCTGTTAGCTGACTCAAACTTTCCAAAAAAAAATATTCTGATACTTTCTTCTAATCTTTAACTTCCAAATACGAGCCAGGATAGCCCCACTAATTTTTCTTCTTCACATACCATCTTTCCCCAAGTTTGTAAACTCCATTCAAATTCAAATCAAGCAGAAGAAAGAAAAGAACATCACAAATGGGCATGTTATGTCTAAGATAAATAGATAGATCCCAGAACTCTTTCAAAGAAATGAAGCAACTTCATACTCAAAGAAAAATCTTTAACCCAGTAGTGTCAAATTCAAAAGAAACAGGAACCACTAAGCCATACATGAGGATTTCTAAGATCACATATTGACTTTAAAATCAAATGTTATTTTTATTAATATATTAATACATTCAAATCAGGTAAGAATTACATTTCAATCTAGTTCATGTTATTAAACACTCTGCTCTAAACTTCTTAAAACAACTCTGAACCATTTATCAACTACTTAGTTTATCCAAACTCCCAACTAATTACTTATACTTTCTCAAAGGGAGTTATGATCTCATTTTTTAACTGTTGCCTCCAACAATTTAATGTACCAAGCCTGCCCATCTTGGGCAACTATTGTTCATGTTTCTCAACCAGGTCATCATAAGGAATCCATCTAATCTATAGTGTCTTCTAACACAGGATCTTAAGTTCTCTACATCCTATAGTTATTTTATGATAGTAGAGATATGGTTTACTGTGAGACAGTACTTTTTTAATAAAAATAGGTAGATTTTCAATATCTTTGGAATTTATTGTTTAGTATCTTTAGTTCCATAGCCTGATCTGGCACATATGAAGTAACATGAATGCATCAAGATACAGCATTCAGTGGCAAGTCTCCTCAAAGATGACCAATCAATTTAGTTACCCTTGTAGTTTTACTATTTATTGAACAAACTCTACTAAAACAGCTAAAATAGAATTTACAGTGCATTACTTAAGTTTATATCATTAGAAAAGCCTGTATTTTCAACAATAATCAACTGCAATATTTCACAAGAATTGAATACTGTTTCTTGCTCTACATGCAGGCACAGCTGGCATAATCTAAAGTAACAAAAAAAAAAAAAAAAAGATAGGCAAAATGCACAAAAGAGAAAATACAATGGGAATGGGAAGTAGGGACAAGAGAACAATTTTTAAAAAAGGCAGAGAAGGAAACTAAGTGCCTGCATTGGTATTAACAATCAGAAGCTAAACACTTTGACTGTCTGGTCAAAAGACAAGCTAAAAAGGCAATTTTTATAAAATAAAATTTAAAAATTAAGGTAAAATCTCACTTGGGGCCCATTCTAATTACCAATGCCTTTAACACATGTGTAGATTATTTTTGTCTAACTTTTATATTGAAAGTCAAGTAGACCTTAGTAGTAGCTGATGTTCTGATATCTTTTTTCAATATATTAAGGAAGTCTGATGTTATTTGCTTCATGTGTTATATTTTCCTCTCAGTTATCTTGTGCAGAGATCCTTCAATTTCTTCACAACAGTATTACTGCCCAAATCCATGTCTCCTATATATATGTGTCTAATATAGCTGCTTGCTCTCTCTTTGGCAATATTTCTGCTCAAATTGGAGGGGAGTCATTGCAATTCTTGTTCTATTTCCTTATAGTGAATGCCCTGCCCCAGGTGAGGAGTAAATGAAGCTGGAGAGAGAGGAGAGCTCCATAGTGCTTCAGGTTTCTTCAAGACTCTTGGAGTGTCAAGTCACTTCTGGTTTCCAGCTCTGAGGAATGGTGGAAGAAGCTTCATGTCACTAAAGACTCTGGGAAAATATATACAGAGCTGGAAGTCTCCATTATGTCCCTATACCTACTCTAGGGACTCAGAAAAGTTCCCCTTGGACAAGATCTCTCTCCCTCTTCTTCTCTCTTAAGGGAAGAGCTTCTTCACTTTGTATTGTATGGTATATATTCTTCTATGTATACTTTCTGATCTGTTTTGCTACAATTTGGATAAATGGATTTATTTTCTATTGCTATGTGGAACTGATATTTAAGAGGAAAAGAGCTAAGCCTATAGATACGGATCATGGGATTCCTTTCCTCTCCACCTCCAATAGTGAGAAAAAGCAGTTGGTTGAACCTGATCATTTGCTCTCAACCCCAACTTCTTAAAATGTGGTTCAAGACTCTACTTGGAGTTTCACAACTGAAGGTGGGAGTTGCAAAATTGTGAATTATTATCAGTAAATAAATGTTTGATTTGTATATCTAGACAAATAGGTATACTTATTTGTATTCCTACATACCCAAGGTCAAATAAAAATTTCATAGAAGAAAAGGGATCCCAAATGGAAAAAGTTTAGGAAGTCTTGTGCTAGATTAACACTATTTAAGAAAGCAAATAGATATAATCCTAGCCCAATATCCATTCTCTCTGAGGAGAGCAGACTGATCTTCAACTCCAACCTTTTGCTTCCTCTTCTAGAAAGAATGAAAGTCTTCCTTAAAGCAGAGTAGAGAAGGGACAAGAGCTGAGTGATCTATTGTCCTTCATTTCAAGCCACAAGATACATTCTGGGTTACAGATCGGGGTGGAGAACAACACACTCTTGTTACATAAAGCTCGTTTCTACATTATAAACATCTTTGCATATCTTTCCCTTTTTCTTCTATTTCTTATTCTCTTTTTATTTTCAACTTTAAATGCCCTTAACATGACTTTGCTTAATCTGGTCTCTGCTGAGTTTTCTTTAAATTGATTATATACTATATGCTTCTCTCTATTTTAAGGGGAATATTGTCCTTAATTTTCCTTAAACCAATTTTAAACAACTTTCTATTCTAAACCAGTATTGCTTTGGCTGCCACATCTCTTCACTTATGAAGTTAGATATTTGCTGACTAAGTTGCTTTTTAAAAAAAATCTTCTGGTTTCTTATTATGGCAATTTACATCAATTAAATTTGAATAATAAGTAATTATAGTCTATGACCTTTCCTCTGTTTATTTCACATTTTTCATTATCAATAACTTACATAAATAGTTCATAATTTATTTCCTTTAGTGGGCAGACATGCTATATCTGATTCTTTATTCTTCTATTTAACTTTGTATCAATCTGAATTTTTTGCTAATGTAATTTGTTTGTAATGTAACTGTATATATTAATTTAGGAATGACTCCCACATCAACACTGAACTATTTCCTATCTTTAAAATATAATTAATTTCATTTTTGTGATGTTAATCAGAGCCAATCCCATTTTTACTAGAACTTTTCTCAAAATAATTGATGTATAAGTGTGAGCCTTTTATAAAGGGGCTTATCACTGAAGTAATTTAGTACCCAAGTATATATTGATTTAATTTATAGAGTTATAAAATTCTTTTTAGAATTTATCTCCCTTTTAATCCTTCCCAAAAGATGATTGTGCATAAATTGCAATTATTTTCATGGTGGTCTTTTTATAAGCACATATCATGAAGTGCAAGAAGATCAAACAACCTATTATTGTTTGGGGGCACATAATATGACCAACTCCAGCAGTTTTTTTTACTTGCTACTCAAAGGAAGGGAGAGGGGAAGAATCCTCTGTGAATGGCATAAGAGAGCTTGTAAAGGGAAAATAATATGGAATTCAACATTCTGGAATATTAAGATACAAAATATCTCTAGGGTTTGTTAGTTTGTTTAATATTCACAGTAATGATTGCTATGAGAAGAATAAGAAAGAAACTGACAGGATCTAAAATTCACTATTGAAAGAGAATTCATTTAGAAATCTAATCCAATTCTTTGATTTTATAGGCTAGCAAACTTTAATCCCACAGTTAAGTGATTTAACCAAACTCAGAAAGCAACAAAGCTGGGATCTGAACCCAGATCCTCTTACTCTAAATCAAGAGTAAGCAAGAGTAAGCAAGATCTATGTATGAAAATAAAATGAAGGTTTTGCCAAGACAAGCAAATATCCATCAAAGTAGCTTTGCTTATAACAAAGCAGCAAAAGTAAAAACAATCAGTACCTGGGAGGGGGAGGGGGAAGAGGAAGTCTTAAATAATAGAATCCACCTTGACCCAACGTCTGGGACTCTGTACACAGTGAAAGGAGCACCAAGTTTTGAAGTCAAAGAATTTAGGTATAAATCCTGGCTCCAGAACTTCTTCCATGTATGATATCAGAGAAGTTTCTGATCCTCTTCAAATCTCAGTTTCATCATTTGTAAAATAAGAAAATTGGACTACATATCCTCTAAGGTCCCCTCTTGTTAGAAATTTATAATATTAATGAATTTGCCTGTAAGAGTACATATATTTCACCTTGGCTTATCACTTCTCAAGAGCCAAATAATCTCTTAATTAGAACTCAATGATCTAATTAAAGCCCATCAGGAATGAGTTCTCTGTACTGATTATCACACTATAGAATTTCTACTCAAAGGTCCACCAAATATAAACAAATTCAAAATCACTAATCCAAAGTCACTTACCATGGAAAGAATTTAAGTGGTTTTATAGACTGAAAATATTTTTATCAACATCATCTCTTTACCCATCTGTATTTATATAAGGGAGTTTCTAATGTTGAAATCCTGCCCTATCTTCATTGGCTCCATTATAATTATGACAAACCAAGTGTTTTGTTCTTTTTGATCCCAGTTCAATTTAAACACTGATTAAATAAGATATAAATTAATATAGTATAAGTGGGGGTAGTAAAATCTTACAGTTGGACTTTGCAGCTGAAACAAACCACCCACAAATGAATTAATAGTATTTTTATATGAAGCAAAGAATTTTATATAATCATGTGGAGTGAACATTTATATATCCCAATAAATAAATGGACTCATTAGAAGAACTGCAGCAAATGGGATTAATTTCCTAAAGACTTTCCATGCTGGGATAAGCAGATTGTAATTAAAAAATAATATGATTCTGGTAAATAACACAAAAATCTTCTGAAAGAGTTCTGGCATATCATCCTTCCCTTAACTTATCATCTGGGCATCATACAGTTATAGCCCTCTTAAACTAGAGAGACCATGACTATCAATTTCCAAACCCATGACAGACACTCATTTAAAGCAATAAAAAATAATGACTTGGCAATCTATATCATATATGCCCTCCTAAATCAGCAAAGGAGAAGTCTGGAGGTACTTGTGGAATCATAGAACTGGGAAAAGACCTTTAAAAATCATCAGATTCAATCCCCTTTACAGATGAAGAAATCGAGGCTTGGAAAAGTAACATCTCTTTGGAAGACCTAATCTAAATACAATGCAATGTTTTGGGCAGGGTGGGGGAAGGAAAAAGGGGTTCTCCACTGCACCATATGCTTTCCATCATCAAAGCTAATTTCTGTTCCCAACTATTGGGGTTGGTAAACTATTACCTTGTACTTCCTGATTTATCTTCAACCACTGGTTTAAGGTAACAAAACCACGGAGGGTTTTGCAGACCATCAACCCCAGCATGAATTCCATCTGGCAACAACACACAAAACTGCGCCGAATTTACATTAGCTGAGCTATTGCTGGCTATAACATTGTCTCAGACTTCATAGTCCTGATGTTTGCTATTTGGTCACATGCCAAGTTAAGTGAATCTATCAGTCCTGAGAGTCACAAGAACAAAACCCATGAGCCTACTGGTTAAACACAATAATAAAAATACATATATATAACATTAATCTATAATATTATTAATTTGTCAAACTTTTAAAAATTCAAATATTTCAAGATACAAAGAATAGGAAAGCAGATTATATAAGAAACCATATATGCTACATGCCATTCTTCAAAATAAATATACATGTTTAGTTTAACAAAGAGATAATAACATTGCTCTATTTATCTTCTCTTATCCATTTTTTTTTCCTTTTCTCCATTTAAAAGCTGTTAATTTCTTTCCTACCCATGCTTTCACTATCTATTTAAATTCATCTTTCCCACAACACCACTAAGGAAAACCCTTCCTCATAACATATGTGTATAAGCCAAGCAAAACAAATTAACATATTGGTTATGTCTGAGAATACATGCCTAATTTTATATCTTTAGTTTGTCGTCTCTTGTTGAAAAAGTAGGAGAGAGATTTTTTTGGTCAGTATTTTGTAATCAGGAATGGATGCCACTTTTAGTTAAAATTCTTGGGGCTTTCAAAACTGATCAAATAAGGTGTTGTTCTGGACTAGATCTTATTCAGTTCAGTCCTCTAGTAGTTTAGTTTGGATAATGAAATAAAATGAAACAATGGTAGGTCATACAAATGTTGACAAAAGATTTACTTAAACCTAGCAAAAGAGCATTCAATAAAAAGAGATACTGAGAAGCCTTGAGTGGATTCAACTGAGCAAACCTTCCGTGTCATCCATCAGCCAAGCATCTGAGAAACCCTCTGAGTCCTCAAAGCTGCTTTATACTTAGGGGATAAGGAAGTAGTCCCCTGAGCCAACTATCAAGGAATATTTCAATACATTTTAAGGAAAAATTAAACTAACTTGTGTGGGATGGGAGGAGGGTTAGAATAATTCTTCTATGAAAGAGATTCCTATGAGTCTTTTTATATTTTTTTAAATGCATCATAATCTTGCAGCACAAAATAATTCCTTTGCAGTCATGCCACTTTTTTTTAGATTCCCTGAATTTTCCCCCCTCAGTTCTTTGCTATATCAAAAAAAAAAAAAAAAAGTTATACACATATGTATGCATATATATTAATAAAAATTTAAGAACAGTTTTTATAATGTAAATAGATATAGATTTTTATAGATGGCTAGTACATCTAATCAAATATGGATCACCTCAAACTATGTGGATTTAAAAGCTTTTAAAACAGAAACCAAAAAAGAAGGAATAAATGAATTTTATTTTTTAAAACACCTATCTATTAAGCAATTACTACATGCAAAGTCTTTTGCACGCATTGAGGTTACAAATATCAACAAACATGACAATCTGATCTGAAGGAGCTTACATTTTAATAAAGAAAAACAGCATATTTAAGGGAACTATTGATGGGGGAAGATGGAGCAGTTGAGGGTGCATGAAATCAAAACCAAGTAGAAAAGGATGAGGTACACATAATCCTATTATCTTAATTGCTACTAGAGTTGTCCTGACAATGCTTTCAGTGAGCCTACATACTCACTCACTTTCCAATATTTGTTATTCAATTATATAAAGCAGTCATTTTGTCTACCCACGCAATATTCCACAGAATATAAAATAATAAAAAAAAGGACAGTGACTTGTACCCAGATCATTTCTAACTAAATTACATTGGGAAAAATTCAATAATAATAAATTCACACTTAAAAAGCCCTTTGAAAAGAATTTCAAGCTAGAAGGTCCTCATGACAACTGATTGTAAGGGTTCAGCAACTTTTCTGGGACAGACATACCCAAAGGTGTTGGGAAGGACTGAGATTATTGCCCCAGACACAGCTGCCAATGACTGTAACAGCACCATCCGTGCTCAGACCATGCTTAGGTCTATGCCTAACACCACCAGCATCTTAAAATAAAATCCACCACATGACATTCCCCTCAGAACCATACACAACTCCAGGTAAGACAAGCACAAACACACACAGAAAACTGCTCAGGCATCCAGCCCCAGAGCTACACTGCAATACCACAATGTGTTCTCACCTTATTCTTATTCTCTTGTTCTTTCTCCATCCCAAACCCACAGTACCAGCGTTAAGAGATAAAGGACTAGTCCTTCATCAATCCAGAAGCTTCTCCCTAGGAGCTGCCCAAAGTGGAATTGACAGCAGCTGCTGCCTTCCTGATCCACAGTGTACCTATGGCCTTCCTGATGAAGGTTAAAAACGAGAAAAACAATGTCGTGAAGCAAGTAATCCGAGCACTAGTTTGCATCAGTTACATTTTACAAAAGAAAAAAACTAACAAAAAAAGTTAAGAATTCACCAATTCATAAACAACAGAGCTTGGAATCAACTCAAGTCAGCCCAGACTTCTTTCCCCTGGAAGTGTTGGTTTGTCAGATTAACACAGCCTTTAAAAATATTCCCATTCTAAAAACATTCTGAAAGGATGCACACGAAAAGGGAAATACTCGAAGGAATCATCAAAGCACAACTTTTCAGTTACAAAAGATTGCATAGGAGATGTAGTCCAGTTCCCTCACTTTATGGAGAAGTTAATTGGTTTCCCCAATGTTACATTGTTGTTGTTTCTCCTTCATTCTTGAAGAGGACCATGACATCAGGGAGATGGTGCCATTAGATGCAGGTGAATTTAATTTAAGTGAGGGAGGGCTGTGCAAAGTCACCTGTCTCACTTTTCCCTCCAGAGACATCAGGGTCCAGTGGCAAGATAGAAATCAGGATGACTGGAGATTGCCCTGGATACAATTTAAAGTCACATAAGTAATAATTAATGGCAAAACTGTGATATGGACCCACGTCTTCAGATTTCAAATCCAATATTCTCTCCATCATATCACACTGCCAAAATCTGGCACCATTTTCTGAGAGGCCAGGTGAAATCTGATCAGATCCTAGAAAATGTTAGAGTTTCACACATTTTTCAGGTTTTGATGGGTTTATGTAGCAGTCTGCCTTTACTCTGCAAGAATACATTTGAAACCAGTCCAAGAGTTACATGTGTACCATTAATGTACTATGAATCCTGAGTAGAGAAGAAATAAGGATGAGTAATGCAGGATTTGGATGAAAACTCTAGAGTCTGATGGAGCTTCAATAAATACACATTTTGGAAAAATTGCCTGGAAGCTCAAAATGAAATGGACCTGTGGAGTTTAAATTGCCAACTTGCCTCTTAGCCACCTGTTTTGAACAGCTGTATGTGTTTAGATGTTTCTATGTATGGTTTTTTTTGGAAGCTCTATCTGTTTCTCCCTCATCTCAATCCCCTCCAGGTGTCTCTCAGAAATAGCTGTAACCAATAGAAGAATGGGAAAATTTAAAAAAAACTATATCATGATTGTACCCAACTTTCAGATTTAAAATTATGGTGGAAAGATTAAGGGCAAAGGATTCATTCAAATCACTCATAAATCCCAACTCAAATGCTATGCACTTACTATTCTCATTTTCTTTCTTGCTTCCACTCTAATATCCATGCAGGAACAAAAATATTGAAAGCATAAATCAGGAGCTGAGGAATATTGGATACTGTTTTCCACAGATATTTGCATTTGATGAAGCCGACATCCAAGATGATTAAGTCATCAGTCTATGTTGTTATTGTGTCTTTGCCTGTGGCATATAAGGATAATGGTTTTTTTCTATAGCACGTTAAGTTTTGCAAAGAACTTTGCATAAGTTATGTAATTTTATAGGAGATAAAGCTGAATCTGAGAAGTGATTTATGTAAGGTCAGAGTATCTGAGGTAGAAATTAAAACTAAGTCTTTTTGACTCAAAATTCAGAGCCCTTTGCATACAGTACCTAGCTACCTACAGATATATCTGATTAGTGGGTGTTATGACCTAACATGAGGTAAAAGCATATATTTTTTAAGAAAACAAATCGTAATAAAAATATTTTAATTGGAATTATGTATTTCTGCTACTGCTTCCTACAAATGAGGAACCCCTTTGTTTGTAATGTCCTTTCCAAGATTCTTCAGAAGTTATTTTTTATAATAAATAGGTCAAGAGAAACACCAGATACATCTGAAGGAAACAAAAATTGATTATTTTTTTTCTCATTTAGGAGCCAAGTGTAAGTTCCAGAACTCATCTACATATAACTGAGAAAAATATGTACACAGTAGTTTTCCATCCAGATTGCTCTAGGTCTTAGTTATCCTCACTGATATGGATTGTTTTTTGGCAGTGATGACTTTTCCTCAATGTACCATTTGCTTTACCAAGAGACAAACAGATAGAGGCAGAGACAGAGGAACAAAGAGAGAGAGGAGCCATGAGGACTTTGTGATGGTATTGAAGATGTCTCCTTCCCACATGTGCAAAAATGTTTGTGGCAGCCCTTTTTGTGTAATGGCAAGGAACTGGAAACTGAATGGATGCCCATCAGTTGGGAAATGGCTGAATAAGTTATGGTATATGAATGTTGTGGAATATTATTGTTCTGTAAGAAATGACCAGCAGGACGAATATAGAAAGACCTGGGGAGACTTATATGAACTGATGCTGAGTGAAATGAGCAGAACCAGGAGATCATTATACACAGCAACAACAAAATTATGTTCTGATAAATTCTGATGGATGTGGCACTTCTCAACATAGAGGTGATTCAGGCAGTCCCAATGATCTTGTGATGAAGAGAGCCATCTGCATCCAGAGAGAGGACTGTGGGGACTGAGTGTGGAACACAACATAGTATTTTCATTTTTTTTATTGTAGTTTGCTCGCATTTTGTTTTCTTTCTCATTTTTTTTCCTTTTTGATCTGATTTTTTTTGTGCAGCAAGATAATTGTACGAATATGTATAGAAGAATTGCACATATTTACAAAAAAATGGCTATCTAGGGGAGAGAGAGAGGGAAGGGAGGGAGAAAAAATTTGGAACACAAGGTTTTGCAAAGATGAATATTGAAAACTATGCATATGTTTTGAAAATAAAAAGCTTTAAATAAAAATAAAAGATCTTTCCTTGATGAGGTGCGAATTCCTTGCTTTGTCCTGGTGCTACACTGATACCATCTTGAAACACTTGCCCACACCCTTGGACTTGGCCTCTAAAAAAAAGAGAAGAGTCACAGAGAACAGAGAAAGGGAAAAGAACGGGAAAGTGAAACAGAAATAACATTTGGGCAAACATAGATTCAAATCTCTGAAAAGGAGCCCATGAAAAAAAACTGTTCCAGGGAACCATATATCATGAAGTGCATGAACCAACAGAGGAATAAATACCTGAATCAAGTGGGACCTAGAGAGCTAAGTAACAAAATACAGAACTGTGAGTTCACCCTTCATCCTTTCAGAGGAGCCCAATACATTATAACACCATTAGGTTCAATTAGGCTTTGCTTCAGAGGCTTCCTGTGGTTCCCAAGACTCACCAATACCTCTTAAACAAACTGCCTCCTGCCTGGGATTCATGGTGTCCCCAGGACACAAAAACAATAATAACCCCAAGGGAGGCAATCTAAGACTATGCTGAAGCGTCCAGATCTAGGGCCAAAGCCTTGAAGACGCTAATCATTTGCCTTCTTCATAAAAGCTCTTCTATCCATAAATAAACTACCTATAATCATTTTCCTAATAGTATATTTGCTCTCTTCAGCCCAATGAACCTGGAACTCACCAAAGAACAAACTCTCTTCCCCAACCCCAAATGTCTTCTCTTTTATTTTCATACACTTCAAATCTTCCCTAACAATATACCATCCCACATCTGTTTTCCCCTTTTACTGTGTCTTCTGGAAGTCCTTCTATATAATTAATAAACTTCCTTTCATTTTAGACTTTTTCTTCCCTCTTCCCCCCTCCCCCCCGCAACTACTAGTATTCATTAAGACCTAGCTTCCCAGATGATCCTGAATATCTGACCATCCTTTCCAATTCTTGTTGCATATTTTCTCATGCTCCCCTGACATATTGGTTGCAAAAAAAAAAAAAAAAAGTGAAATACTCTTTACTTTCCATTATCACTTCTGTATCCTTTTTCTACGATTATTTAGCAACCTTTCCTTTGAAATTTAGCTTATCCAAATGTTATATCTAATCCAGATCGTAGTGGCTGCTATCTGGTTTCTCTCTTTCTTCTTTTAAATTCTTTTTTTCAACTTTTAAACTTATTCAGCACCAAAAAAAGGATTTCTGTATACAAAAGAGAATAAGAAAATAGGATGTATGTGAATATGAATCTGTATAATGAATAGCTTGCTTTTATTTCAAAGTATATGTGCCATACTAAATAGAGTAGTAGGACCTAGAATCAAGAATACCTGAGTTCAAAGACAACTTCATCAAATGTATGAGCCTTAGCAAGTCACCTAAGTTCTGTCTGCCTCAGTTTCCTCAACTAGAAAATGAGAATAACAATAGCATCTACTTGTACCTTAAATGAGATAAAACAAAACAAAAAAAAATGCCTTGTACCTATGTACCTGTATAGTATGTATAAGACAGTTGTTATTAACATTATTATAATTATTAAGTTTTTCATATATATTTTCCACTGACGTGTTCTATTCTGATCTATGTATTTTTAAAAATATCAATGACTCTTTTTATCTTATTTTTCTTTCTTTTTTTTTATTTGGTAACCCCATTCTTAATCCCTCTTCCATTTCCAACCCAAAATGAAAGAAAAATAAAATCTCTACAAGTGCATAGCCAAATTTAATAAATGCTCATACTGGTTTTGCCTGAAAATGTCCCATTCTATGCCTTGAGTTCATCATCTCACTGTCAGAAAGTGGTTATCATGTGTTATTATTCCCTGTCCTTTGAAATTATCTTTGCTCATTGTATTGATCAGAATTCTTGACTTTCAGATTTCTTTTTCTTTACAACGTTGTTGTTCTTGTATAACTTGTTCTCCTGGTTCTCATTTCTCTCTGCATCAGTTCATACAATTCTTCCGAGGCTTGCCTGAATCTGGTCATTTCATCATTTCCTACAGTAAAGGCATATTCCACTGGATTACTGTGCTATAATTTATTCAGGAAAGACATTGTGCAGGAAATAACCTATGAGGTAAATCTTGAAGGGAGCTAGGGATTTTAAGAGGCAGAATTGACATAGAGGAATATGGCGATAGGGAAAAGGGGCTTAGGAAGTCACTGCAGAATTAATTGGCCCACTCTTTCTAGGAACAATGGAAGTTCCACTTTGAACATGGGAAGGTCCCAATGGTCCAGAACTTATAGCAACATGCAAGATTAATGGCAAGAAAATGGTTGGGTAGAATATGAAGCCTACTAACAGATCCCTAGATAGAGTGGGCCATAGAAAGCATTCATCAGTCAGGACACCAAGGGCTCTAGGACAGAGGTTCCATAAATGAGAAGGAGTCACTTAGGGAAATACAAAGAGAAGCAGTAGGCAAGCTTCTTGCTCTTCATTGCTCTTCAAACTCTCCCTCCATCACCATCATCCAGAAGCCTCTCATTCTTTTAGGCTGAAACTCCAGATAGATCATCCATTCCAGAGCACTGACTCTTTTCCTCTTTTCCAGGGCATCATTCCTACTCTAGTCTCACTTGTCCTTCTTCAGAATTTTGACTTTATAGTTAACCAATTCAAATTAAAATGCCTTTTATCCTTGGGTTCCTTGCACCCTTGGGTGAAAGCACAAGTCACTTAGACCAAGGACTGCAGATTCAAGTCTCACTTG
Organism: Antechinus flavipes; assembly: GCF_016432865.1. Classification (NCBI taxonomy): domain Eukaryota; kingdom Metazoa; phylum Chordata; class Mammalia; order Dasyuromorphia; family Dasyuridae; genus Antechinus; species Antechinus flavipes. The sequence goes on from NC_067399.1 coordinate 527,547,940, forward strand.
GGATTTTTTATTTTTAAAGGCATCATAATGTAGTAAATGTAATGCTAGATGTGAAGTCAGGAAGACCTGGATTCAAATCCTACCTCAGATATTTACTAGCTAGCTAAGTTGTGCAATCTTAGGCAAATCATTTTAACAACACTGTAAAATGATGAGATGGAAGTAGGGGGCCTCTGATGTCCAATTCTAAATCTATAAATCCCTCTCCAAACTCCAACCCTGTATTACTAACACCATCCATCTTCATTTTCATTTACCTTTCCAAGTTCTCCTTTTTCTTGATGCCTTCCCTGAACTTACTCCCCCACTCCAGTTTTTAAAAATTGGTTTGTACTTAGTTTTATACATATTGACTTCCCCATTAGACTGAGCTCTTTGAGAGCAGGAACTGTCTGGCACATAGCAGATGCTTAATAAATGCTAGCTGACTGATCACTAACCTCCCATAGAGGAAGTCATATGCTAAATGGCTCCAATCCAAATTTGTTTTGTATGATTAGCCCTTACTATTACACACCATTCCCTGTATGATTTTATATGATTAGCTAGATCCTTACTATTACATACCAAGCCTTGATTAACTCTATATTTGGCACATTAATAAGTATCAAAGTATATGCTGATGTAATTTAGAGGGTCTTTTGAATTCTTTGTATAATTTTTCTTATCTTGAACCCTCTGCATTAGATATTTCAGCCACAATTATTTTCATAGAAATATTTTTGCAGAAATAATCACAAACACTTTAACACAAAATGACAAACTATCTCATGAAATTATGTTTATTACATTTAGATGCATGAGAAGACTAACTACCTTATTTGCTTCTCAAATAGGAACCTAGGAGGCATTCTTCCATTTAACAACTTTGTGGTTTCACATTTTAGAATATTGATTGATATGATTCAGTTCTATCAGGCCACTTGTTGGTTATTGGATAATTTATGTTTATAGTATCAAGAATTAAAGTCTATAGATAGTACTATATGCTACAAGAATGATGTGATCCTTAGCACTCTCAGCCCAATACTTTTTCCCTCAATTACAGGTCAACTTCTCCAGGGTATCTCTAAAATTACTTTTAAAAGATTTTTAAGAGAATCAAATTAGATAATTTTTTTCTTATTTTTTTTTCTGCTAAGGCAATTGGGGTTAAGTGACTTATCCAGGGTCACACAGCTAGGACGTCTTAAGTGTCTAAGGCAAGATTTGAACTTAGATCCTCCTGACTTCAGGGCTGGTGCTCTTTCCACTGTGTCACCTCACTGCCCCTCAAATTAGTTAATTTACATGAAACTTAGATGTTAGCTATTATATTATTAACAACTTACTTCATTATCAGAAACTTCACTATGAAAATTAGATACTTTTTTTAAGTCTAATGATACATCTGAGGATATCAGAAAAGAGAGATTAGAGTACAAAGATATCAGTAAATACTAACTAAAGTAAATTCAATATGAGATAACATATTGACTGAAATTCATTAACATTAATATATTTAATTAACTAAAAATCTTTGAGAGAAAATGATTAATATTGGCTAACTTTCTATTTTGATAGTAAGATGGAATTATACAATAAGTGGAGGAAAACAAGGGAATTTGGAAATGTCTGAGACAGATATAGGTGATTGAAGTCAGATCCTAGTGATCTAATAAGTCAGGAGAAGGAATGCTACTAAAGAGGAAACATGTGCAAAACAGATACTAAAGACAGACTTTAATGTCTTCATAATTTTTCTAAATGCCCTCTTTACCCCCATGTTCAGAGCTTGCCTAATGAGCCATTTGTATCACATGGAATTAAGCCCAGCTTAGTGAAAACTTTTGCCCTGCAACTATCTTGCTATCAATGCTTCACATGAGCTATGAAATTTTGTTTTTTTTTTTTAATATGGTTGACCTCTTTATAAAGAAGCCTTGTTCCTAGGCAATTTGTTCAATGAGACATCATTACAATATTATTAAAGATGGAATGCTAATCATGTGCTGAGCCTTGTGCCCAGGGCTAAATCTTCAGATCCATAGAGGACAAGGTTAAATGAAATTTAATTAGTAAAAACTTACACTGTGCTGTGCCTTTAAAAAGGGCCAAGATCCAAAAGGCAACTAATTTATCTATGGTCTACTTCATGCTTATAAGCCTTAGAGATCCTGGGCCATTTCAGGGTCCATCCCAGAAGCCTAATTCATGGGAACATAGATTTGTAGATAGGAAGGGACCTTATAGTCATCAAGTCCAACCTTCTACAAGCATAGTTTCTGGCACAAAGTAGAAACTTAATAAATATTAACATTCATAACTGGGAATGTGAATGGGATGGACTAACCCATAAAATAGAAAAGGAAAACAGAATGAATTAGAAACCAAAATTCAATAATATGTTGTTTACAAGAGATATACTTGAAACAGAAAGACACAGACAGAGTTAAAATAAGGGACTAGAGCAATACCTATTATCCTTTAGCTGGAATAAAAAGTAAACAAGAGTAGCAATCATGGTCTCAGGCAAAGCAAAAGCAAAATAAACTGAATTGAAAAGAGATAATCAGGAAAACTACATTTTGCTGACAAAACTGTATACAATGAAGTTATAGTAATACTAACCATATATACAGTAAATAACATAGCATGCTCTTTACTGCTAAATTAATAATAGCTAATAGTTGGTATCTGTAGTACATTATAAGGTTCACACTTTACAAATATTATTTAATTTTATTCTCATAATAACTATGGAATGTTGATGCTCTCATTATCCCCCATTTTACATGAGAAAATCAAAGCAGAAGCAAATTACATTGATGAGGGCCAGACAGATAGAAAGTATCTAAGGCTAGATTTGAATTGAGGTCTTCCTTGACTTCCAGTTCAGTAATCTATATCCAAACTCAACAATGTCCAAAACAGAAATCATTATCTTTCACCCTCTATTGACTCCTCTTTTGAACTTCCTTATTTATGTTGGGAGCAACACCATCCTTCTAGAGACCCAGGTTTACAATCTATTTGATGTCATCTTCTACTCTTCACATATCCAATCAGTCTCCCAGTCTTGTTGAACTCACTAATTCTATCTAATACCAAAAACAGAAAGCTATCATCAGGCCACAAAGTTACCTTCAGAACCCTTAAAGAAGAACTTAGAATTATATTTGATAGTTCCCATGACAATGGGAATATCATTTCCAAAATGAATAAGAAATTAAAGCCCATCATGGATATTAATTAACTTCAATTTATGGATGACCTATTAAAAATAACCTCTCAAATGCCTATGAGTTTGATTTCAGTGAATTCTGCTTGGCCAAGAACTAAGCAAATCATATTACTGCACAAAAAGAATGAAGGTAAATTAACCATATCATTGGCCTTTTTGATTAACTTTCACTGTGTCAAAACTACAAGAAAGTTGAAGGTTGAAACAATTTTTATCCAAAACCTGCCAGCTATGTAGCTATGAGCAAAGCAGTTAACCTCTTAGTACTCTCAAGCAATTCTGAGTATAAACTGCAGAACTGCTGCTCTGTCTTAACAGAGGAGATTGAGACATTAAGTTCCCTTTGAAGATGAAATCATGGGGCTAGACTAAAAAAGTATGATTTTTTTCCATTTCTTTATAACATGATATCACATTCGCACTTTCCTCACTAAATTGTAGAAAGAATTTCAATGAGACAATAGAGAATATTTCTTAGGATCATTTTACAGATGAAACTAAGGCTCAGAGATGGTAAGCGACTTATAAGGGTCACACAGTTGATGGTAGAGCCAAATTATTAATAGACGCATAAATGTTCTCAGCATTATGTAAATGTTGTTCATTACTTCCATAGCTAGTTAAACCATCAGATATGAAAAGATGATGTCATTTTGAAGATGTCTGTCTTTATTTCAGTTTAAAATCTATTTTATCTAAGATACCTTTTAACATGGTTTGATTTTAAGAAGTAATGATGCTTTGAATCAATTTCACTTCTTTATAGCAGATTAAAGACCACTTTCACTTAACACTCATGATATTCCTGACATATCTTCTTTTTATCTTGTCTCTTTCATGCTGAACATGACATTCCTTAACAAAGATGTCCTTCACTAAAGTCATGTTCTCATGGCTCAGCAAGGATTAGAGGTGATCTTTATTTCTCAAAGGCTATAGCAGCAAGGAGTAAGCTCCAGCAGACTCTACCAAACTAGACAGCATAGGCCTAAGTATCTGATGAACAGTATGTCCCTATAAATAGGAAATTCTAGGGGAAATTTTCAATCCAATCATTAAAGAAATGGTTAATCAAGAATGGAAAGCAGTAGTTACAAAGAAATTTCCATTGAGTGGCTTATATCAAGCTTCTTTCTAATCTACAAAATTATTGGGTCAGAAGATAAAAATTGATATTTATAAAATAGATTATTTTGTAATCAATTATGAAATTATTATTTAGATTTTATAAAGCAGTTGATTTTTTAAAAGCCTTATACTAGTCTTATGAAGAAGATTGAGAAATAGGGGCTAAGCAATATATTATCAAATAGAACTGGTTGAATGCCTAGACTCAAAAAGTTAATGATCCAGTGTCAAGGTCAGAGTGGACATGCTATCTTATCTCCAAGTATTTAAAAAGATCTATTTTTCTTAGGTATCCCCCAAGGTTCTGTCTTGGGCCCTCCTCTCTTTTTTCTCTATGCTCTCTTAAATAAGCTTGCTCCCAGGTTCAATTATCTCTATTCAGATGATTCCCAGATCTACCTGTACAGCCCTAGTCTGTCTCCAATCCCACTTAAAACTTTCCGAATTGAATGTCCCATAAAAATCTCACTCAATTGTTGGTTTTTGTTCTTCATCCTCAAAGAGGAGCATGACATCAGGGTGATTATGCTATGACATGCAAGTGAACTGAATTTAAGTGAAGGAGGACTCTGCAAGGTCACCTGCCTCACTTTCTCCCGCAGAGCCTTCTGAGCTAATAGCCAGATAGAGATTAGGATACCTGGAGATGGCCCCAGATGCAATGGGAGACCTTGGTATTTTAAAGTAAGGTCTTTAACAGGTCCCAGTTTGACGCTAATCAGTAATCAAGGCTAGGTAAGAAATGATGCAGAGAATGGCTTCTTTTACATGAATGTATACATACATAAATACAAACACAGATACATATATACAAATATCTAGGAGGGGAAGACCCTCTAGGTTTCTAGTCAAAACAGAAACTCAATTATGTCCAAAACAGAACAGATCTCCTCTTATTCTCACCCCCTTCCTGCCCCTCTCAAACCCCTCTTCTAAATTTTCCTATTATTTTTTGGGAACATCATCATCTTCCCAGTCACTCAGGTTCAAAAATTCCACATCATCCATAACTTTCCACTTATACTCAAGTATCCTACATAGCTAAGCTCCTGTCAAAACTCATCATCTGTCCCTTTCATCACATCTCTAGTTATGTGTCCCTTTGTCTCCATTCACACATCACCTGTACAGGTCCTCATCATTTCTGGCTTGGACTACTGCAGCCATCTAACTTTTCTCCTTGCCCTAAATTTCTCAATCCAAGCCATTCTCTACTCAGCTGTTAGTGATCTCCCACAATCTCCCTCAGTCAACATGTAGCTTATTCTTAACTGATACTACATAATGCCCTGTTTGGCATTTAAAGCCCTTACAACCTATCCCTTTCTTCTTACCTTCCAGTCTTAGTACTTTTATTCCCCTCCACACTCTCTGATGTGTCCACTTTCTGCTCCTCAACACTAGTTTCTACCTCTGTACCCTCCGCCATGCCAGTCACATTCTTGTTCATCTCTCTCCTCTTCCTTCAAGACTACTAAAATCATACCTTCAGTCCTGATTCTCTTCTTTCCCTTCCATCTACTCAGTATTCTGTATGTACTTATCTACTTTGTTTCTTCCTCTATTAAAATATTAAATTTCTTGAAGACAGGGACTATGTTTTGCCTTTGTTTCCCCAGGACCTAGAACAGTGCGTGACACATTAGTAAGTACTTAATAAGTGTTTGTTGATTAACATCAGATGGAAGAGGGATAAGCTCCTGTCCGATTTAGCTCCAAAAGACAAAAATATGAACAACAGTGAAAGTTGTAAAGAGGCAAATTTAAGTTTAATTAGAAGGGGCTCCCTCAGAAAGTAATGAATTTCCCTTTCACTGAAGATCTTAAACCAGCTCTACAACTTCAGACATATTATAGAAGGGTTCATTTTCAATCGATAACAAAGGATTTATTAAGTACTTGTTATATGTGCCAGGCACAGTGGATACAAAGAATGAAACAATCTCTCTTCAAGGAGCTTTCTGTTCTAACTTTCCTTTTTTTTCTTACGCTTCGGTGATCATTTTATTGACCTCTTTAATGGAAAACAGGACTTTATGTGCCAGGAAGGATAACACCGTCGTACTTCTGCTGAAATGGGCCCACGGCTTCTTCTTTGCCACTTGTTTGGCCCCCGCACAGCCTGTCCAATGCTTCTTGTCTGCAGTGCTGACCGAGGCCTGCCCAGCACCAGAGTCCAAGATGCCGATGCTTGGGTCACTCCCCAGATGGATATGCTCTTGGATCCCAAAGCCTAAGCTCCAGGACCTGAGAAGTCACTTTTCCTTAACTCGTACTCACACCTTCAGCCCTTCTTCAGCATCTCTCGCTACAGCCTCACAGACTGGGCAGTAAGCCGCAATCTTCTCGTTTCTCCCAATTCCAAAAGACCTGACATTACAGCAAGCTTCAGAGAAAAGCGGGGTTTAGTCCCTGAGCTGCTCCGGCACTGGCTGCCTGGGTCAACGTGGATGCTGAGGCCGAGCTCTCAGGTGCACAGCTCGCCCATGTTTTCACCCTGAGCTTGTGCTGTGGTGGAGCCTACCGTCCATTTCAGATAAAGATTGCATGAGGTGGCCACATGCACCTTCCAACTGACTTTCAGGGGTTCCCTCCATTCTTAAAACAATGAAACCACCTTTTATTGATGACTCAACCGTAACAGCCATTGTCTGACTGGGATACAGTACAATTCAGTGCTTCAGTTTTCCTGTCTCGTCCTCCCACAATGAGCTCAACTTTTCTTTTTTGCATTTTACCTCCTCACTTTAACTGAAACCTGGATTTTCCTTGAGGACACCATCCCTACTATTCCCTCAAACTCCTGGGGACTGAAAGACTAGGTATATTCCTCAAATCCTAAAGCCCTTCCATACCATTCTCTTACTACTACAGCTGAGTTTTTTGATTTTTTGAGCTCTGTGCAGTTTTTATAGCTGTCTTGCCATCCTCCATTTTATTAAGCATCATCTGTGTGCAAGGCACTAGGGATACAAAAGCAAAAACCAATCCGTGTGCCCAAGAAGTTCTAATAAGGGAAACAACAACAAACAACTAGTTACAAATAATATGTACATGGGATGGCTTGGAGGTCTTTTCAGAGGAAAGGCCCCAAGATTAAAGATGGCTAGGAAAGGTTTCTTTTTAGGAGACTTTGGTGGAGCGAGGCTTAAAGGAAACCAGGGAAGCGAGGAGAAATTCAGGAGCAAGAGCACTTCAGGTGTGAAGGACAGCAAGTGAAGAGGCTGACTGTCAGGAAATGCAGTTATGGGCCAAGAACAGCAGAGGAACCTGGTCTCACTGGAATGCAGAGTGTAGAATACTTGGAGGTACCTGAGGTGTAAAAAGACTGGAAACGCAGGAAGGTTGGGTTAGGAAGGCTTTGACGGTCAGAGGATTTTAACTTTATCCTGGAGGTAAAAAGAAACCACTGAACTTTTCTGAATGGGGATAGGAGGGAAGAGAGGGGATTGGTAGGGCCAGATCTTCCTTTTAATATCTATTTGATAGCTAAATGAAAGACAGATAGGAATGAAGACTTGAAAAGGTAGACCCACCAGCAGGCTATTACATTAGTCCAGACATATGATGAAGAGGGCCTTCACCAGGGTGGTGGCAGTGTCACGAGGGAAGGGGGTATGTGTGAGGTATGTTTTTAATGATATAAATGACAGCATCTGACCACTGATTAGTTAGGGAGGTGAAGGCGGAGGGAGAATTAACGATTAAAGGAATATTGGGTGCATGAATGACTTGGGAGAATGGCAATGCCTTCAAAAGTAATAGGGAAGCTAGGAATGAGAACAGGGAGAGGGGCAGCTTAGAAAGAAAGGTAAATTCAGATTCGAACATATTGAGTTTAAGATGCCATTGGGAAATCCAGTTTAAAATGTCTAAAACATAGTTGAAAATGTAAAATTGAAATTCAGGAGGACTAGGGATAAACAGAGGTGGGACTTATCTTCATAAAGGTTGACCAACTAAGTGTGAGGAACCCCTGTCCTATCTCAGGCCTCCTTTTCCTTTTCCTCTAATATTTCATTTGGGTTCCCATCATCATGAAAACTGTGCCTACAAGATGATGCCCATTAGATAGACTCCTAAATCTGAATAAAACTAATGTTTCTTGAATGATAATAAGATGCTAATTGCATGATTCAATTTTTCTGAAGGTTACAAAAAAAGCTCTAGAAAAGAGATTCGAATTCTCTAAAACTACCTCTCTACTAAAAAAAAAAAAGAAAAGAAACTTTCCTAACCAGCATCCCAAAAAGGGGCTTAAAGATAATACATAATGCAAATGAATAAGGCTAATGCCACTTCCACAATGAACAACCCCATCTTCAACTAAGCCATCCAACAACGGGATAAAAAAGAGCAGTTAAACCACAGCCAAAGGAACCAGAATATCTGTGCTCAGTTTATAAAAAGTATTCTATATTCATCTGTTCTAATAAAATAGCAAAACAGTAAAACTCTGACTGATAGTAGAGAAGATAACTTATAACCAATTACTGTACAAACTGCTAATTCAATAAACATAGTTATATTCCACTCCCATGATAATAAAGGGAAGACATTAAAAAGAAATGTTTTATTTTATACCTAAGTGACCTTAAAGCATAATGTAATTATAACATTAGATAAATGCTGGAAGTCATTATCCTAATGATACAGCCATTTTGTTTCTATGCACTTCTGTAATTATAAATAGCATTTTCATGACTTTCAAAAGAGCACCAATTCAATTTTGCTTTAACCTTGAAATCCACACATTTAACATCTCTATAACTTGATAGTTTACAGATAACAATGTGAAAGAGATGTATTTTTAATGATCTCTCATTTTACTGAATTAATATGAAAAAGAAATCAATGATGAACAAGAGTTCCAAGGCTCTGCAAGATATTTTCTAGACAGATATAAAGTGAAGATTGCAGAACATTTTGAGATCTCTAAGAATCTTCTTCCATGTCCACATCCTGTTGTAATTTGAGCACCATTTTTTCTTCCAATTGTTTTCCTTTGCCTAAAAAAAAAAAAAAGGCAGGGGAAAAAATATCATTTTGTGCTCTTAAAATTCAAAACAGTATTTTCTACAGAAATTGTGTACTTGTTTTAACCATTTAAAAAAGTTCTGCCTCTATAAAGTCAACTCCTACCAAATAGATACCACTGTATGCCAATAATAAATCTGTATTACCTTGAAGTTTTTACTGTGAATTCAGAAATCTTAACACTGCTTATTATGCTAGTAATTTTTATAAGAATATTATTTACAAGAAGTGGGTCATGACCTAGAAATGGGAAATACTTTTGCTATGTGGATGTTACCATTCACTATTTGTTATGACAGAACTGATATATACCAGGACTTAAACATTTTGGATTCTAGTTTGAAAGCCAATCTTCTTTTTCTGTCTTTGTCCTCTACAATCTGGAATGTATATTAATTTACCATACCCCCAAATGACCAAATAGTTCATTCAACAAATTCATGTAACTAAAGAGTAGTTAGATGGACCCAAAGAGAAGACTATAGTTTAAAATATTACTCTTTGATCAAAAGCAGATAATAAATTACATTTGTATTAATAACATAAGCATTATTTATATAACATTTTGTATAACTGACAGTATCACAAGTACCTCACATTTTTATATATCAAATCCCTTTATAGATGCGACAAGAATGAACATAGTAACCTCCTCTTTTAATTTTATTTTCCAATAAATACAGTCTTTGCTTAAAAAAGAACATACAAGCATTACCTGCAAGAGGTGCCCGGATAAGGTGGATATTTTGTTTGACTTCATTGATGGCCTGAACTTTCTGTAGTTCTTTGCTCTTCTTCAATCTACAGTGGGAAATAAAAAGAAGCATCACAATTTGGAATAACACTCTCATTAACCTGCAATACTCAGGTTATACTCATTATACAGTGACCAAATTTTATCATTACTCCAACACCAACTGAAAATGACTATTTAATTCACATGAAATACTAATTCAGACATTCCTAACATGGATAAACAGCAATGTTACTGCACTCAGGGCCTAGAACTCCCCAAGGTTCTTCAATTACTCTAGTCCATATTGCCTCAACATTTGTTTTGGCACAGAATGTCATTTAATTGTTCCATGTGGCTAGCCCTTAATTCCCAAACTAAAATGTAAAACTACCTGATAGCAATTATCATTTTATTTTTATGCTTCAGTTAGAACTTTATATACATTTTTATATCTGCTTTCATTTATTAGTTTAACACCGCACTAAGACTTTTAAGACAGACCATTCACAAGATGTTCATTAAATATTTAGTAAATAAATCTATGTTGGTGAGCTGTTTAAAATTATTCCCATATAGTTCCTTAATTCTAGCCTTAATAGATTTCTATAGTTTTTAATTACAATTGTCTTTAAATACAATTGTCAGGACTTTAGAAATCATTTTATCACATAATTAGGTCTTATTAATCATTGCTCTCTTCTCTAATTACAGGACTTATAAATTATTCTATTTCTCATGAAACTAGCAGAGCAGAGCAAATTAGCAGAGCAAATTAGCTCAACATAAACAGTTAATGAATCCCCAGTTCATGGAATGATGACACTCAAACTTCAGATGTCCCCTTTTTGTTAATTCTGACAAATAAAGGCAAAAAGTGAAGTAAGTTTTGTTTTATTTTTCCCCCTGCCATGAAATAACTCACCACCAAAAACTCAAGAGTTTCTGCAGCTATTGTTTTCCAATATTACAACCTAATAAACTTCAAATGATTCCTTGAAAATACCCCATGTAAACAAAACAATACTATTAAGTTATGGTTAATACCATAGGAGCAACATTAAATTTGGCTAATTGGCCAAAAAATATTACAAAAGTATTTTAAGAAAAAAAATATTTCAAGACATTAAAAACAGAAATAGGATGTAAAATATTAGAAATATTCACCGGGACAATGTTATGATGAAGGGTATACCTATAATTACCTTATTCAAATATTCTTACCTATTCATTATAAATTTAGCTTGACGTTTCTGTTTGATCTCTTCTACTCTCTTCATGGCATCAACTGCAACAAAAAAAGATAAAAATATATTTATAAAACTCTAACATAAATATATGCTTTCAATCCTTGTAATTCAAATGAACCCACCCTTTAACATAATTTATTTTATTAGTATCCTAATTTAGAAAGCATTGAAATTGAAAGTGAATTCAAATACCATCACCACAAAAAAACAAGGAATAATATAGAAATGAGTTGATGTTATTCTTCATATGTTCATCAATCCATCCTTTTATAAATACCTCTTCTCTAATTTTTTAAGACCCTCAAAGGCTGTTCAGTTTTGATCTTAAAAAAGTATTGTGGCAAGATGACACATTATAGTTGCAAAATATGCAAAGATCTACAGTTAAAGAAGAGTAAAGTTTGCTTTACCAACAAAATACCAGTAAAGCAAATGGAGAAAGGGAATTATAATAATGGATAAATATATTTATCTACATATGTGCCCTGCTTAGTTTAAACTTGCTTTTTAATGGCATCATGAATTCTATTTAATGTTGTTATTGAATAATGTTATTATTTTAAAGATCAGAGTTGTAAAGTATGTAAAAATAAAATTAAAACTGCTGGCCCCAAAAAGCATATCTCTTCTGCATATTCTCTTATCTCTTCTGCAAAATGAAGATATTATCCACCTGACTACCTCTGAGAATTAATGTGAGGATCAAAGAATTAAAATAATATTTATGGAAAAGCTTACTTTGAGAATATAGATTAGAGATGATTCACCATTTATAAGCACTAATGAACTAATTAGACCAATTAGAACAAGTTCCCTGGGGGTAAAATTAAAGTCAGTGAATCTGGAAATCCCACCCTGCCAAAAGTTTCTCCCTCCCTCATTCAGTTTTTGAAAATGAGTACTTTCAAGTAACCACTTGCCATTGTGAAAGTACCCAATACAAGAGAAATGTTTTGAAAGCATGTCCAATATTTTTGAGAAGACCTACTTGATAATCAAAAAAAAAAAAAAACCTTGAAATTTTGGAAAGGGATCCTTATTAGGAAGTGTTTCCAATGAAAAGTGTGAGAATTTCAGACATATTCACAATTCCTATCAGAACCCATACAATAAGGACTGTTTAGTTTTATGATCTATCACATAAAGACCTATGATTATGAACAGAGGACTCCTATTTTATATCAGTTCTTTCTAGTGTTCAAAGTTAAACCTGATTTTCATTAAAATACCTAAAAATCTAACAAAAATTACAAACATTTTTTAAAAACATTAAGTTCATCTGAAATTTTATTTTAATGAAACATATCTAATTTAATAATCTAATGAACAAACCAAACTATACATGTTTACAAATACTAAACTGACAAAGTAACTCTCAGTCACTAAAGAATATTAATTATATAAATATTCCAGTTTTCTTCGCTTATCTGTCCCCAAATTCTGCCAAACTCAAAGGTATTTTCCCACAACATCAAATTTCTTGTTTTAAAGAAAATCTGTGCTCAAATTCTTCAATATATCTTAATAAAAACATTATCTAGATATTTACACTTTGGCATTAAAGTTATTACTTATTAATTTCTCTGAACCAAAGTGGTAACTAAGATAAATTACCTACTATGTTATAAAGGGGCTGCAACTGGACTGAGAGTTCCTATTTCAACAAAGCCCTATAAAACCTTTGTACGTTACCTGTTTTATTCCATAGCTCTCTCTGGTATTTGACAGGTTCATTTCTACGTTTTTCAAATTCAAATGAATTATCCTATATAGAAAAAAGAAAAAACTATGCATTTATAAAAAAAAAAAACACCAAGTTTACCTTTAACAAATAGCAGCTTTTAACAGCTATCAACAGTTCAAACTATCAAACCAGAGACATTAATTTCTTATTGGATAATGACTCCAGCAGATACATTTTTATCCATTCATTGAATTATATGTGAGATGCTAGATTAGCTACTGTAGAAATAAAAAGATTAAGTCATTAATAATATTAATAAAAGCTTAAGCTAGAATAGTAGTAGAGAAAAAGGATATTTGCAAAAACATTTAAGGGGCAAAATCAACAGTATTTATTGATAAAATGCAAGGAAGGGTAAAGTCAAAGATGATTTATGCTAAAATTTAAGTCTGAGTGACAGGGGAAAAGGTGGTACTACTACCAGAAAGAAAGAAGTCAAAAGAAGGTTTGAAAGGTTTAGAGTAAAGGATTATTAACTTGGTTTTGAAAACACCAAGATGCAAATGCCACCAAAAGAGTAAGGTAGAAATATTCAGAAAGAGAGACAGGTAGACAGCTAGCTATGGAAATCAAGAAGGTATCTACAAAGAAGTGTTAGTTAAGTGCTGAGCAGTAAAAGATAGTATTAAAAGATAAAATACTGCACATGTTTTTAGACCAAACTGGCTAAGAGTCCAGAGTCAGCTCTAGGATACCCAGGCATGAATTTCAGCTCTAACACTTACTATTTGGATCACTGCCAAGTCACTTAATTTCTCTGAACTTCAGTTCCTCATCTGTAAAATGGCAATCAGTGGAAAATATGCTACCTACCTCAAATTAGAGTATTTTATAAATCTTACATAAATACAAGTGAAATATTACCATGAAATTTCCATAAGATTAAGTATAGGGAAAGAGGGCCAAGAACAAAAATCAGGGTAATAACAATATTTAGTAACTAGGAAAGGATCAATAAAGACTTTAAAAAAAAAAAAAAAAAAAGATACCAGAATATATTAAAGAAGTCAAGGAAAAAAATTTCAAAAAAATCATTTATTAATAAAACAAAACTCAGAAGTAGGATGGAGTTTAAGACGAAACTACTTGATAAACTAACTAGCAGTTCCTTGAGGACCTCTGAAGAAGTTCCAGCAGAAGCCATATTACACAGGGTTATTGGGGAATTAGACGCAAACTAGTAAGACTATTCTTCCAAAAATATTAGGAATAAGAAAAACTAGAAATATTCAGAAATGTGGATATGAAAAACTTAAAAAGCAAGAAGGAGAAAGACTGAAGATACAAGAGAAGAAGGATTAGAACAAGATGTCTAAAAGGGCAAGAGGGAAATAAAGAGAGAATGGGGAAGAGGATTATTTCTTTCTTTAAGGAGAAAAAGAGAAAAAGACGAAAAAAAAGACAAATATTCTAAAGTAGTAAGGAAATCAAGAGATTTTATCTTAGATATTTCAATGTTTAGAAATGTAGCTAATACATCATTCTGAACATATCGTTCCTATAATCTAGAGATTAGAGTGGAGTGAACTGCAAATAAAATCAAGTTAATCTCAAAATATTTTTAAATCTTTTGAGTTAAAAATTATGATGTTAATAGTCACTAATATATTAGTGTTTGAATATTGAATTTTAATACTAATATTGAAAAAGTGTATTCAACATCCAGCCATTCTGGAGAGCAATTTGGAACTATGTTCAAAAAGTTATCAAACTGTGCATACCCTTTGATCCAGCAGTGTTACTACAGGGCTTATATCCCAAAAAGATCTGTATGTGCAAAAATGTTTGTGGCAGCCCTTTTTGTAGTGGTCAGAAAGTAGAAATTAAATGGATATCCATCCATTGGAGAATGGCTGAATAAATTGTGGTATATGAATATTATGGAATATTACTATAAAAAATGACCAGCAGGATGATTTCAGAAAGACCTGGAGAGACTTACATGAACTGATGCTGAGTGAAATAAGCAGGATCAGGAAATCATTATATACTTCAACAACAATACTATATGATGATCAATTCTGATGGACATGGCCCTCTTCAACAATGAGATGAACTAAATCAGTTCCAACAGAGCAGTAATGAACTGAACCAACTACACCCAGCGAAAGAACTCTGGGAGATGACTATGAACCACTACATAGAATTTCCAATTCCTCTATTTTTGTCCTTTTGAGTTCCTTCACAGGCTAATTGTATACTATTTCAAAGTCCGATTCTTTTTGTACAGCAAAATAACTGTTCGGACATGTATACATATATTGTATTTAACTTATACTTCAACATATTTAACATGTATTGGTCAACCTGCCATCTGGAGGAAGGGGTAGTGGGAAGGAGGGGAAAAAGTGGAATAAAAGGTTTTGCAACTGTCAATGCTGAAAAATCACCCATGCATATATCTTGTAAATAAAAAGCCACAATAAAATAAATAAATAAATAAAATACAAGTGAAAAAAAATTGTATTCAAAGGAAATCCAACAAGGCTAGCACTTTGTATCTCTTTATGTCTTTTCAAAAATGACAACTATCACTATTTAAGCCATTTCCATAGAATTTAACAGTATTAAAAAATGTTCACTGACAAATATTGACAGACTTAGGGGGAAAAAAAACCACTGTATTAACAATATCAATTCACTGGACGTTTCTTCAGCATTAAGAAAAAAATTGTCTAGAAAGTAACCAAAATATCAACTTCATCACAAATGACGAAATTTTTTTTTTTTGGGGGGGGATGTTGTTTTAAAGGCAAGTGATTAAAATGCTAATGATTGAAAATATTAAGTTGGGAGAAAGATCATAAAAATAATTTTTTGAGCAAATCACTATTGTAGCTATTCACCAGAAATGATCCTTTCCCTCCAAGGAACACTCTCATTTTGTATATCCCACTAGCACTTCTGCACTTTCCACTAGGTTTATTTGAGGACATATTTTCTCAATGGGTTAAGAATACACATACTCCTTGATAAGGATTGCCTTGACAGGATAAGATAGTGTTTTAAAATTAAAATACTAAATTACTATTTCTTTAAAAAATCAATACAATACTGCCAATTATGCCAACACTAGAAGTCTGGCTGAAGAGATTTGAATGTCTTCTTTTAATTAGCCAGCTGCTGGATAGGGACAAGAAGCAATTACAGAGGACTCCCTATCACATGTATGTTGATAGCAAAGATGGTTGTCCATAAGATAAGCAAAGTGTGCCTCAGATGAATAAAATAGAGAGGCCATTTATTATGGTGATGGTTAGAAACAGACTGAATTGAGTTGTGGCCTATGTTCCTGTTTCCATATTAGATGCTAAATATTTTTATTCTTAAACCTTCAAACACCACACCATAATCTTAGTAATTATGTCCTTAAGACATTTTAAGTGTTATTTTTAAATGAGAGCTTGTTCATTAAATAAGTCAAACCTTAGCACAATCAATTTATCCACTTACAGTAGGTATTCATATAGAATTTTCAGGTTTGTAAAGTACTTGACATACATTATCTCATTTGTGGGTAGACACTGTACAGGTACCACTTTACATAAATTTACAAAAGCAAAATGAACAACAAAAGCAGGGTTCTGTTCTGGCAGATTCTCTCATCAATTCCATTTAAAAAAAAAAAAAAAAGCAACCTTTTGAGGAAGTTCTAAGGCATGAAACCAACAGCTATGCATTTACTTCATGCACATGACAAATCATGTAATAAATTGAGACACAAACTCAACTTAAGAACATATCAGAACCTATAATATCTAGGCTTCTATAGACAAATTACCTTAGTTACTCCCAACAACTTAAGAACCACAAGTCTGAGAACTTCTCTGGTTGGATGGAACATGATCCATCATCTATCTACCTTCTCTGTGAATGACAGGGCCTAATTGTACACACTGTCCTGTACAAGGATAGCTTATAACTTGACTTCCTGTCTAAGGTTCAATTAGGCTCTTAAGTTTTTCTTAGGTGCTCTTGCTAGTTCTTCTCCCCCCCCTCCCCCATTTTATAATGTTAAAAATTGAAATTTATTCTTTAGTATCTCAAGGAGTTGGCAAAAAAGATATTATAGCAATCCTGGAATCTCTACCTGAAAGAATCAGCTAGGATTTTCTTTTTTGTTTGTTTGTTTAGGTTTAAGATGTTTTTTAAATCCCAGACTCATCAACAGGGGAATATTCAATATTGTCACTCACTGATCTACAAAAATTCAATCCTAAGTAATAATATACTAAGCTCTTTGTATCCTGACAGTAATTAAAAATAAATATCAGCAGAGTTCTTCAGCTTTCACTGGTCAGAACATTGCAAGTTACCATGGATGGATTCAATACTCCTTAAAAATCATGAAAGACTTTATGATTCTTCCTTATCAAATATTTTTAAAATGTTATTTATTTAATATCATATCTTGAATTGCAAAAATTATTTATGAAAGGAATTATCCATGCAACAACAGTTACCTTCTGTTTTCATAATGAAAAAGTTGTGAATTTTTTAAATAACTAAATATAGCAGAGTACACTTACATACTCTAACTTGGCGGGCATTTATTTCTCAATAAGTTCTACAGAATTATATCTAATGACTTCTGAGAATTACAAATTATCTAGAAAAATAATAGAAAGGTCATTTTATTAGGTGCCATTTGATAATCAAACTATCACATACTGCTGAAATAAACATCAAAGTTCTGAAAAATATCAGACTTACCACTGTAAGTTCTTTGCCAGCTGCCTTTCTGAAGGCTTTTGTCCATCTAACCTTGCGAGGATTGCGCTTCTTTTTAAAGTTTTTATGGCATTTAGATTTACAAAATCTGAAAACCTTAAGGGGAAAAAAAAATAAAACAAATAAATTAGCATTAAGATTTCTCCTTTAACAAAATGTCCCAATCCAAATACATAATAAAGTAAAACTGAGAAATAACAACTGCTACATTTCCTGTCACTCACTTCATTTTAAAAATCAATCAGGAACTACATACTAACATTAAACTCAAGGAAAAAAAAATTTCAGGGAATAACCCACCAACAAGCTAGAATCACTAGAAATATAGCCTCAAGATGTACTTACTTATTTTTATAAATTTTAAAAACAATAAATTTCTCAAATTAGTCACCCAGAATGAGAAAGATGTTAAGAAAAGCAAAGTCAATTTCTAATCAACCTTAATTCTCAAGAATTTTTGTGTACTTCAAATGCTTTCAAAGAGGGAAAAAAAGAGTAATTAAATGCCAAACTAGGTGATACCTGAAAACAAGTGAATAAAAACTAAATAAGTTTTATTAATCTAATTGTAGCTATTTTTATGATGAGAGGCATCATAAAACGAAAAGTAAGCTAGAATCAGATTCAGGAAGTCTTGGTTCAACTCTCACCGTCTGATCCCTGGTAAATCACTTAATCTTTCAGTGCTCCAAACAATTCTCCAAGATTAAACTGGAGGACAAGAACTAAACAGTATTGGAGAGAAAGCATCTCATCTGGAGCTCATTATAAAAATGAGATCACAAGTCTTGTTACAATTTTTTTTTATAAATGAATATTGTATTTACAATTAACATTACCCATTCACAAATCTGATTTAAAAATAAACAAAATTATATATTGGTCTCTTAATGTGATTAATAATCCAACTTCCTTCTATATTTGAACACAGACCAATGTCCCCTAAAACACTTCCATGTTCTACTAAAACTATTTATTCAGTCTCATGTATCTTATCATAATTTGTACAACATTCTTCAGAAACAATGGCAGAAATTTTAATATACTTAATTTTTGTGGAGTTTTGCAAATAAAATGAAATTGAGTTTGTTATACAATTCTGAAAGTGACTCATAAAATTAGGTTATCAAGTAAACAAGTAGTCATATTTAAGGAATAATTTGAACTGCTGAATTCAAAAGTATCTAGAAGATACACAAATAGATGGTTGCATCATAGCTCTGTAGTATTAATATAGAACTTTTAAATTTGAGAACTTAAATACTCTTTCCTTACTCTTTAAAAAGTCCTATGGAAACAGCAGATTTTCATTCTCCATGAAGAAAAGTGTGTTACACATCATAAGTTTTTCATACACAAAAGCAAAACATAACACTAAGAACTGTCTCAATTCCTCAAACATTTATTAAGCCCTACTATGTCGAGCATTGTGTTAAGTATTGAGATACAAAAAGAAACAAAGGCAGTCCCTGCCTTCAAAATGCTTACAGATACATAGTCAAATACATACACAGCAAGCACAGGATAATTAATAAATAAATAATAGATAACTGGAATTTAAGGTTGTAGAAGGCTTCCAGTAAAAGATTAGATTTTAGCTGGGATTTGCCAGAGAAGTTAGCAAATGGAGCTGAGGAGGGAGAATAGTCCAGGCAGGCCCAGAATTTAGAGTGGATTCAAGAGTATTTTTCAGGGATTAAGACATAAAAAGACTGGAAAGATGAGAGAGGGCCAGGTTATGATGGGCTTTGAAATGCCAAGCATATTTTTTTTTTTATTTAATGTACTTAAGGCAATAGAAAGCCAATGGAGTTTCCTGAGATGATGTGATCAGACCATAACTCTTAAGAAAAATCACTTTAGTGGCTAAATGGAAGATGGAAAGATGGCTTTATAACATAGATTCTTAACCTCTTTTTCTCATAGAGCCCTTCTTGAGAAAATGTTAAATAATTGAATACTAAATTTCAGTTAGCAGATAGTGAAAATTAAAATGTAATTATTTTTACCATTTGAGTTCAAAGACCCCCAAATTCTATCCATGGATTTCTTAAGCTCAATATGTTTATATCATAAAATACAATGTCATGGTACCACATGACCATCTTCTTTCCTGCCTCACCATTCCCACTCAAATTTTATGCTTCTTTTTAAGTATCAAAAGATGATAAGACAGAAGAAAGCGAAGTCAAAATGCAGGACTAACAGTTCTCATCACTAACCTTCACAAATTTGTAGGCACTCCATTTTGTACAAGAGGGCAAAATGTATCACAAAGCATTTCCTTCTCACTACCACTTTTTAGTATAACTCTATCGTCCCTAGTGCTGCTACAGGAAGCCTTTCTGCACCCACCACCCAGCCCCACTTCCAGGTATTATCATTTTCTCCCTCTACGACTTACTATGTACTCTTTTGTATAAACTTTTTACTTCCGTACCTCGAAAGTCTTTGAGGTCAGGAGGTGAATTCAGTTTTTTCTCTTTGGTATCCCCCCAAACTACACAATTACATATGCTCGTTACAGTGAACTGCTGCTTTTGCTCACCCCTAAGCAGAGCACTGGCTCCTTTCTTGTTCATTTTTCGACCTAATCTCCACTCCTAGGAAGTACCTCGTACAAAGCAGGAATTTGCCTGTTTAACTGAATTGAATTTAATTGCATCCCTCAAGGAGGATGTTAATTGCTGAGGTGTCATTTCATGTCTGTTCCAATTCCCTAAGCTAACAATATGTAAAAGGGGCTTAATATTTATCGAACAAAATTGTTCGCTGTTTAAATTGCCTTGTCCTGTAGTCCCAAATGAAAACAAGCTGTCTCTAAGTCAATCTCTAGGATGGGAGGCTCCCAAGACTTGACAATCTCGAGACGCGACACCAGTGAAGGACCTGAACGTAGTGAGGTTTGGAGTTCCCGGGACCTGAGCAAATTACCGATAGAGGGCGGACCGGAAAAGGGACAAAACACTACGGCAAGCGAGCGAGGCCCTTTAAAGAGCACACAGTCACGTGTGTTAGAGATTGGGGGAGCGAGCCTCTGATTACCGGGGAATGTACGCCAGACGCGACACGCGCTCACCCCGAAGAGCCCGCACCGACAACTCCCCCAGTAGTCGCGAGCCGTTCGCGGTCTCACCTTACAGTCGTTGCGGACAAACATCATGCCGTGCCCCGGGTACACGGGCCCGGAACAGAAATAACACTTCTCGATGCGCATCTCGAAGTAGAGCAGCCACCTTTCTAGAGACCAGGGCGCTTGAGAGGAAGTGACGATAGAGACTTTTCCGGAAGTACATTTCTTCTTCCAGGGCTTCTTGGAGGTCCCGGGACAACGCGGCAGGAGGTGTTGGGCCCTCTGGCGCCATCATGTGGGCGTTGCTGAGAGCGACAATTGATGGGACTCTCCACTGTGCCCCCTGACGGCCCGGGGAAGGTCTGTCAATCATAGCATTAATGTTACAGAAAAACATCTCAGAGCTCATCTAAGTCAACCTCAGCCTTTTAGAAGTGAGGAAATTGACGCACAGAGAGGTCAAAAATTCAGAATTAGAAGGGATGGTAGAGTATTTTTCTCCCCCCTTCCAAAAGAACTATCGCCCCAAATCCCAGCAAATCTGATAGATTTATATATATATATATAGTACGTGGACTTCTCCACTCTGAAAATAAATTGGAGTTTCTTCTTGAATCTCTTTGGAAGCATATCTGCAATTTTACAATTTGTGTGTGGTTCCTTCCGTTTATATTACCGTCATCATTTTGAGACAGTTAGAACCCGGGCCTGGAGTTAGGAAGACCTGAGTTTAATTTTACTAGTTGTGTGAGTCTGGGAAAGTCAGTTGCCTTTATCCACCGAAGAAGGAAATGACAAACCATTCCAGGATCTTTGCCAAGAAAATACCACGGACAATAACAAGTCGTTATGTGTATTGTTTTTTTGTTTGTTTGTTTTTTTGGCTCCTCCAACTAAACTCTCCATCAGTTTATACAGATCTTTACATATTACTCTGTATTTATTCCATTCACTATTTCTTCCAGCACAGTAGTATTCCATTACATTCATGCACCACAATTTGTTGAGCCATTCCCAGTTCATGAACTTCTACTTTGATCCCAGTTCTTTGCTGTCACACACACACACACACACAGAGACAGAGAGAGACAGAGAAAGAGAGAGATGCTGTTATAAATAATTTGGTTTATATGGGGGAACTTTTTTCTTATCAAGTCTTTAGGATATAAACCTAGTAGTGATATCTCTTTATCAAAGATTATAGCTATTTTAGTCACTTTATTTGCATAGTCCCAATTGCTTTCTAAAATGATTGTACTGCCTCACAGCTCCAGCCAGAATGTATTAGTATATCGATCTTTCTACAATCCTTCCAACATTTACCATTTGCATCTTTATTCATCCTTGCCAATTTGCAAGGTATGAAGTAAAGTCTTGAGTTTTTATTTGCATTTATTTTATTAGTAATTGAGCATTTTTCTACAGTTAATAGATTGCAATTATTTTGAGAATTGCTTATTCATATCCTTTGACCACTTATTATCAAAGAATGGTTTTGTTCATATATGTGCATATAATATGTATGTATATAAATGTATTAATTGATGATAATATATCTTTGATGCCAAATCCTTACAAGAGATTATTCCAAATCCAGCATCATTTCCCAACTACCACAAAGTCACACAAGTAGCAAGGAAAACAATTTGAATCCTATATTCCAAATACTATATGGCTGTTTCCACCACTTCAGCCTTGCCAATGAAAAGGTTAATTCCTCTGTATTCCTATGAAAGCTAGCCCAGGGCTACCAGCAAAGTGAAGACAGGAGCCTCAAGCCCTTTGTTCAACAAACATTTATTAAATGCCTACTGTATAATGGGCAATCTAATATACTTTGGAAAATGAAAGACCAAAAAGAAAGAAAAGGGATCTTATATATGTTCAAAGCCCTAGCACCATGTCCCTGACTTGTCAGCCTGGTGGAAAACTCCCTACTCTAACCCATACAGAAGAGTCAGCAACCCTGTGGTTGTCTGGTTCAACAGACTGCTTGGTACAGTCAGATTTTAATAAAGAACGCCTAAAGAATGACCCGTAGGCCTTAGAAAGCATCACAAAGGAATAAAGAAGAGATGAAGGACTGAGGGGGAGAGAGCTGCTTTCCAAGGCAAAGCCTGAAGTAGATATTTTGTCCTAGTGAAGCCCTAGCATTAATTATATTACATAATTCATAATATGCAAAGTTAGAGTCATCCTTTACTTCCCAGTTTCCAATTTGTTGACCAGGTCTTTCTTGGTAGCTTACACATCTCCTCCTTTCTATTCATGTCACCACCTCATTGCAGGCCCTCATCAACTCTTACCTTGGCTATTGCAATAGCCTCAAAGTTAGTGTATATGGGGGATTTTGTTGTTATCAAGTCTTTGAGGTATAAACCTAGTAGAAGTCTCTGCAATCAGAGTATGGATATTTTAGCCATTTTGTTTGCATGGTCTTAGCCTTCTTCATTCTATTCCTTACAATGCTGTCAAAGTAATATTCCTAAAACATAAATCTGACAGTATCCATACCCTGGCTCAATAAACACAGCTAGCTCCTTATTACCTGAAAGATCCAGTAAAAATTTTTATCTTCAATCCAAAGCCTGGCTTTAGTACCTTGGCTCTAATTTACACTTCTAACCCTATCATATGTTATTCTTTTGCATTCTACTTCCAAACAAAATGGCTTTGCTAATCATCACACATGACACCTCATTTCCTTTTCTAGCTTTGCATATCCCTGTGCTTAAAACATATTCCTTCCTCAATTCTTCATTTAGACTCCCTGGTTTCATTTAAAGCTAATCTTAAGTACCATCTTCAACTTTGTCTTCCTTTATCTCTGCCACACACATACGAGATGCTGGCACCTGCCTCACCAAAAAAAATTGCCTTGTATATAATTTCTATGTACCTATTTCTGACCATATTGTTTTTTTCTGGTAGCATGTAAGCTTAAGGACAGAAACTATTTCATTTTTTGTCTTTGGATCCCCAGTGCCTAGCATTGTGCCTGGCCAATTATAGGCAGTTAGTAAATGCTTTCTGATTGAGGATATAACACTATAAGAAGAGGAGGCAGAAATTAAGATATTTATACCTAGAATCCCAGAGACAATGCTCCCAAATACCTCTGATTATTGCCCTGAGATTGCAGAAAACTTGATTAAGAGGAAGCCTCAGAGAACATGAATAGTAATCTCCTCTTTGATATTTACAACTGGTTATCCATCCTTCTTGTCAAAGCCTTCGGTAATAAGATACCCATCACACGTCTCCAGAGCCCATTATACATTTGGATCCCTCCAAATCATTAGGAATTTTCCTTGTATATATTTGAAATCTCCTTAATGCCTATGTAGCAAACCCTTTCAAGATCCTTTTAACTCTTATATAATTCAACACATTGACTATTCTTCTAACTTTTTGTGTCATCTGCAAATTGGATAAGCATGTCATCTCTGCCCAAAATAAAGAACATGCACAGTCAAAAAGAGAGAAAGATCTCCTGACTCTGAACCCGGTGTGCATTTCATTACATGTGGCCTCAAAGTCTAGTACAATCTGTGTGAAATTATTTTTTAATTCTCCTGTATAAAGTGAAGATATATTTACAAAATGAATCTTCTCAAAGGGTGTCGCTTAATATATATAGTGTTAAGCATACAGTATTAGCATATAGTGTTAATAAACATTTAAGAAATGCTGTAGAATTTGAAGCAGTACACAATGATTTGGTGATCCAGTCCATGTTTACTCCATTCTTCATGGTTTTGTCAAAAGCCAGGCTAGTGGACTACAAAGGGCACAGGACCTAGAAAATTAGACTGAATTCAAGATTCCTTTACTAGTTATATGAACTTGACAACTCATATAATAATTTACAATTCACAAAGTGTTTGTTTGACAATGGCCCTATGAGGAAAGCAGCACAAATCTATCATCTGCATTTTATAAATAAATAAGAGTTCACAGAAGTTAACAGGCATATTATGGTCACCATCATGCCAAACACTGTTTCTGAACATAGGTTTTCTGATTGCAAGTGTAAGCACTTTTACTACTGCATTATGCTAATATCTTCAAGCATCAGTTTCCTTATATACAAAATTAGAATAGTTATACTTGTAACATCTGTTTCATAAGATTATTATGAGGAAAGCCTTAACATGTTTAAAGTGCACTATTATCGAGGAATCTCTTCGTTCCAGACAGAATAAATTTGTTAAGCCTTTCTTTATCCAACCAGCCTCGTGCACTGATTAATTGGTCCTTCAGCATTATACAGTAAGCCTTTTATTCATCTCTGATTGATTCCCTATTACTCTCTGTAATAACTGTAGCAAACCTCTTTTCTCCTGCATAAACCATCTCAATCCTTTTCTCAGTAAATAATCTCACATACTTTACAGAAATTGTAAATATACACAAAATGCAATCATCACTTATTCTCCATATCTCAAAATCTCTCTAACCTCTCTACACCTATTCTATCTTCTGCTCCAAAGAAAGTAAGGAAGCCCCCCTCCTCTACAGTACAGACTTCTTCCCATATCCTTTATCTCCCATCCATCTCTTTATGGCTTTTCAAGGAATCTACATCATCAGTCATTTCCTCTCCCTTTCTTATCAACATTTCTTCCAGTTTACTGACTCCTTTATGTCTTTCCTACTCTAGAAAAAGGTTTTCTCCTTGACCTTGCCAAATCCCTAAAACTTTCACACTGTCTTCTTCTCCCAAAAGAGAGCAATGAAAACCCAGAGAAGAGAAAATGTTCAGGAAGAGAGAGGAACAGCAAAGTCAAATGTTTCAGAGAAGTCAAGGATAAGGATTAAGGGGGGAAAAACTTCTATTTAGCAATTAAGAGAGATTTGGTAACCAGAGAAAGCAGTTTTAGTTGAGTAATGAAGTTAGATGAGAGAAAAGGAAATAAAGGCATATACATGGAAGGAAAAAAAGAAGCCCCAGCACAGAGACTCAGGTTATAATTTAGAGGAAGGAAGAAGACAAGGAGAACAAGAACTGGTATATAGTGTTCTGATTCTGGATCTAGTCCCATGATTTCCATCATCACTTCTATGTTGAGGATTTCCTAATTCATATCTAGTCCAAATCTCTCTTTTTAACTCTAATCATATATATTCTAATACCTTTTTGTGGGCATCTACACCTGGATATTGCACCAGCACCCTCAACTCAATATAAGCAAAGTGAATTCATCCCCTCTATCTCCAAACTTCCTTATTTCTCTGGAAAGCATCACCATGATGCCAGTCCAAAACCTCCAAGATAAATTTTATTTTTCCTTCCTTATTAACACCGATCAGTTACCAAGTTGTTTTAATTCTACCTCCAAAATATCTTACAAATCTTGCATAGATCCTCCTCTCTATTCACACAGCTACTGTCCTATTCAGGTGCTCATCATATCTTATCTGGATCACACTCCAGTACCTGCCCCCTTTTCTAATCCATACTTCACACTATACCACAATAGTAATATAACTAATACAAGATACAACCAAGTCATTCTTCCTCTCAAAAGGAAGAATAGATTTGGTTCTAAATGGAGCTGTGACTCTAATTGTCATTAGAAAAAAAATTCAAGTTTCTTAGTCTTTTTTCAAACAAGGGACTTATTTTCCTTTCATACACTCTGCTTTTCAGGTATATTGAAGTGCTAGCTGTTCCTCAGACTCATATTTTCTCCTGACAATATTTGTTCAAGCAGACCATTTCTCATAGAGATACACACAAAGCACCTTCCTTTATCATTACTGGCCTTTTCTCAAAGCTCATCCTGCTTAACCTCTCTGAAGTATATATTACTGTTAACTAGCCTTCTCTTGGATATTCTCTCCCTTCTGAGTTTTCACAACATTGCTCTCTCTCTTTTTTCTCCTTTGCTGCATCACAACCTCCTGTTTCCTAATCCTGAGTATAACCTGACTCTGTACTGGGGCTTCTCTTTTCCTTCCATGTGCAAAGCACAATGAGACATTGGTGACCTTATCAGCTCCCAAGGGTTTGATTGTCATCTTTATACAGGTGATTTCAAGATCTATATAAATCAAGCCAATCTTTCACCCAAATTCTAGGCTCACAACACCAACTGCCTGCTGAATACCATCACTATCTCCAACTCAACATGTCTAAAACAGAACTTGATATTTCCCCATACAACCTGTTGCCCTTCTCAACTTCCCTATTTCTGTCAATGGCAGAATTTTTGTCACCTAGGTTCATAACTTTAGGCCCATCATCGACTCTCCCGTCATCCTGCATATTCAGTCGCCAAGTCTTACACCCCTTCTCTCTGTTCACACAATCATCCTCTAACCTTAATCACTGATTGGGCATAGTCTTAGTTAAATTGAGGTCTTGGTAAGATGTTAACTTTAAAAGGCATCTGGGGCCACCTCCAGTCATCCTCATCTCTATCTTGCCACTGGATCCAGAGGACTCCGGGGAGGAAGATATGAGTGACTTTGCTCAGCCCTCCCTCACTTAAATCCAATTCATTTGCAAGACATGGTATCAGCTCTGTCATTTGAGGACAAAAGATAAAGTCATCTTTCATCTATATTATTGCATTCACCATCTTAGTTTTCAAACTTTCTTCTCTGAAGTGCTGTGTGTAAGGAATAGGTTGGGACATGTCAATCTTCTCGGGAAGCCTAGGGTTCCATATTGCCTCTCAGATCAAATATATACTTCCTCTGATGTTTAAAGCTCTTTACAACTTGACTCCATCCTGCCTTTCCAGAAGTGTTAGATAATACTCTTCTTCATATACAGTCCAATCAATCTGTACTTGATTTTTCCCTCTACATGACTTGGTATCTTCTATGTACATGACTCGGTATTTTCTATGTCTATGTCTTTGCATAGGCTACAATTGATGTCTGAAATTCATTCTCTCTTCTCCCCTGCTTCTCAGAATTTTTAGCTTTAATCAAATGAAGAAAGGCAGAAATATGAAATGAATCTTTTCCAGATCGTGATGATATAAAAATTATGTGTAATAAAGGGCCTTGGAAAAAAGTCCAAAAATTCTTTGGAAACTAAATAATCTAATCCTAAAGAATGAGTAGAGTCAAACAACAAATAGAACTTAGCTTTCCTCAAAGCTCAGCCAAAGTAGTACCTCTAATGTGAGACTTTTCCGAATCATTGATTGGCCCCAATTACATTGTATTTATTGTTGTATTTCAATATGTGTGTATGTGTGTGTGTGTGTGTGTGTGTGTGTATGTGTAGTCTCTCCTAAAAGGATGTATACTCCTTGAGAGCAGGAATTATTTCATTTTGGATATTGTACAACAGTGCTAAACACAATGCCTACTATATAGTAGGGATAGAGACTAAATCCATCATTTCACTGATAGAGAAAGCTCCAGATGAATTTCCTCTACTATACTCTACTATAGGTCTAAATACCTTCCCTGACACATAGTCTTAAGAAAGTTGCTGAGACTTCTGAGAATCATCTAGACAGCTTGCCTAGAATCACACAGATAATGTCAGAGGCAGACACATAAATAGTATGTATCAGAGATATGTAAACCTAGCTAGATCTAACTAGTTCCAAGACTAGCTCTATCCATCATCCCACACTGCATCTCATGGAACATAATAGACAATTCCTACTTATTTGGTTGGGTGGTTGGTTGATTGGTTGATTGATTGATTGATTGACATAATTGTCTCTTCAAGACCAAGCCTGGGTACTATATTTTCCATGAAATTTTCACTGCCCCTACCTACAGAAGATAATCATTCCCCAGATTCTCAGATCATTCTGCCTGAAACTCTGCTTTGTTGCTCTCCTTTTCTTCTATATTCTGGCATGCTTCCTTCTGCACATCTTGTAATCCTCCCTACTTGAATACTACCTGAGGGTAAGGGCTCTTTGATTCAGCTTTCTATTCTCATCACCTCACCTCATTAATTATAAAACCTGAGTTTTTATTATCCCTCTATCAGCTTCTTTATCTTCATTACATTTTTCTTAAAGGTCAGCAGCTAAAACCAGACACGGTAATCCAGGTATATCCAAAATATAGTTTAGTAACAAATCAGGTGTACTGTTTTCTTTGCTTTCTACAATATCTTCTCCTCATTATGCCTAGCATTTTGTAGACCTTTTTGTCAGTATTTTATAGTATGATGATTTTCTTGATTTGCAAATGTATAAAACCTAAATGCATTTATTTACTTAGTTGGTCATCTAATTGATTTCAATGAACATAGGAACTGTTACCTTGAGACTGGCATGTTTTAATAAGAGAAAAGTTCTTTTCCAAAGAATATTCTGAACTCAATTTAAATTTAGGTACAACTAGAAATAAAATCAAATTCACATATGAAATTGATAGACCTTTTTTATTATGCATAATATGTGTGACACAAGGTTAAAGCTGTTTCATTAAAGATACATTTTACTTTTTATATAAGACTATAAATAGAAAAATAAGTTGTAGGACAAAAATATGGCATTTTAATATCAAACCTAAACAAATTACTCCCTCCAAAATGTACATCATTTATTTCAGTAGCTAAACTTGGTTCATGTGGGCAAATAACACTTTTAAAAGAATTGCATGAAATTTACACCTTAACTTTCTTAAGGCTAATGGAATGGGCAGTTAATTATGCATGTAGTTCTTTAAAATTAAATATCAATATATGAACACATGTAACTTGCCTTGAGAGATGAGTCAATCCCAGACACATGATTACATACACAACATACAAGTATAGTATATGTATATAGCTATTCTAAAATATACAAATTATCTTACAATATGCATTCTGATTTATACTAACATCATTTACTCTAATGTAGCACCTTCAGAAGGCACTGCTGAGTAAACAACTTAATCCAGTGATTTCAGAATCCATTCCTTGGAATTGCACATAACAATATAAAAAACTATATATTCTTTACCCCTGTCTACTTCTGAAAGTTCTCTCAGACATTTCAGGTGTAAATCAGAATAAAAATTTAGTATATATAATTTATAGCAGGGAAGAAAAGTACATCATATTTTAGAAAGCAAGAGGCAGGAAGCAAGCCCTACACTCTACTACATTTAAAAATTCACCAGAAAGTTATTTTATAAAAGTAATTATTTTTTAATTTCATTTCCTCAGTTTTAGCCAAATACTGTATGATCTATGCAATACATTTTTATTTTTAATTTAAAGTATATTAAATATTATCGCAGACTTGCTGGCCATTGGAATAAGGAGTTTACATTTCTTTGTTGAAATTTTTAATAAATATTATTCCCCTGAAAGAAATAATTTTGATTTCTGTAAACAAATGGCTATGAAAATACCTAAAAAGAACCTGCAAACCACTTTAAATTTAGTATATAGACACTTTGGCAAGGTATTGGAGTTACATGTCCACACGTGCAGTGCATGGTGTTGACAAAAAATTTCTGTAAAATAAATGCTTTTTAATCATTTTTACACTGCATTAGAAATTAAATTAGAATTTAAAAGCAGTAAAAAAAAATATGCCTTTCATTAACATACAAAATCAACTTCTTCTAGTAAAGAAAAAGGAAGAAATTTGAAAACATCACCTACATACTATCCAGGAGTCAAGTGAAAAATTACTTGGTGTAATTACAAGCTTAAAATTTAATATTTTAAAAAATAACCAGACCAATATTAGGAATTTAACCTAAATTTGAAAAAAAAATTGTTCAAGATGTTTTCTTGTTTACAAATAATTTCAGTGCAAAGCACCAGTTATAACACAAAAAATTTGCTGGCCAAATATAACTTCCAACTAAAGTGAATTAGTCCCATAATTTACAATTATCCTGACTTTTCTCTATGGTGAAAATACAATGAAGAGTTAGAAGCACCAGTTTTACTGCTCATATAACATTGAAACAATACCCAAAATATTAAAATAAATGGCTTTAGAACCTTGGTCCTTTTAACCCACAGTCACACATAGTCCTACCAAGACTTGGGGAAGTCATTTGTAAAGTGTACAGCAATATGGGTTTCACTGTGGGAATTGGGGATAAAAGTCCAAAAAATTCTCTTTGCTTCCCCCTCAACAAACTTGTTCAGGCTCACTTGCTATTTATTTAAAGTGAGAATAAACAATTTTACTTTCAGCTCCCATCACAGTAGAGCTGATTCCACAAATTACCCCAGAACATCACTGAACAATACTGGAGAGGTCAAAAGTACAGCAATTTTTGCCCCTTTGTTTCTATAAATATCTCCAAATCATTATCCTCTTACACTTGAAACAAACTTGTGTGTGTGTGTGTGTGTGTGTGTGTGTGCACGCGTGCCTTCTGATTTAACATTCAAGTGGCATAAATGATATTTTATAATTTCATATATGGTACAGCTGGAGGTTTTTAAAATTTGGCTTCACAATTGCAGCTTACACACAGTAATATAAACTTGGTTTTGATTTTATAAATAATCTTCCTATAGGAAATTTATTACAAATAGAATTCTCTAAATAATTCTTTCAGTTGCTTATAATGCCACCATACAGGAGATACTCAGTACTCCTACACCAAGAATTTATCACAGTAAATAGCTGTGAAAAAATTTCAGGACTGGAAGATCTTTGAGATCCTCTTCTAGCCACAAATTCCATGACTGAATACAATTTTATTGACTATTACTGCTACAAAATTATAAATCCCTGAAGGAATTAACTAGTATGGATTAAGCACTAAAAATATGCTTGTTAATTAAATTCCAGTCTGAATATATTTTTTTTTAATTTTTTTATAAATTACTCAGCAGCAGTCAGTTAAATTAGTTAGGAAATACTACTTTCTGCTTTCTTAATTCTTCACAGAAATGCATTCAACTGCAACTGTACCACATAGAAATGATTTTCAAAATTTTAAAATACACAGGTTTCTTGAATTATAGCAGTTTATTATGGCACTTTACTTTTTAGCAGCCACATCCACCCTTTTCTTTATTTTCATTTAAGTGCTCAGTAGAGTTGTGGCCATTAGATCGCACTACTCCCTCCGGGATCCAGGACTTGTCCACACATCGTTCCATTCGTTTCATTATTAGATCCAGGAGCATTTCAATTGCCTTGCTTATGTTGGTGCCATTGGCAGCACTGGTTTCAAAGTATGGGATTCTAGAAGACAGAGCACATTTGGGTTAATGCCATGTGGTTTTCAGACTATCTCCATTATTTATACCAAAGCAGGAAATTAATATGTCTTCAGATACTTTTTTGTAAAGAAAGCTACCTTTGTGATATTTTGAAATACATATTTCACCTAATAGTGTTCAAAAGCAGAATCAAAAATTCTTTGTTTCTAATTTCTACAGAAATAAATGGATCCTGAAGAGGTTAGGAATCCTGGTGGTTAGGGGGCTAAATGATGAGGTTAGTGGCAGGTTCAGGGAACCAAATGAAGAGGTTTGGCTCCTCTAAGTCCCCCTAAGATTCGGCACAGAGCAGGGAGTTGTGGGAATCCCCTTCTGCTGGTGCAGAGGTCCTTTGTAAAGAAATTTATGAACCCAAAAAGCTAGACTAGTAAAAGAAGTTTATTATAGGCATTGGGAAGTCAGCCTTTGTTATGCATGAATAGAGAGACTGAATTCCTCAGTGGCAAGGTCCTGACAGAGAAGTAAAGTTTCTAGCAGAGAAATCCCAATAGAGAGGTATAAAGTCTTGGTAAGAAAGATAAAGAAAAGGTAATGCTGAAAGAGAATATTATTTCAGAGGGCAGAGAGTTGCTGCTATGCCAGGGATGGCTTATTAAGTCCTTTGCAAGGACTGATACCCAAATCGGCTCATTTTATAATTGAGACCTTGGCTGCAAGCTGGGAGTTGCTCTTGATGGGGGCTGGTGCAGCTTGAGCTGGAGAGTCTTAGAATTGAATGAGTGTCTCTAAGCTTCCCGTTGAATTAAAGATCAGCCTAATCAGTAGTGAGTATTATCTATGGGTGTGGGTGCTCATCTCTCAAGAAAACAAAATGAAACTGGTTATCCTGTTTCCCTCATGTGGGGTCTTTTAGGAGGCCAGGATTCAAGGAGACTTTCTCCTTGAAGAAGTTTTAGAGAGAGTTTTGGGGTTCCCCTCATCAATCCTACCACCAGAATGGAGTGGATAGAAATACATCCACCAACCCCTCTATCAGAAGTTCTTAAACTAGTCTAAGGATCCCAAGGAGTCCATGGATGGACTTCACAGATCCATGAACTTTGATTAGAAAATAATTACATTTTTATTTCTACTTATCTCCATATGACATTTAACATTTCCTCTAATTATTTGGAAAAAAAGAATCCACAGATTTCAAAAGCTTGCTAAAGACAGCCATGACATACACTGTCATGATACAAAGATTGAAGAACCTTTTTCTAGCTATCCCTTTCCTACCCACCCTGGATACAAATTAATCTTGTTCTTGCTAATAATGCTACTTGTCCTCAAGTACAGAAGGTATTTCAAAAGTCTTAAACTTTTTAAACTATTTAAACATATTAACTATTAATGCTTCAAACAGTGTTTTGGGACGCCCTTTGTAAAAAAAAACTTCAGTGATCACTGACACTAAGCACATGCAATCTTCTTACTGCATAATTTCTAGAAATCATTTGGGGGACACAATGACATTTTATTCCATAAATTTTTTCCATAATCCTATAAGTAAAAAATGTTTTAAAAACACACAAAACTACCTTTAAAAGAGGTAATTTTTTTTCTTCTTGAATGGCTCCTTATTGTGTGGTTTCTACAAAAGTTTGGTAAAATACTTAGCTTAAGAATTCAAGCCTTGAATCACATTTTGTATTTATAAAGAATTGTATTCAAGTATATACTGGAATTTTGTATTATTCACTTTTCTCCACAAGATGGTGCTAATGCAGTACTGCATTTATTAATTACTTGTCTGAAAATGTTTCTCTGAGAAAAGGTACCTGCCTACTTTCAGAATGTTAAAAATTTACTTGGTCTTTCCTTGTTGCCAGTCTTTTATTCATAATGTAGTTCCCTAGAATACCACCTCTGCTGGCTCTTCTAAATCTACATTCATTTCCATCTTGTCTCTTTATGCACTATCCCCAACCTCACTAATTAACCCTATGGATGATATCCTAGCCATCCTCAATGTTACTCAAGATACACTTCTCTACATCAATCCTCTCAAGCATGTTCAAGGGACCTAACAGAATGTGTGAGGAGCATGCTACTCTTAAAACCTCCATTCTAAATTCGTGATGGTCCTTTCTGCCATGTTTATCTCTTACCTTTCTATAGCATTCCACCCAATATTTTCATCTTCTCTAGATGTTTCTTTCTTTCTCTCTAAATATACACAGCTCTTCCATACAACAATAAAACCTGCTTGACTACCTATCTGACCACCCATTACAATAGTAATGAATCATTGACTTTGGAAGGACCTTGTAGGTTATTTTGCTCCTTCCTTCACTGCCTCTATTTTTGACATCCATTTTCTCCTTAATCCTTTGCAAGTTGACTACCATCTTGACCAGTTTACTTAAATCATTCAAACTATAATTAATGACTTCATAATTATAAAATCCATAGCCTTTTCTTACACCTCATTTCTCTTAATCTAAATATTCATGCCTATATTACAATAATCAACTACAAATTGGTTTTCCTACTCCAGGTTTTCATCCTTCCTACCTATGCTGGGCATTCCCCCCCCAAATTAATCTTCCTTAAAAACAAAACAAAACAAAACCCAAATTTCACATCACTCCCTGCTCAAAAACCTTCAAAAACCTGCACCAGAACAAAATCCACATTCCATAAACTAATATTCATGAGGTAATCTGGCATGGTGGATTAAGAGCTAACCTCTCAAAATCAAAAAAAAAAGGTCAAGCCCAGTCTCTGACACCTACTGGGTATGTGACCCTTCACAAGTCACTTACTCTGTTAGTTACAGGATCCCAATCTGTACTAGAGGGAATTCTCTATACCAATAAAACCACAGAATTGATTTTAAAAATTATGGTCCTACAGTCCAAACATGCTGCTTACCCAACCTTATCTCCTACAGCTTCTTGGCACACTTCCTCTAAGTAGTTTCTGCTTTATTCCAAGAATAAAATGAGCAAAGAATGAAGTATTAAGGACTATATGAAGATCAATTCTGATGGACATGGCTCTCTTCAACAACGAGATGATTCAAACCAGTTCAGTGATGAAGAGAGCCATCTACACCCAGAGAGAACTGTGGGAACAGAGTGTGGACCACAACATAGCATTCTCACGTTATTTGCTTGCATTTTGTTTTCTTTCTCAGTTTCTCTTTTTCTTCCTTCTTGATCTGATTTTTCTTGTGCAGCAAGATAGCTATATAAATATATATGCATATATTGGATTTAACATGTATTTCAACATATTTATTGGACTATTGTTTTCTTTCTTAGTTTCTCTTTTTCTTCCTTCTTGATCTGATTTTTCTTGTGCAGCAAGATAACTATGTAATATATATATGTATATATATGCATATATTGGATTTAACATGTATTTCAACATATTTATTGGACTATTGTTTTCTTTCTCAGTTTCTCTTTTTCTTACTTCTTGATCTGATTTTTCTTGTGCAGCAAGATAACTATATATATATATATATATATATATATATATATATATATATATACACACACACACACACATACATATATTGGATTTTACATGTATTTCAACATATTTATTGGACTATCTGCCAGGTAGAGGAGGGGATGGGGGAGAGGATGGGTAAATTTGGAACAAAAAGGTTTTGCAAGGTTAATGTTGGAAAAATTACCCATGCATATGCTTTGTAAATAAAAAGCTTTAATTAAAAAAAAAAGAATGAAGTACTGACAGAGTAAAATTCCTATTTTAGTCCTTTAACTTTGTACTAAAATTTCTACACACACACACACACACACACACACCTTTAGTCTCTGCATTGTCACACTCAGGTAGATCTTTCTATTGAATTGAAAGAAATCTAAGACTTTCATCAACAAAAAGTCAACTTTTTTTTTTGTTGATCCTTTCATAAACAAGTAACAAATGACTCTTCTAAAATCCAGTCTATAAAGTCCTGGCCACTCAGTAAGATTGACCAGAAACTGAGAAAATATTTTGCTGAGAAAATATCCATCATATTAATACATCATAAGCAATAAAAAGGATTCTTCCTATCTACTTTCCCTTTCTCCAACATCTCCTCCCTTCCATTCATCCTGCACACTTAGCCCAACTCCTCTCCCTCATCAAGTCTAGTCAGTCATTCAATTAGCATGTAAGTTGTTGTATTTTGTCCTCCAAGAGGAACAAAATGATACCACTATGTTAGAGTCAAGTTAGTGTGCCAGATTGAGGCTGATCAGACCAAAACAAACTTAGAATGCTCTGCTCCTAGTTGGACACAGATAGTCCCAGTGAACATTTGGGATGTAACTTTGCGTATCTCTCAATTCTTGTGAACTACTTCAATTCTGGTTTACTCATAGAACACAGCATCTTCTCTGATGAGGACATGCCATACTGAACAGTCCTGTCTGAGCCAGTGTCTCCCATGTAATACAATCAATTCTATGTATTTCCTGAATAATAGGCACCATGTCAAACACTAGGAATACAAAGAAGGACAAAAAGTCCCTGTGCTCCAGAAGTGCATATTCTAATGAGGGGAACATGTAAATAACTATGGACAACAAAACCTATATGATGTAAATGGATATAATTTAAGAAGGAAGACAGTCTGGACTGTAAAGCCAAGGTCATGATAGGAGGCTTGATTGAAACTCTTCTGCCCTTGCACTTTCAATTTTGACTCGTTTTAGTAAAAGATGGGATTCCTTTGGTCCAGAGGAACAGAAAATACCCTCGTTCCGTAAGAGTTACCTGTATGTGCCCAAGGGGAAAAGTAGGAGCAACTACAGCCACATTTCGAACATTGGATAACTAAAAATATGAAAACTGTGGTCCCTAAAGGTAAAACATGTAGTCTGATGTCTCCAAAAGTCAACATTATAGCAAGTTTTTACTGAGCCTCCTTATGGCACTTTTTAAAAACCCAAGTTTCCTTATCTTGTCACAAAAAAACTTACCCATATTTTTCAGCAACTTCCCTAGCATCCTCTTCTTTTACTACTCTCTGATCCACCAGATCACTTTTATTACCACAGAGCACTACATCTGGGCTTTCACAATATGCATGCATTTGGAGTTGGCCTGTCAATAGAAAAATAAATGCAAGAAGTGGTTATAGGTCCATAGTAATGAAAACAGCTTAAGATTGAAAATAGTCATTAAATTGTAAAATTCTAGGATGGAAACTAGAGCAAAATAATTTTACTTAAGTAAATCCTATATCTTACAAATATTGGATGAAGGGTTAAATTTTTTCAAACTTCCTCTTTTCTTCCCAACACAGAGAAATTTATGCTCGCTCATACTCTTATTAGGTAAATGGTTTAAAAAAAAAATAGAGGCTGAGAGCAATGTCTACTGCTCCAACCTTAAAACTGTTTTGATATTCATTCTCAAAGTTTTTACTACAGCAAATAAAAATGACTTTCTATCTAATCCATTTGTTCAAATTTTTTCCTCTACTGTATTTTCTTGTTTCTCACTATAAATCTTTCCCAGTATAGTAACTCTAGGACAAACAACAGGATTTCATTGGGAAGGAGAGAATTAGCAGGCACAGACAGCAATGGAATAAATCATGGAGTCAAAAAGAACCTTCAGGAATTCTAGAAGGCTAAAATAACTACAATTCTTATCCCTTGTGTTTATAGGTTTTTTCATGGTTGCTGCCTTACATCTAGACACAAGAGAAAACCAACTAAACCATGTAATAATGTCAACTAGCCAAGCACACAATCTCCCAAATAATAAAGCTTTTTTAAAAAATGACACTTTACTAATACTTTCATTGCCACATTTTCTTTCAAACCAAAATGTTCCCTTTTCCCTCCTCTCTTCTCTACTCCATTTTTGTTCTCTTTTTCTCCATCTCTGTAGTCTTTTATTATATTGCTCAACCTCTTTTCAAATTCCCTTCCCTCTTTTACGTCATTCTAATGATCACTCTTCTCCAATCTCATTAATGTAATATTCTGAACATAGAAGAATACATAAAGGTTCTACAACTTTATCAGTGTGGGACATTCAGGAGGAACTTTCTCTATCAAGGCAGATTGCAGACCATCCATGACTTAGTGAAATTCCAGGTAATTTCTTGAGATATAAAGGGACACACAACTGTCCAGGGAAGGATTTGAAACAAGGTTATCTGGTCACCAAGCTAGCACTCTTATCAGCTATGCCAGGCTGCCTTTGTATAATATAATACAATGTTATTTTAAAAACTGTCTTTTATCACTAAGTGTTTTGAGTGCATATTTTGTCCTTCTCACTAGATTATCTTTCTAGGCAAGGACCTTATCTAAGCCTTTGCCATCTCTAAGAACCATGACCTTACACAACTCTCCCTCATTTAAATCCAAAGTATCATCTCCCTGAGGTCATGGTCCTCTTCGAGAACACTTAAGAACAACCCTGTACTAGGAACTTAAATCCTATTAATTGACAAAGAATACAAATAAATATTGTTGTGGAATCTAATGTTTAATAATGACATGTGTCATACAAGTACTTGCAACATAAACTTTCTATGTCCGAGTTCCCACCAAGAAAAGAAAGTAATGGTATTTGAAGCAGTTTAGTTTATACACTAACATTGAAGTTATAGGACTTTTGCAAATACTCCATATATGTAGTATATAGATATACAATATATCTAGGATAGGACAGAATTGATACTATTCAAATGTTCTCTGAAGCACCCAGAAATAGAATCTATTCTATTGTTTTGCACTAAAAACCTCAGAATAATCATGAGAGAATTGGTTCAGATTAACTACAATCATGTCATAAATGGCCCCATCCTGACTCTTACCTATTGATTCCAAAAGGAACCAGCATTATTTGCAAAGGGCTAAGCCAGATAGAGGAATTATGTTCCCACATCCCATCCCAACACCAGGAACAAAATACCTCTGAATAATCAATAATGAGTAAATATTGAATGAATGTATCACCTCTAAATGATCTCTAAGATCCCTTTCACTTTATGTCCCACACCTAAGAATTATATCCAGTAGAAAATGAGTTTGGAAAGGGTTGGGCACTTGCCTAGAATCACTAAGATAGTGTCACACCTTAGGAGTCTATCCATATAGTGTGACACCAATACACACATTGCTGCTGTTATTCAATTGTTTTCAATCCCATTTGACACTTTGTGACTTTGGGGGGGTTTTCTTGACAAAGATTCTGGAGTAGTTTGCCATTTTCTTC
The DNA here is from genome assembly GCF_016432865.1 of Antechinus flavipes. NCBI lineage: Eukaryota > Metazoa > Chordata > Mammalia > Dasyuromorphia > Dasyuridae > Antechinus > Antechinus flavipes. The sequence continues at coordinate 527,587,217 of NC_067399.1, forward strand.
CCCAGCTCATTTTACAGATGAGGAAACTGAGGCAAATGGGGGTTAAATTGCATATTCAGCGTCACACAGCTAGTCAGTATCTGAGGCTGATTTTGAATTCAGGAAGATAAGTCTTCCTCATTCTAAGCCCAATGCTCAATTCACTTTGCCACTTAGGGTGTCCAAAAACCTTATTACCATCTCACAAAATCATGCAAAGTAAATATGTTTGAGGTTTTTTTTTTTTTTTCCTCTTATATGAAACAGATTTGTTTGTTTCAGAACTTCAGAGTTTTATTGAAGTGGATGGAGTGAAGTTCATTCAAGTGAAGTGGAGAAGTCCAAGTAAGAAAGCTCCCTCCAGCAATCCAAAACATTCATTGTTCTGTAATTTATAATCTCAAAATTGACTGGGCTTCTGAGAAATTAAGAGGAGAAATGACTGTGCTTGAGGCTGCAGATCTAATATGTCAAAGCCATCACTTGAATCCATGTCTTGCTAGCCAACTCTCTAACTACTATGTACTAAGTTATAGCAATATTGATTTTTTAAAATTCCAACATATCCTACAGTCTTGAGTAACTATTTAAAAAACAATCAGAATAATAGAAAAAATATATACCTAACATTCAATTAACCATGATAACAAAAAATAGGAAGGCAGAAAAATAAAATTTGCCATTACAGTTAACGAATAACTGACACATATTTCAACTACATCTTGCAATAGCAATTTAATTTAATAGCCATCATTGCCAAGAAACCTGAACAATAAGAGATGTGGAATCTTTGCAGGATAATTTTTTTAAATGAGTCATAGTCTTATTTTCTAATCATAGTCTAGGTTCAATTCTAACTTAAAACTACAACACACATTATATGGTATCTCAAAGTCTTTCTCTTACATTTCTATGATTCTTCTAACTAGGGAAGGAAAGAACAATTATTGAAAGTCAGATAAAGGAAAAAATGTAACTTATTAAAGCATTTTTTCTTTTATCTGACTTAAATTACAAATTGAACTCAAAAACAAATTTCTCTAAGTTACATTTTTTAAAAGAGATTATAAAGAGAGATGAAAAAAGTACTTACTTATCCAGTTTCGGACATTGAGAAAACTTTGCTCATTGGTCAGATCAAAAAGGAGAAGAAAACCCATAGCGTCTCTGAAAAATGCAGTAGTCAGGCTACGAAATCTAGGAACACAAAAGCAAAATTTTAGTGGTCCCCTCATGAGAACAAGCTACTTTGTTTTAAATTAATGGTCCCTATACAAAGGGGAGGTAATTTAGTCAATCACTTAGCAGAAATAACAAAAACTAATTCCGGAGCCCATAGATTACCCAATAATTTATGACAGAACCATGAATAATTAGGCAATGAGTACTGTGTATACCTGTATATTTATTTTTTAATTTAATACTCTATTTTCTCCCAATTACATGTAAAAACAATTTTTAGCATTCTTTTTTTTTTAATTTGAATTCCAAATTTTCTCCCTTCCTTCCTTACCTTCCCCCCTTGTTGAGAAGGCAAGCAATTTTATGTAGCTTATACATATATAATGTATAACCTATATAAATATGTGTATAATCATACAATATATAACCTATAATACATGTATGATCATATGAAAACATATTTCCATTTTTTAAATTTGATTATCATGTTATAAAAGAAATACTTGTATATTTTTAAATTTAATGTTTTGTTGTTTGTTTGTTTTTACTGGATCTGTGACTCATTAGAAGAAGCTCCTGGTGGGTAATTTCCTCGATCAACACATCTCTGAATTTAATAGTCTTGAATAGTTGCCTTAGACTAAGGATCTCAAAGCCAATATCATAGGCAAGATTTGAACCCAAGTCTTCCTTCTCACTCTGAAGTGAGTTTTCTATACACCATACTACATATCCTTATAATGTATTTGTGTGTATATTATAGGCATATACACATATTAAATATACTATACACATATACTAAAAGTCAGAAAGCTGAACTTGGAAAAACCTAAACTCAAATCCTGTCTTAGATCTTCACTAGCTGTGTAACACTAGGATAGCCACTTGACTACTCTCAGCCTCAATTTTTTCATCTGTAAAATTAGGATTATTAAAGCACCTTCCTCCTAGAGCGATTATGAGGATAAAATGAGACAACATCTAAAATATTTTGCAAATTTTTAAAGTACTATTTATAAATACCAAATAAATACTAAAATACTAAATAAATATAAATACCAAATACTAAATATGGTTGTTTTAAAAACTTGAGGGTAACCTTACAATATGGCTTGGTCATGGTCACATAGCTAAGTACTGAGGCAGAATTCTAAACCATGTCTCTCCTGGTTACAACATTCTTTCCACTATTTCTCACTGCCACAATGGGTCCTCTGGCCTCTAACCTCAAGCTTCTCCCAAAGGCTACTGTCCCTAAGACTGGAGAGTAACAATGACTCAGTCACTAACCTCACCAATTCTCTCTCCCAAGACTTGGAGCAACATGAAACTCTCACATTCCCTCTCCTGCCCCCCCATCTCAACACCGGGCTTCTAGGAACTCAAGTAAAGTGAATTTAAGTCATCCAACCAGGTGTACAGGGTTTTCCTCAAATATTGATTTCAAATAGCTATCATTCAAACATTAAAACAGCTGTTTCTCATATCCAATAAAATCCTAGGCAGGTAGGCTCAGAGAGATAACAGAAGCCAGATAGGAACTGAAAGCAACATCCTGCCAAGGCTACGTGGACTATTCCTGTTGGTCTCTAGATTCTGATAGGGAGACCCACCTAGAACTTCAGCAGGTGAGTCTTAATGATGCAACCACACATACAAAGGGCCCCATTAGTAAGAAGAAATAAAGGAACTGTGTTAGGGGAAAATATGTTAATATAAAATGTCTGTAAGAAAAGGAATAAATTTTTTAAAAGATTATTTTCCCTTTAAACTTATGGAAAACAAAACCATCACTCTCACGTCAGTCTGATAAATTTCCTGTTTAGTTGGCCGCATATTTTTTGCCCAGGTGCATATCAGGTAACTGGCCAGTTCTCTGATCATGTGATTGTCTATAGATCATTGCTTGCTTTGTGTTCCTCCTATAACTGGGGCAAGCCTCACCTCTCTTGCCCTGCTGTGTCCCATAACTGCAAGTGGATTCTCTGGCCTCTGCCAATTGCTCCATCTGGCCCATTGGCCCTATAGACCTAGAAGAGGTAAATTTCAAAAAAACAGGGAAACAAAACACATCTTTGGTGAACAGTAAACAAGTACCAAGAACAAGAGCAAAATCTGAAGGATATCTAGTTCCCCTTGGGAATCACAATTAAAAACACCAACTAAAAGGTGTTAACCCTTTTAACTAAAAGACTTAAATACTGAGATTAACATTTAATACTATATAATAAGTTAGAGATCTTTATTCTGATACTATGGGTAAGACTGTGAGCAACACTTAACCTTCATTAGGCCTCATCAGTGCTCATAAATGAAAGGGCTGGAAGAGATGACATTTAAGATGTTTTCCCCAAGGACACATCTGAGGAACCCCACTGAAAATTCAGCTTTCTAACTAACCTGATCAGGGTGATAAAAACTGACTTATGAAACCATGTCCCCTTTAAAACCCCAATCCTCAAAAGACAAATTTTTCTTTTCTCTGTGGAGCAGTAACATGGTGGGGGATAGAAATAATAGGGGAGTACTACCTAGCAGACACTTGCAAGCTTGCTACCTTATCAGAAGCTCCCTGTTCATGGAGATCCCCTTAAAACTGATGAACCTCCTGGAAAGGGGCAGCTAAGTCCCCCATTTCAGAGAAGGCCTCACCCTATTCCCTTCCTGTGATGTTGTATATTAAATTTCAAAAATAACCATCTTTGAGTTAGGAGTTTGGAATTGTTTTTTGTTCCTCCCTTCTTTATCCCCTCCTTCCCATCCTCCCACCCTTGTGTTTTGGGAGGTGAGGTTTGGTGGCTTTGGGGTTGGGGGTTATTTTTTTTTTTTTTGCACAATAAAATTATAGGATTTGAATTTAAAAAAAAATTCTTATTCACTCTAGGGATAAAAAAAGGAATCAAGGGTCAAGCTATTATGGTTTCTCCTTCTGGTAAAGTAGAATCTCAGAACTTCTTTAAAAAGCATCAACAATTGCTGGGACGAAAGGTGCCTTGTGCCACCATGGCACAGCTTATATTGCTGCTGTTGATGGGCAACTAGACAATAGGAGCCCAGAGTTATGAGAACACTGAGGATGGAACTGTCACTGACTAATTTTTTTTTAAATACTCCTTGAGATATAGACGTAAAACTTCATCTTTCCCAAACGGAAATATTTATTATAATATCAAAACTTCAAGTTTCAGCATAGATGCCTTACACTTTCCCTAGATCACTTCTATTCATACGGATTTCTTCCTCCTCTGATCTTCCAAATGACTTCCAAATATCATGTTTCATATACTGTTATTTGTGTATATATTTTATTTGTTCAATTAGACAAAGTTCTTGGAGCAAATGACAAGAATTAATAGAGTGACCAATTAAATAAATATTTTGTCAGTGGAAAAAATATTATTTGAAAATTATTTATAAATATCATAATTGTTGATGGTAGTATCAACAACATCGTGTTTTGTTCTGGCAATTATTTCTTATAAATGATAATAGTACATGTGTTAATAAATGCTTCTTCAGTAAAGTCAGATGCATAATTTCAGATACAGAAGCCAAAAAATGTATATAATAAAAGCAAATCATTTAGAGAATGTTGGCATTAGTCAAACTACCTTTCTTAATTTTTACACATGAGGAGGAAAAGGAGGCTCAGAAAATGATTTGCTGAGGGTCCTAAAATAAATTGCTTGTGGGATTTTACTCTCTTAATTCCCATTCCCATGCTGCTTCAATTAGTAGCTTTTGTCTATATGGCTATAGTCATGGAATTTTTTTTTTATTTTGATAGTCTTGTTCAAATTTATTTTTATTTTATTTTTTTACTTTGAGATGCCAACCTCTGCTCTCTCCCCATGTCTCCAAAGTCAACAAAGTAATTCAAGTAAATCCTAAATGTTTACTCAGAGATTGCATTTCTAAATACCACAGACAAAGATTGGGAACTTACCACTCTCTTTTCCCGGAAATCAATGCCTACTGTTGTGATAAATTTGGAGTTAAATTTGCCATCTGTATACTGGTAAAGTAAGCTGGTCTTCCCAACTCCAGAATCACCCAAGGCTAAAAACTTGATGAGATAATCATAGTCTCCATCAGACATAATGAAAAACACAGTAGTTTACCTTCAAAATACAAAGCACAAGAAAAAATGTTAGTACTCTATATCCAAAGACAAGACTAAGTAGATTCAACATCGTCTATTTACAATCAAGTATGTGCTTAGCATTGTGCTAAAGGCGCTAAAGCTGGAGAACTTGCTAAGGCAACTGCAGATGATGAGCTAAGAGCTAGCAATAGCAATACCCAAAGTTTGAGTTCTTTATGTTGATAATTTTGTATGGTCCTTGAATGATGTTGTAAATATCCAAATGGCCCTTGGCAGAAAAAAAGGTTCCCTATCTTTACTCTAAAAGAATAGAAAAGAAACAATACCTTGCCTTTTGAGATCTTACCTAATCTAGAATGTGTGTGTGTGTGTGTGTGTGTGTGTGTGTGTGTGTGTGTGTGTATATATACACACATATATACACACACATATACACACACATATATATGCATATATATGTATGTGTGTATATTTCATACACATATGAAATATGTCAATTATTGTGCAAGCAAAGGAAGTTTGTTATTTAACAATTTAATAAACATGCTTTGATTCAATCAGAATAAAAAGTTAAAAGATATAAAATTATAACTCATGTTCTCATGAGGATTCATATATGGATTACAAATTTTTTCTCACAAATGACCCCATGAAATAGTGATTATTATCATCATTTTTCACAGATAAGGAAATGGAAAGCACAGAGAGGTTAAGTGATTTACCCACAAGCGGACAGTAGCCATAGAGTGTTACTAGTGAAAGCATCAATGAATACAGAAAAGAAACAGAAATAAGGAAAAGAGAAAATTCCCAGAGAAGGGATAGGCATAATGAAGAGACTAAAAAAATAAAACTCTTGATATCATCACCTGCAAGTATGTCCAATTTTTCCCCCTTTTCATCTCCCATCAAAAATAGTCTCCCAAAGCTATATTTTTAGTTTTGGAAAATCTTGCATGAACATCTGAATAACAACTGGTATAGTCCAATATGCATTGCACATAGAATCAGAAACCATAGGCACATATTCTATACCCACCAATGGCAATCTGTGTGGTTTTAAGCAAGACATTTATCCTCAGTTTTCCCATCTTTAAGGTGTGGACAATATTTTAATTACCAATCTCATAGGGTTTGTGAAAAGATCCAATGAGATTACAAAATGCTTTGTCAACACTATTAACACCTAGATAAATGAGTTAGGATAACAAAGCAATTGGCAAACTATGAAGCTCTATACTAGTATAATTTCTATTCTATTTGGTTGGGTTTTTTAATTACAACAAGGATGACAAATTCTCCGTGAGAGATAAATCTAAATTAAGCCAAATTATGTACCCAGAATATTTTTTCCCCCATTTGTGCACTATTGTGCACATAAAATCAAAGGTCAGTGTTTCTTTACACATACTCCAGAAAATGATATGAAAAACTCATCTTCCTGGAAGATTACCACTACAAATTAGGCCTGAGATTCTAGTTCTAGGTTTGATTCATGAGGGAAGAAGTGGGCAGAGTGAGACAAAGACAGAGCCTTTAGTGACTGTGTGATTAGAAGAAAAAAAATTGTTTTCTCTTTTACACTTTTTTTATTATCCTTTCAAGAAGACTTACATATCATGTAAGAGTGAATCTCATTTTCTTTACTTGGAATTCTTTTTAAAAAGAATGGCTGTTTCTTCTTCGTTATAACTATTCATTTGTATAATATGTTTTTGTTCTCCAAAGTACATTGAAATTCCAAAATTACAAAAATCAATCTATTTGGAAATTCAACTGAACCTTACTTTAGGATGGCTTACTTTTCTTTATCCTCATGTCTCCCACACAGAAAACCCACATGAAATTCAGGGAATAACCTCATCTTATCCCATCTTCAACATGTCTACCTTCTATATAACATATAAACATATAAACCATATATAGAGATTCTACAAAGAAAATGCTCTAAAGGTTAAATTTTTTCCCCTGTGTGATGTTCCTCACCCCTTTCCACCAGAATACTTATTTTTGTAATCTTTTTCTCTTCTGTAATTACTTCAGTTTTTTATTCTCATTAAAATTTAGGTATTCAGATTGTTATTTTCCCCTCTTATTTCAGCTCCAGCTATTCCTTCCAATATACAGAAAAACTACAATTTTCTCCTCTTTTTCCACTCTCCCCCTTATCAAGCTCCAGGTACAAATACTTAACCAAAACTCCCCCTACCTGAATAATGAATCTTTGCTCGACTCCAATGTGCTCCTGGACACATACCTGCTACCCAACAGCTCCAGGCTGTTCAGCTATCTTGCATCTTATTCTCATACCATTGGACAGCCTACAGGGGCAGAGCTTTTGCAAACATTTGTAAATCTATTTACATAATATGAATTATGATACTATGACTGTAATGGTTTTCTATTTAACTGGTATGGCTTCTGTATACACAGGTGTGGCAGGCTAGTAATACATGATAGAGCCACTGATTCTTTCCCTCAAAAGATGTCATATCTCTTATCACAATCATAAAACTATTATGTTATAAAATAAAAGAACACTTTAGTAGCAATATTCTAATATTCTGCAACTATAATATCACATTTGGCCCTAAAAAGCCTAAAATAAGTTTCTTGTTTTTTGAAATTTGAAATTTTAAAATTAGGTCCTTAAATCTTAAAACTTGATGTCCCATCCCTTTTACATTTACCTCTCTTTTCAGTGAAGCATCTACTTCTGCTTCAAAAATGCCCAAAAGAAATAGACAAGAAAGCAAATACTAATTTTCTTCAACTCACCTTTGTCCTTAACTCATTTTATACATTTAGGAAAAAAATAAACAACAATATTTCCACAAAGAAAGATCATGTGATGGAAAACAAATCTAATTCAACAAACATTTGTGATTTACAAAGCACCTTCCTCACAAGCCTGTGAAGTAAAAGACAAATATTATTCCATTTTACAAAATGGAAACAGAGGATCAAAAAGGTGTAAGAGCATGGGCACACAGCTAGCAGGAAAATTTCAGAGCTAAGATACTTGGTTCTCCTGCCCCACCCCATTCCCAGTCAATGTTTTTTCTCCTATAATGTAAAGATCATATGAAATAGTGGGAAATATACAATATGAAATCTATAGTACAAGTTATGAAAAGAGGCATGATGAATATGTAATATAAGGGGAGAAAATCAAGTTTAAGGGCAGTTTTGAAGACAGATCTTGAGCTCAAGCCTTAAGAATGTGTGAATGTTTAACAGGTGAAAGAGATGGAGGACATTCCAGGCAAATGCAGCAACAAAGGCTTTGGGATAGAAAAGCTTGGGATGTGTTTGAGGAACAGTGAATAATACAGTTTGGCTAGAGTATGAGAATAGTAGTAGTGAAACATAAAACTGCAGTCATGTGATGAAGGGCCTTAATGCCAGGCTGAGGAATTTGGACTTTAATCAGTAAGCAACCTGAAACTTGACAGCATTGGTGATTAACAATAGATTTAGAAAGATTAATCTGACTGTGTAGGTTGATTTGAAGGACTAAGAGACTGAAGGCAGAGACAATTTAGGAAACATTTACAAGTCAAATATTACCCTCTGCTTGAGCAAATCAAAGAAAATAGAATTTAAACTGTACCCCAATGTATTGTCCACCAAACCAAGATTTTTAACCATTTTTCTTTTATAGACTTACTCATCTGGTAATCTTGTGAAGTGTATGGACTCCTCAAAATAATGTTTTGGGTTTTTTTAATGTTAGTAGTTTTTTTTAAATTACATGTGTGTATCCATATATTTATGTAATTTCAGAGAATGTATGTTCAGAGAACATAATTCAACAAATTATGTTAAAAAATGATGATTTTTTTAAAAAGCTCTAGATGAAGAACACCCACCTTAAATCAGTGATTTCTTCTTAGAAATTTGTAAACACCTAAGATTTTCATGATAATGATCCAAAGGGTTAATGCTAAAAATTCCTTAATGGCACCTTAAGTAATAAATAATTGCCAAATTATATTATGTACAAATTATATTTGTACTTTATCACAATGTGTATTCATGTTTGAAGCATTATAAGTGGTTTTTGCAATGATTCATGATGATGTGCACAATGATTTTGATGTGTTTTAATTCTTATAGAACATCCTACCTAAAAATTTTGTTAATTTTTTATAATTAATTTTATAATTCTGTCTACAGACAGAATAAGATATTCATATTTACTAATTATAATCATATAGTGTAAAATTTAATTGAGTTCTTTTGAAGTTGCCACTGTAGTTATAAGCATTTTATGAATAAGAAGAAAGAATATTGATTCATAATATTAAATTATTCTTTGGATTCACAATACTTTGTTGTTGTTGAAAGGGGTTTATGAAACAAAAAAACAATAATGACCAAGGACTGCTACCCTAGACTAAATATTGTGATGTGATGTATAATTGTGTCTAATTTGTAGTAATTACAGTAATAATTGTAACCCAATACCCTCCTTGGAAAATGAGACCGAAGCATAACCCTCCTTCCTCATAAATACAAAAATCACATTCTCCTTTGGAGAAGGAGATTCTGATCAGATATATATTCGTGCCATATGTAATCTGAGCCATGTCTTTATTAGATAGCCACCCACACATATCTTCCATAGAAAAGAATTGTCACATAGCTAAACTGTAACAGCTTGTCACAGCAGCTCTCTAGGGGAATTGGCCACAAGAGTTACTAGCAAGATATATAAAAAGCCCAAGAATCTTGCTTCCAACAAGGAGAGTGGGGAGAAATTTGCAGTGATCTACATACAATATGTGATATTCATCTTTCTTCCATCTCCAAGTTGCCGTCTCTAAGCTCAAAATAAGAAGCTCGTAGGAATCCTGTCCATTTTCTAGATTATCAGGGAGAATGAAGTGTTCCTTAAAAAATAAAACAATAACAGAAAAGGTCTTCACTGTCAATACGAAGAAGAAGAAAAAAATGATCTCAGTAAATAGAAAAGAATGTTGACTTCGACCAGAAGATTGGAAATAAGACAAGAAAAATAAAGGAAGAAAGACCAAATATGTGAGTAATATATATGAAGTTTTTCACAGAAAAGGATAGAGCCAGATCTTCTGAGGATGAAGCAGCAGCTTTTTCTCCAAGAAAAGATTATGGTTCCACAGATCAACCCAATTAGGATCAGAGCAAGAAGAGATAAGAGGTGGACCTGATGAATACATTTTGAGGACTCCAGAGACAAGTATTTATCAGTTTAGCTTTAATAATAAAAATATGTTATCATTCTAGGGAATGACATGGGACATAAAATATATAGTTCTCAAGCCTTTTCTACTCTCTTGTGAAGAATCATGTGAGTACAAACAACATTATCTGAAAGATTCTATAAAACATTGCTAAGTAGAGTCTTGTTCAAAAAAAAAAAAAAAAAGCAACCACATAAAGACCTCAAAGCTCATGTGATATTTTCATCATGTGTTGTCATTGCAGAAAAGAAAGGTAGATGAATAGCTGGTAAAGAAGATATTATTTGAGCAACAGATTTTGGACTATGGCTCAAATTACAGAATTGATGGGCTTTTATTAAATGTACTCCATCCACAGCCTAAGGCATGAATGGTAAGACAAGACTTATTTGCCTGGAATCCAGAAAAAATAATCCAAAGACCTCCAAAGGAAGGGAGAAGACGAAAATAGAAGAGAACAAGGGGCAGGAGTTCTTAGCCTTTTATGTATAATGGTTCTTTTTGGCAATCTTATAAATCCCACAGACTCCTTTACACATTCTTATTTTTAAATTCATACAACAAAATACATAAGACTATAAGGAAATTATTTATGCTGAAGTAGTTATCAGAATTTTTTTTTAAAGAAAATTTGTATTTTTGTGTAACTTCAGATGTTGTTTCTTAATGGTGGGTGGGGTTAAGGTTTATAACTCAAATTTTAAAAACATGTATAAAAAATTTTGTTTTGAATGTAATGGGAAAAAAATAAATGAGAAAAAATAAAATTTGGAGATTCCAATTTTTAAAACCTCACCACGGTACAATGTAGAAAGAAGATCAATGAATACACTCAAAATTCATAAAAGGTAAGATCCAAACAAAGAGCTAGAAGTAAAACACCAGGGCTTCAGATGTCTGCATACAAATGCACAAAGAATAAGTAATTAAATTGTGAACCAGAGATTCAATTGTAAGGAGGCAAATTTTTTTCTCATAATTATCAATGAGATTTAGTAAATACAACTTGTGACTAGAATATAACCCTGGAAAGCATATACCTTTTTCCAAAAAAAAAAAAAAAAAAGAAGGATTAGTAAAAAAAGAGAGGAAAGAGAATACCATTATATATCATGAAGATATAGTAATGCTAGATTTCAGCACCAAAAGGGAACTACCTTGGAGAACATCTATGGGATGATCAAGGGAAGCAGAATTAGAAGTAATAATGCCACTGAAATATAAATACAAATATATATATATATATGTACATGTATGTATTCAGACACACATATGCATTTACAAATAACCTAGACAGAAAGAGAAAAGATAAAAAATTTAGACGACAGATCACAAGGCTGACATGAAGGCATGGTATGGGGTAATAGACATCTCCTAAAGCTCCCTCTGTCAAAAGAAGAACAACTTCTTTGTTTGCCCTAGATATAATTTAATCCTTCAAAAGACAGAGGAAGCCATAAAAAGAATTGCTATTTGGGACGTCAGTCAAATAAAAAGTATCTAATTGCTGAAGCAAAAATGGATTCTTGAGTAGGAAATGACCATCTTTTGTTAAAAAGGAAAACCTGATACAGTCTGACATGGATCTTAGAACTGAGGAGAATCAATTCTACATAACATCCACTGTATTAATCTGTAGGGAAAGTGAGTCCAGGAAAGGAGAACATTCTAAAGAGATAAAGAAAAACAATTCCAGGGGAATTGGAGGTGAAAGGAGAGAGGTTTGTTGGTGATGTTTTTTAGTACACTGAAGAAAAGATCAAAGATCAAAAAAGGGATAAGGACAGTTGCTAAAGATAGATGTAATGATAATGGATAAGATTAATTTCATCTTGTTTCTCTGCCTCTTATGTCAGTTTAGGAGGCATGGTGGATAGAGCATTAGGTCTGGAGTCAGGAAGATCTGGGTCCATAGCATGATACAGATACATACTAGATGTATGACCCTGAACAAAATCATTTAACATTTTAGTAATCAAGGAAACTCTTCAAGCCTGTAAGTTGTACAGGGAAATAATGCCTAACTGCAACGGTAGAAGTTTCATCTTTCAGGAATTTCCCATGCTAATCAAATTACAAGCCCATTCCTTTCCCCATAAACTTAAGGGCAAAGAGGGCCAATATCTCCTATCCCCTTCACAACTTTAGAAAAGAATGAAATTCAGGCAAGTGGCTGGCTTCCTGATGTTTTTTCACAGGAGTTTATTCCCTGTATATGGAAGACTGTGTTCTTGTTACCAAACATGCTGTTTGTTTTCCTTGGATGCGTCTTCAAAATCCACCACACTAGGCCCTCAACATTCAATTTTCATGATGCCCCCATTGTGAGAAAAAGATTTGTAGATGCTGTGGACAATGATTTGACAGACAGGATATCCTTTGAAAATGAAGAACATGAATTGCTATCACATGTATCCTGTTCTAGTTTTTGACGCACGTCCTAGGACAACTGTTTTTTAGCAAGATTGAGAGGACAGACATGTGTGTCCTGCCCAATGAGTCACTGGAAGAAATGCTAGAACTCTATATACAAGAGAATATGGTGGAATCTCCACCCTTAGAATTTAATCTCTATCCTGTTTTAAAGGCCCAGAAATCACAAATCTAGTTATTTAACCACTAGATGGCAGATTCAGCAACATGGTTTTAGTAGACAGTTGTCCTTTCAAAAATATAAGCGAGACAGAGAGAAGGATGGGAGGGAGGAAGGAAAGAACAAACTATTTTTGCCTAAAAAAAGTCTCAATTTTTATCAAATCAAAATGAGTAGCTTTATAATTAAACTTCAGTAGTCACTAAACTTCAATGCTAAAAGGAAAACTTTAAAAAGTTAAATCACTTAGGATCCAAAAAGGCCACATATCAGCTGGAACAAATTGAAATTTTATATAGTGATCACTGTGAAGCCCCATACCTGGATTTAAAAAATCAGCTTCACAAATACAACATTGGGGGTCATTAATCTAAACAAATAATCTAAATTAATATGGAAGTATAAGAACTGGAAGCTCAATATGGATCAACAGTGATGTGATGGGGTGCTCTGTATGGTACCATAGAAAGAGAACTGACTGGAATGAAAAGAGTCAGGAAACATTGGTTAAAATCCTTGCTCTATATTTTTTATTTATTTACTGTGTGACTTTGGACAAGTAATTTCATTTTTCTGGGTCTTGGTTTCTTTATCTATAAAATAAAGGACTTTTCTTACATAATGACTAAGATTTTTTTCCAGCTTTAAATATTGTAATCTTGTGGCCTGGTCAGTCCTCCTATGGAGCATTGTGTTCTAGAATCCACAAATAAGCTGAATAGCATCATGATTAAGAGTTAAGACAGATTTCAGGTGGTCCATGAATTTGGATAAGAAAAAAAATCACATTTTTATTTCAATATAACTGGTTTCTTTTGTAATCTTATGTATTTCATTTTTAGTGTTTATAAACATTATTTTGAGAAGTAGTTCACAAAATTTACTAGGCAAAGAAAGAAATACATGACAAAAAAACAACTCTTGATGAGACAGTTAGATCACCTCACAGGAGGATCCATTGAAAAAAAGACTAGGAGAGTTAGTCTTCCATATTTTACGTATCTGAAAGAAAAGGCTCTCATATAGAAAAGAGATTAGATGTGTTTTATACAAACTGAAGCTAAGTGAAAAATAGAATTTTAAATAAAGACCAGATGACTATTTGTTGGCAATTTTGTTTTGAAGGGCAATGTTTTTAGAGGTGGAATTTCGTCACATAAAGGTTGGACTACATGACCTCTGAGGTCTAATTTCCAACTCTCAAATGCTACAAGAGCAAACTTACAAAGGAAAAAAAAGCCAGCAAGCCAATTCTCCTGAATTTTACAGTCTGTAAAAACTAACATTCTCATAGTTAATTTTATAACTCTCTTTACACTTATATGTTTCAACTGATGGCCACCCAGTAATACATCTATCTCACAAGATTTGCTGCTTACTAGAGTAAGAAGCTATCTTAATTGAAGTTTCCTCCAGTGTCCAATGATTGGTTTCCATTAAATTAAAACTGAATCCCTAACTACTTATGATGGAAGAGCTAACTTTATTTATCTTAACTATAAAGTGGCTTTTCCAAACTTGAATTATGTTTTATATCCAGATTTGTTATAATTTCCCTTCAGCACCAGGAACCCTTCTTAAAATCACTAAGAAACAGCAGAGAATTTTTTAAAGGCTCTGCAGATTTAAAACTGAGAAGGAATAGATGCTATTTTGGTTTTCACAGCTTGACTGTTTAGTCTTGAAGCACCAGAACTTCTTGAGTTTCTATACCTCAGCTTGGGGGGGAGGGAAGAGAGGGGAACCTAACTGGCTCTTCTCTGCTCCCTAAAAGTAACAAGTCTTTACTTTAATCATACTCTTTTCTACAACCTTCTTTGTCTAGTCAATCCCTGACAAGATTAAGGGAGAAGGACATTTGTTAGCTCCACTTCTCCATTTATCCCAAAGAAAATTAAGCACTGCCTTCATTTGCCCTGGTTTGATACAAACCCCAGAGTGTGTATATTTCTCCACATTTAACGATATGTGGAGTTGAAGGAAGCATTAGAAATAAAAAACAAAAACAAAAACAATCCCACCACTCTCCTTTTTTCAATAAACACTCATTTTTTTGTAGATGCTTTCTCCCCTCTTCCCATTTATACTGTAATAGAGTTATTTTACATATTGTTCCTTCCCCCCCATTAAAATGAGAATGTATCCTCAGTGCTTAGCCCAGTGTCTGACATATCAAGTCCCTAAATGCTTGTTAGCTGACTAAAAATTGTATCTGAGGGATTTTGAGGAATGACTCTCAGAATAAGGAAGGAGAGAAAAATAGTTTTGGAAATTTCATCTGATTAAAAAAACAGAAGGTTTCTATAGAAAAGAGTCTGCAGGATTAATACAGAGAGGACTGGCGAGACTTACATGAACTGATGCTAAGTGAAACGAGCAGAACCAGGAGATCATTATATACCTCAACAACGATACTGTTTGAGGACGTATTCTGATGGAAGTGGATCTCTTCGATAAAGAGAGCTTTAATTGATCAAAGATGGACAGAAGCAGCTACACCCAAAGAAAGGACACTGGGAAATGAATATAAACTGCTTGCATTTTTGTTTTTCTTCTCGGGGTTTATTTATACCTTCTGAATTCAATTCTCCCTGTGCAACAAGAAAACTGTTCGGTTCTGCACACATATAATGTATCTAGGATATACTGTAACCTATTCAACATGTAAAGGACTGCTTGCCATCTGGGGGAGGGGGTGGAGGGAGGGAGGGGAAAAATCGGAACAGAAGTGAATGCAAGGGATAATGCTGTAAAAAATTACCCTGGCATGGGTTCTATCAATAAAAAGTTATTTAAAAAAAAAAAAAAAGAAAAGAGTCTGCATAAAAATCTCTCAGATATTTTGTAGACAGGTCCCTGGAAATCAGAGAGAAACAGTCAAGTTCTGAAAGCTCAATACTTAAAAGTACATAATATTCAGAAGGATTTTTTTTTCTTATTAAAACTATAACATTTAACCAGATGGTTCCTTAGCAAATCTCCTTTAAAGTAAGAATATGTGCAAAGAATCACCAAAACACTATTACCAGTCCTGACAGTCCTAACATATGAAAGCACAAATGTGCTGGAGAAATTACACCATGCCAGAAATTGAACTAGCATTTTGCCAAAGCACTGAAACAGGAGAGAACAGTCTGGCATCCTAGGAGTATATCCAGTGGAAAATAAAGAAAGTTCTACAGAGGATAGGAGGACTACTCTTCCCCCTCCCACTCCTATAATCCTACCCCAAAGCCCAATGTGCCTTGTAGCTGACTGAAAATACTCCTGATGTGAAAGCAGGTGGTAGATCAGAGTAGATAAAAAGTTATATATTTCTATGATGAGATTAGCATTTCATGGCCTCAAGTTGATTTTTGATAAGAGAACACTGAGTTATTTTCAAAATTTAAGGCTAAAGAATACTGGGCATATACCCCAAGAAAGTCAGAAACTGTAGAAAGACTCCAGATATGCCAAAATATTTATAGAACTTTTTGTAGCAACAAAACTAAAGCAAAATGAGTATCCATTGATTGGAGGAAAGATATATTAATATGGTGGGAAATTATTATGTTAAGAAATACTATGTATCAAGAATCACATTAAGAATTTTTAAAAATCAAGTAGTATTATGACCTTATGTAAAATGAAACAAGCAGAGCTAAAAAAAACAAAATGCCCAATGGCCACCATAATATATACTTATACATATTAAAAATATTTAAAGGTTTAAGACTTCATATCAGTGCAATGACCAATCTTGATTGATTCCAAAGAATCAAAATAATAATGTTGCTAACAAAATTGATTAAGGTTTTAATCTTTAATCAAAGCCCTTTAATCATTCTGTTTGCCCTTTTCTGAATATTTTATGAGAATCTATGTCACTCCTGTATTGCCAAAATAAAATAATCCAGATATAGCCTGAATAAAGCATACCTTTCTGATCTTGAACACAATGCCTTTTTAATGCATCCTACTCTTTCTTGGTGGTCACATCATATTGTTAACTCATGTTGAACTAATAATGAATACACTTATATGATGTTTTAAGATTAATTATGTGCTTTACATATCTTAGATAATATTAATAGCAATAACATTTATATAGTATGTACTGTATACCAGGAACTGTGCTAAGCACTTTACAAATATGGTTTCATCTTCTCCCCATGACAACTCTGGGGGGTAGAAATTTTTATTATCACCATTTGAAATGGAGGAAATTGATACAAATTAATACAAGTTACATGCACTTGCCCTGGGACGCACAGATAGTAAGTATCTGAGGTCATAGTACTTCTTCCAGACTCCAGGACCAGCACTATCCAATGAGCCAGTGTTGTAAAACCCAGATCTTTTTTCAAATGAAATGCTGTTTAGCCATGCCTTGCCTATCTTTACTTGAGATAATGATTTTTTTAAATTCAGCTGTATGACTTGACAGTTAATTCCATTAAAATATATATTAAGTTTGACCCCATCTCTAGCCATAAAGTGTTTGCCATTCCATCTAACTTTGTCTTTTGCAAATTTTCTAAGTATCAATTCTGTCTTCATCCAAATCACTATTAAAATGTTAAACCCTAAAGAGCATTGGAATACTTCATGAAAGACCATCTTCTAGACTGCCATCAGATTATTCTTTGGTTCCAGTTAGTCAACTAGTCGCAAATCCACATAATTGTACTAGCAGTTTGATCAATGTTTTCCACAAAAAAAAAAAAAAAAAAAAAAAAAAAAAAAAAAAAGCATTTTTAAATGCTTTTCTCTGAGCACTTATATCCCTTCAACAGTTAAAAAAATTAATTATTAAAATAATTAAGTCTCTTTCCTCTCTACCCCACCAATATCAGAAATGAAATCAACCCCCTTCCCTCCATCACCACCAAAGGTCTCTCTTTGATCCAGATTCTCTGGAACAGGTTTTTTGCTCCCCTTAACTTTGACTGCTCATGTAGAGTTGGTTCAGAACACATTTTGTAATGCTTACCCAGAATAGGGGTGGGGGAGGGAAAGGAGGGAGGAGATTGTGAAACTTACCAAGTACAAAAAAAAAAAATGCTTATTATGGTTCCTTCTACCCGTTTAGTAAACCTGTCAAGAAAGGAGAAAAAGCTCATTTTAATACAACCTACATTTAAGAAAGCCAAGACGGCTCTTTGTGATCAAAGCTTTCTTTGCTAGATGCTCTCTAGCCAGCAAATGGTGCATCTCGAATTTTACCAGTAAGAACACAGTTAAACACTGACCATTTGTGAAAATTAAATCTTTCAAGAAGAGCTGCTTACTGACAAAGAATGGCCAAAGCATTGTCACTAACTCTCTACCGTTTCTTCAAAATGACTGTCTCAGGTAGAACAAGGGTAATGAGTGAATTCTCTATGGCAACTGTCTGGGCACAGATAGAATCTAGCCCACTTCTCCTGCATCCAGGATATGAAGAAAGTCTTTCTGTGTCCCCACAAGGAAGCTTAGTAATGTCAAATACCCTCACGCGGTCATTTTCTCCCTGGTCCACTCCAGGCATTCTTGTGTCAGGAACCCATTTGGCAATTTAGTGAAGCCAATGGACCCCTTCTCAGATCAATGATACAGAATGTATAAAATAAAATATACAGTAGGCTTATAAAAGAAAAAGATTGTGTTAAAACACTTACCCACCCTAAGTTTTTTTTTTTTTTTAAATAGATTCACAGACTCTAGATTAAGAGTCTCTAGTCTATCCAATCGGCCAGTGGACCCATTTTCTAGAAAAGATAACAATTTGCTATTCTCCAAAATCAAAACAAAAGGAAACAAAAACAAATATTCCATCCTTCCCTCTAGAAACATTCAAATGTCAGAACTACAGAAAAAGGCAAGGAACAATTAGACTTCAATTCAGCTCAACAAATACATATTATATGCAAGCACTGTGCCAGATAGTAGAACTACAAGGAATGCCCTCAAGGAACATTCTACTCACATACAACTTGTACAAAAGAAATATTTTTAAAATTAATACAAAGTAATTTCTGGTATTTTGATGGCACGAACCTCTAGAATAAGTCAGGAAAGTCTTTTGAGGGAGGAATCTGAGTGGGGCTGCACAATTTTATCATTACCTTTTTTTTTTTAATGTAGGAGAGAAGGTATTTGATATTGTATGTCCCAAAGCTATGTAAGATCTCATAGAAGACGATAAAATGTGGAAATAAGCAAGAAACAAAAAGAATTAAAGGCTTCGTACCTAGAATAAGGGCATAATAATATCCTATCATGCAGGAAGAATATGCTTGGCAGAATCCCAGGTTAAGATACTGAACCAAATCCTGAAGGTTTTATGGAAAAGTCTGAAAGTACCTTTCTAACAGACTCAGATTTGAGATTGTCAGAAGCCAAGAAGTACAACTTTATCTTACAGTTGAGGCCTAGGAAAGTTTCCTTCAGATCATTAAGTAGAGGACTTAGGTTCTCTGAGTAAGTCCACTGCTCTATCCACTGCACCACACTGCCTTCCCCATGTCCTCAGAGTGAGAAAAATGCAGTGTGAATACTGCCATCTCTGCAATTTCTATCTCAGAAGCAAATGAATATGCTGTGCATTTCATTACACATAAGCCACATTAGAGATTGTTAGACTTTTGAGTTCCAAGTACTTACTCTGGGCCAGTACTGGGTATATAAAACAAAAATGAAACCATCCCTATCCTTAAGGAGCTTACATTCGGTTGAGGGAAGAGGAAGCAGTATATCATATACACAGATAAATAATATAAACAAAATAAGAATAACATTTATAGAGCATTTAGTGCGTGCCAGATACTGTGCTAAGTGTTTTCTAATTATTATTTCATTTGATCTTCACAACAACTCTGGGAGGCAGGTGCTATTATCATCCTCATTTTACAGATGAGAAAACTAAAATAGAAGTTAAATGTCTTATCCAACGATACATGGCTAGTAAGTGTCTGAGGTCAGCTTGAATTTAGGTCTTCCTAACTCCAAGCCCAGTATATATATGGCCTGAGTTCCCTTTATGATGCTGCTGGTACCAGTATGGGTGTTCCAAAGCAGGCAAGATTTGGTCAGAAATTAATGACACAGAATAAATTAAGCTGTATCCAGCCTCTCCTCTCCCCAACTATCCTCCACTGTCATTAAGATTGCTATTTTTAAAAACAGAGCTGCCTCTGTCACTCCCCTCTCCCAACGGGTACAGCTCCTTCGCTCCAGAGTCTTGTGGGAGATGTGATATAGAATTCCTTCCTATCCAGACAAAGGTCTGTCCCCAAACTCTGTGAGGGACTCGATATGAAAGGCAATTTTCTGTATTTGGAAATAACTGCGGCCAAGCACATGTACGGTGGACAGAGAAGCTTACTTCCATTCAGACAAACCTATGTGCACCCCCAGTTAGGGTCACTATCATAAAATCCTCTTCTGAGATGGGGAATTTTAAATAAACTCAGTATAATTTAAATAGTAACTCTAGGCTGGATCTGGTCCCTCGACTATATGTCTCCACTCCTCAATCCATCCTACTCCCAGCTGCCAAGGTAATGCTTCTGAAGCCTAAGTTTGACTGTGTCACCATCCTACAAGAAATTCCAATGACTCCCTCTTATCTCTAGGATC
The DNA here is from genome assembly GCF_016432865.1 of Antechinus flavipes. Taxonomy (NCBI): domain Eukaryota; kingdom Metazoa; phylum Chordata; class Mammalia; order Dasyuromorphia; family Dasyuridae; genus Antechinus; species Antechinus flavipes. The sequence continues at coordinate 527,607,903 of NC_067399.1, forward strand.
AAATGTGGGGATAAATTAGAAATAATCTCAGCATGGGGCAGGTGAGGAATCAGTGAAGGCATCCTGCAGAAGATAGGATTTTAGTAGAGACTTGAAGGAATCCAGGGAAGTCACACATTAGCTGACAAAATTCAGGCATGGGGGATAGTCAGTGAAAATGCCCAGAATTGGGAGATGAAATGTCTTGTTCAAGGAACAGCAAGGTCAATGTCACTAGACTATAAAGTATTTGCAGGAAAACATGCTATAAGAAGACTGGAAAGGCAGGAAGGTAGCAAGCTATAAAAGACTTTACAAGCCAAATAGAGGATTTTTATATACACCAAACAGAGGTAGTAGAGTTAATTGAAGATAAAGGGGACTGATATAGATGCATTTTGGAAAGGCTGATTTGACAGCTGATTACAGAATGGATTGTAGAGGGGAGACATTGGTGGCAAGAAATCAATTGGCAGTCTATTCCAGTAATTCAGGTGTGACGTGCTGAGGGTCTGCATGCAAGAGATATGCTGTTATATTTTATTTTATTTATTTTTATTTTATTTTTCTAGTTTAAAGTTACTACAACATTTTAGGAATAATTCTATGAGCTGGGGCTACAACTGATAAGATAGTCAGTCCCTGCCTTCAGTGAACTTCAGTGAACAATCTAAAGGGGAGACAGCACACAAAAAGAAGCAGGAAAGGTACAGAACAGGACACCAGGGGTTAGGAGGACATGGGAATTTCTTGTTGAAATCAGGCAAAGTAGCAGATGCAAAATGACACTTCTTGACTAAACAAAGAAAAATATGACAATATTTTCTTGAAGATTCAATATCATCATGAACATTGTTTATTATGAAGATAGTGTAGTATAATAGAAAGTGTTATGATTGGGAGTCAGAGAATCTGGGTTTGATTCCCAGAAGTACTATTTAATACTGCTAACTACAATAACTACACTAAATGTGATCCTTTACCTCTCTAGTCTTCACTTATAAATTATTAGTTTAGAAAAGGAGGAAGATGGATGAGATAGCCTCTAAGGTTCTTTCCAGGTCTAATTTAAAGCTCCTATGACATAGAAAAATGCTATGCAAAAAATACTATCCTCAGACTAATGAACTATGTACTAGTTGGCCTGCCTTCAGTGTGGCACAGATGCCTTCATGGGCTATTGAGCTGTAAAACTAATGGTTATTTGTCCCCTTCTTACCCCTACTAGGGCAGCTAAGTGATGAAGAGATAGAGAGCTGGGCTTGGAGTCAGAAAGACACGAGTTCAAATTCAGCCACAGATTGTGTGACTCTGGCCAAGTTACTTAAACTCTGCTTCAGTTTCCGTATCTGTAAAATTATCTGGAGAGAAGAATGGCTTCAGTATCTTTGCCAAGAAAACTCCAAATGGGGTCATAAAGAGTTGGACATAACTGAAAAATGAAGGAACAGCAGCCCTACCTACTTGCAAACACAGAGCAATGCATTATGCCTTCCAAGTCCCAACCCTGAGGCTCAGTTGGTTGCCAGTTATTCCACAGTGTCCAGTTCTCTGCTATTCCTATTTTTCCCCATGCCCTCACTCCAGTTTCTCAGCACAGTTGCCCTTGTTGATCTCCAACACTGTCCTCTTCTTTTCCTCTCTATTTTTTACTTTTTTTGTCTCGGGCATGTCATCGCTTCTTTCACACTCACTTCGCAGATTTGGTGCTAAAATTTGAGTGGGGCACTCAGCCAAAGCATATTCCTTTTGTGAACTGATCTGATCACATCTCGAAAGAAGAAATTTAAACTTTTTCTTGGCTATGTGCATTAAAAGACTACTTCATAACTAAAGAAGCTTTGAGATTTTTGCAGGTTTTATTCATTTCCAAATTTGGAGTCATTCTAACAGCTTGAAGATTACTGTTATGAGCAGCCAGGTACTTTTTTGGTTCTACTGTAATCCAAGCATTTCTTCTTTATAACCTGACAAAAATTTGTAAGACTAAATTCCTTCAAGTTCCTTGCAATTGCATTCATAATAAACATTTAAATGATTTTTACAAGTCACTGAGGTTGTAAAGGACTGCTACATAGGGGAAGGAATAGAGCTCTGGGCTTCGAATCAGGTCAAATTCAACTTGATACTACTCATTAGTTTTCTGACCCTGGGCAAGTCCCTTAACCCTGTTTGTCTCAGCTTCCTCATCTGCAAAATTAGCTGGAGAAGAAAATGGCAAACAACTTCAATATTTCTGCTAATCTCCCCCCCCCAAAAAAAAAGAAGGCATGAAAAGCTAAACAAGAAAGACTGACATAATGATTCATGCACAAATCAACATGTTCCTAAACTAAAAATTTGCAGTTAAAATGACAATTAAAAGATAAGCACTGCACAAACTTCAACTTTCAAAAATTCATTTTTCTGCATATAAATAGGTATGAAGGTATTTTCCCCCAAGGTTTCAAAATTCCAGAAGATTTTCATTGCTACTCATAGTATATAGGTACTACTTTGCCCTGAGTTAATCCCAAGGCATAGAATTAGAGAACATAAGAGTTTAAAAGGCCCTGAAAGTTCTAATGCTGATAATGACTATCTCATTAATATAAAATTCAAATAGAATGCTCAGATAAAATCTGTGGAACTAGAAACTATAAAAACTATGGTTCAATATCAAAAAGGCCTCTTTCCACAATAAGGAATCCAGAAGATAACTCTTAATATCACACTATCTATTGCAGGCTTGACATCTGGTTTGCATGCAAATTTATGAAAAAGATAATACAGTTATTAAAAAAAAACCATGAACCAGAGCATCTAGCCACAGGTTTGAAAGAAAAGTTGTTATAAATGCTGCAGCAGTATGAAATTTCACAGGAAATTGTATATTAGAATATAAATAGCATATCACTTCACAGAAAAATCATGAAACAGAGCCACAAAATTAGTTCTTCTGAAGTTATTTTAATGCCACCCACACTATAGGTAGCACCTGGATTTGGGGACTGCAGTTTGTAAGGAGAACTTAACTGAGGGGAAAAGGGGAAGGCAAAATTTTAAGGTCCTAATCTAGTTCATCATGACCTATGGAATACATACACACACACACACACACACACACACACACACACATGTCTGTATTTTTATGGTTTGTGAATGTACATACATGTATATACATTACACATGTATATACACATGTATTGTGTGTGTGTAAACAACTTTCTAAACAATATCTTAATAATTTAAGCATCAAGAAAATCACTTCCATGCTGATTACAAGTAAAAAACAGGCCAAAATGATATCCTTCTTATTGTTCTAAGAAATCTTTCCTTGTTCCACCTGCTTAGTATATAGATTATCAGCCATGAGTCACTTGTTTGTATTTCCATCAGCTGAGGTTTATAGAAGGAAGTGTGTCCTGTGTATTATATTATGTACAAGGATTGTTGGCCAACATCTGGTACAAGCTAACCATCATAAGGGAACCAATCAAATTCTCTTGCACTTGATACGTGTCACTCAGCTTTCATAAAAAATATGAAAGTTTACAGAGTCTTCATTATGAGGGATGAATTAAAAATGAGAATGGTAAAAATATGTTTTAAATTGTGATCTAAACCAGGGTTCCTTGACACTTACTGATAGCACTTGATCATATGACTGATATTAACATTATTATTAATTTTAAAAAATTATATGATAGTCAATAATTATTCTGCTCTGATATATGTTATAAATAATATTGTTATGTTATATTATAAATAATATTAATGATTATTGATTATATGAATTGGTTGGCATCAAAAAGTTGAAGATTATAGATGTCAGGTAAATTGCATAAAGGAAGAAAGGAAGAGAAAGAAAACAAAATAAAAATTAGGGATGAACAAGATTTGAAGCCAAAAAAAAACATAGAAAAGGATAACTTTTGTTGAATAATGAATCTAAATTAATGAAGCTGAATTAGTGTCATTGCATCATCAATCTAGAGTTGACTTTATATAAGTATAAAAACAGAGATTAAAAAAAAAAACTAGGTATAATTCCTGAAACAAAACTGAAGAGAGAAATGTGTTGGACCAAAATATGCTGAGGAAGAAAGACATTCAAGAATGAAATCTTAGCTTAAACTCAGAGCAGAGTGTTCAAGAGATGCCATATGAAACTGAGTTGGAAGATGGATCATCATGAACACCAATTGTGAGGAAGGCCAATGTCCACACTCTCAAGGATAGATAGATAGATAGATAGATAGATAGATAGATAGATAGATAGATAGATACACATACACATATATACTCCTCAAATGAAAGGAGAGAGGAAAAAGTTAGTTAAGGATATGACACCTTGCCCACATCCAATAAAAAGGTGTGTCAGAAAGGGATTTAAATTACTTTTCAAGAAAGGGGGAATCAGAAGGCACCAGGAACCAAATATTTAGAATATCTTTAGGGATACAAGATATAAGATCCTTTAATACATATTCTCACAACCTGGAATATTGATTGTTGTCCTTTGTTCTTGAAGAGGACCAAAATAACAGCATGTTAAGAGTCCATATGTGGCTGATCAGATCAAAATGAGCTCAGAATGCTCTGCCACAGGTTGGACACATATAATCCCAATGACATTCAGGGTGGATTCTCTAACTTTGCACTAATTCATTCTGCGCTAATTCATTTCTGCTTTGCTCTTAGAGCACCGAACCTTCTCTGATGAGAGCATGCCATGCTGCACAGTCTAGTGCCAGTGTCTCCCATGATGTGCAAGAATATACTCATTTTTTAAAAAAGAAAAAAAAAGATTTCTCTTTGATATGAACAGAGATATTATATGATACAGTGGCCTCAGAGAGCCAGCAAGATATGGGTTCAAGCTCTGCCTCTGATGTGTACTATGAATCACTTAACCTCCTATTGCATCAAAATGCAAATTGAAGAAGGTGCTGATATGGATAGAGATCCTCAAATCAATTAAATCCCAGTTCCCTTTCCATCTCTAACAGTCATCAGAGTTTGTAAAGCACTTACACTGTAAAATGAATATGCTCCAAACACCCACTGCAATTATATCAGTTAAGCCTCATAGTCATCCAGTGAGATATTCTCCAAAGAGAAATATCCCTATTTACAGATGAGTAAACTAAATATCAAAAATTTCAGAACTTGCTCTTAATCTCAAAACAAAGATGTGTCAAGGATGGGATTTGGATTCAAGTCTTCCTGAAGACATGCTACATAAATCTAGTGAAAAAAGCACTGACTTTAGAGAGGAAGGAAGTACTGACATTTCTTGTGTGACGTTGGGCAGTCATTTGTCTTACTTTGACAACAGCCAGAATTCTTTTAAAGCCAGGAAAGTTCAGTCCTATCCTGCAAGGTCATCCCTAAAAGGTTTCAGCGAGGTACCTTTACTATCACTTTACCCAAGCTTGAGAATCTGAACTCAAGGAGAACTGAAGTTGAAGAATTTACTCCCACTCTAACTCCATCCCAAATCCAGTCTTCATCACTATGATTAAAGAGGAAATTTTCATCAAAGGACACAATGAACAATGAATTTTCTTCCATCAGTAAATTCGATAAAGGCATACATGACATAAGTATTATATTTGCAGACAACATGAACCTGGAAAGGTTACTAAATACATTAGACAACAAAATCAGGATTCAAAAATATCTTCCTGGGGACAAGCAGCATTGACCCTGAATTTAGGAGGACCTGAGTTCAAAGCCAGCCTCAGACACTTAACACTTCTATCTGTATGACCCTGGGCAGGTCACTTCACCCCTAATGCCTCAAAAAAAAAAAAAAAAAAAAAGATATTCTGATCTGTTAGAACAAAAGACAAAATTTTATAGGATAAAATTGGATAGGAAAAAAATGTAATCTTCTCTCTTTAGGTTAAAAAAAAATAAACTGTGTCAGCTTAAGATAAATTAATTATGATTAGACAAGTTTAGGGGTTTAGTACAAAGCAATCAACAGGGTGACAGCCCCCAAAAGTTAATAAAAGTAGGCTGTATGAAGAGGCAAACTGTCCAGAAGAAAGAACACCCACCGTAATCTGACTTGGTCAGATGTCTCTTGCAATATGGAGTTCATCTGGAGGCAACTCATTTTAAAGACACTAGTGTACTGGATGGAGGAAATTGGGGATATTTGGCCTAGACTTAGGAGGGACATGATAGCAGTCTTCCAAATACGTGAAGGGCTGTCACATGAAAGGGGAAATTGTTCTACTTGGCCTCAAAAGACAGAACAAGGAACAATGGGTAGAAATTGCAAAGAGGGAAATTTAGGGTTGGAAGGAGGAAAAATTTCCCAACCAAGCTGTTCAAAAGCAGAAAAAGCAAGCTCAAACAGACACTGACTTTTTCTATAAAGATTTCATTTGCTCTAAATTGGATGATAAAAATGATGATATAAGACTAAATTTCAAGTTTCTGGTATCTTGCTTTTATTTTCTCAGCAAAAGGCTGATAATCATAAATAAAATTATTATGCATTTATTATGTGCCAGTCACTGTGTTACACAGCAGGGATATAAAGAAAGGCAAAAAAACACTTGTCTCTGCCTTCAAGAAGATTACATTCTATTGAGAGAAATAATGTTAACTCTACAACTTCTTTGTAATTCTGTACATACAAAATCTATACAGACTAAACGAAAGGTAGCCTGAATAAGTGATGAAGACAGAGCATTCAAAACTTGAGAGGACAGCTGACCTAAAGGCATGGAGGTAAAAGTGAAGTGCTATGCACAAGGAACAGCAAATAGGCTGGTATGGCAGGATCAGAGAGTCTATGGAGGAATACAAATTATAAGACTTGAAGGTAGAAAGGGGTCATATTGTGAAGAGCTTTAAATGCAAAACTGAGAATTTTCTATTTGATCTTAGGGTCAACAGGAAGCCATTAGACTAGACTACACAAGGTGAAATCTGAACTTTAAGGAATTTTTTTGAAAAATAGCCATAGGTTGAATTAGAGCAGGGAGAGACTTGAAGCAAGAGTAAACTATTAGAAGGCTACTGCACCAATCCTGACACAAGAGCCTGAGCTAAGGTTGTGACTGAGTAGAGAGAAAGGGGTGTACATGAGAAATATTTATGAAGATTGAAATGACAAGATTTTTTCAATATATTGGTTACATAGAGTAAGTGCAAGTAAAGAGTTGAGGATGATACCAAGGTTTTCAATCTGGACAACTGGGAGGAGGGTACCCCGGCAGCATAGTGAATCAAGCATTCTACTTGGGAGTCAGAAATTATCTTCCTTGAGTTCAAATGCTGCCTCAGACACTTAGTAGGGGTATAACCCTAGGAAAGTCACTTAATCCTATTTATCTCAGTTTCCTCATCTGTAAAACAAACTAGAGAAGGAAATGGCAAACCAAGTCAGTATCTCTGCAAAACAACAAACAAACAAAAAAACCAAAAACCCACAAAACAAACAAAAAGCAACAACCCAAATGGGATAACAAAGTGTTGGACAAACTGAAAATAAATGAACCACAACAAACTGGGAGGAAGGGTGGTATCCTTGACTGTAATAGGAAGTAGGGAGAGTTTGTGGGGAAAGATAAAGAGTTCTATTTTAGCTCTATCATATTTGAAATGGCTCTGGGACATCCAGTTTGAGATGTTCAAAAGAAAGTTGTCAGTATGGGAATGGAGCTCAAGAGAAATACGAGGGCTGGATATAAAGATCTGGGAACCATCTCTATAGGGATTGAACCCATGAGAGCTGGGGAGTGAGCTCTCCAAGTGAGATGGTATAAGATGAGGGAAGAAGACCAAGACACAGCCTTGAGAGACCTCCAAAGTTAATGATTTAGATACAAATCCAACAAGGGACTGAAAAGGAGTGTTTATGCAGATTGGAGAAGAATCAAAAGAGAGCAAAGAAAACACAAAGAGAATATCCAATAAGAGAAAGTAATCAATTGTATCACCATGCTGAGGAAAGCAAGAAGGATGAGGGTTGACAAAATCCACTAGATCAAGTAAAAGTAACACAGAAGAGGTTATATATCTTACTCATGTGTAAAATCTCTATTTAAAACTCATAAACTCAATACCAGATTATAAAAGCCTGTATTTGGTATTTTTTTCTGCATTCCTGAGCTAAAGGAATCATTTGCCCATGGAAAGAGATACTAATTGGGACATCCTATTTATTCTTTAAAAAAAAAAAAAAAAAAAAAAACCAAGCCTATTTTTATTGATATTTTTTGTTTTTTATCAACTACATTTCCTATGTCCATCCCATTTATTCTTTTATTTCCTCAAGGTTCCTTGATAAGAAAGCATAAATTTTTAATTACTCTCATTAAAGTGAGTTGAGCAACCACAAGTTAGTGCACATCAACAGACTACTCTATTATCCTATTCACCATTTCTATGATTTCCTAGACCAAATGATCCTTCTCTATTCCCCTACCCATCTATAATTGATATTTCTCCCATTAGAACATAAACTCTGTGAGAGTAGTAATTTGTTCTAGTTTTGTATTTGTACTCCCAGCAATTACCACAGGGCTTGGCATATAGTTAGTACTTAATACCCCATTTCCATTCATTTATTCATTCAATCTCCTTCTTCCCCACATAGCTAAGTTTTATTGTCTGACAACCTGTCTGATTTTTTAAAAATTGTTTTACTGTTTTATTTTATTAATAAATGCATTAATTTATTTTTATTTCCATCACCTTTTCTTCTAAATAGAATCATTTCATATTTAGGAATATCACACCAAGACTTTAGCAACAACAGAACTGGACAGAAGAGGATCTGGCAGGACAGTGGAGACAAGGAACAGTAGGAAGGAGCTATGGCTCTAAGCAGTCAAATTTAAAGACATCAACTGAAACGGGAAAAACAGGTCTAGACTAGCAAAGAGGGTCCAGAACCTAGAGAGAACAGCTCAAGTAAGAACTTTTTCTAGAACTTCGGACTAGTAAAGATTAAGAGACTCAGGCAGCAGGAATAAAGCAACTTGGCCCTCTGCGGCAGATACTCTCTCTTCCCCAGTTGTCATGATGCCATTTTTTGGTTCACCACCAAAGGCCTGAGAGATCTTTCTCAATCTCCTTTGCTGGCTCATTGACCATAGCCTACCCTCCTCCTCACTGTGGGCTCATCTCAAGGTTCTGCCCCGGGCTTTATCATCTCTTTGGACACTCTCAGGGTGACCTTATCAGTTCCCATAGGTTCAATTAGCATCCCACCCTAGTCCCACTCTCCCCTTTAAGTTCCAATTGGGCAAGAGTGACAATGGACATTCCAAACTTAATGCCACAGACATCTCAAACCGAACACACCTAAAGCAAAACTCATTATCATTCCCCCAATTCTCCTGAACTTTCTTATTTCTATAAGGGGTACCACAATCCACGTCAACTAGATTCACAACCTGAAGGTCATCCTAACTTCTTCACTCTCCCTCGCTATGTGTCTATTTAGCCATACACATATGAGCATATATACATATATATATATATATATATATATATATACACACACACATACACACACACGAATATGCAAACACACACACGTTATGTGGTGTGTATGTTTTATACATGTATGACAAGGGTAGTGTATGACATATATTGTGTAGGCCTGCAATATATGACAGCCTTATACATTATGGGTATAGTTGTGTATGCACACGTGTGTTACATTGTGTACATGAGACACTTATGTTACCTTATAGGGTATCATTATATTGTGCATGCATGTGTATATACTGTGAAATACATGTCTTTTTTTTTTTTTTAGCTGAGGCAATTGGGGTTAAGTGACTTGCCTACAGTCACACAGCCAGGAAGTATTAAGTGTCTGAGGCCAGATTTGAACTCAGGTTCTCCTGACTTCAGGGCTGGTGTTTTAAACATATATGTCACGTTATGCCTGTATAATCAGTTACCAAATCTTGTCAATTCTGCCTCAGCCGTATTTCTAATACGAATCTCTCTTTTTCATCACACACAAGGTCACTACCCTCGCTCAGCCTCTCACTTCACAATGGCAATTGCCTCCTAATTGGTTTCTCTGCAATGAGTGCCCTCTCTAAACTATTTTCCATCCAGTTTCTAAAAATAGTAATCCCAAGTACAGGAAGGACCATGTCACTTCCCAGTTCAACAAACTCTAGCAGTTCCCTACCTCTAGGATCAAATGCAAACTCCTGCTTGGTGTTTAAAACCCTTGGCCCCAGACAACCTTTCCAGGTTTGGCACGTATTACTTCCCTTTATTTACTCATTGGTCAATCCAAACTGACTTTCTTGCTGTTCCTCACAGGAATGTTCCATCTATGTGCTAAGATTTCTCCCAAGCCTGCAATGTACCCTCTCTTCTCCTCTGCCTCTTAAAAGCCCACCCTTCTTCCAAAGCTCAGCTTAAACACCACCTTCTACCTAAGACCAGTTCTTTGCACCTCCCCAAAAAAGTATCTTATATTTATTATTTATCTTTTTATATATGCGAATGAGTCCCTTCTAGAATGTAAGCTCCTTGAAGACAGGAATTGTTTTCATTAATGTTTTCTGGTGTCCTGAAACATAATGGTTGATATTTAATAAATGCTTGTTTATTGGTTAATTTGGGGCAGCTAAGTGATACAGTGAAATATAATGGGCCCTGGAATCAGGAAGACTGATCTTCATCAATGCAAATCTGGCCTCCAATACATACTAGCTGTGTGATGCTGGGCAAGTTACTTCACCCTGTTTGCTTCAGCTTCCTCATTTGTAAAATGACCTGGAAATGGCAAATCAAATGGGGCCCTGAGGAGTGGGGATACAACTGAAACAATTAATTAACTTAGGAGACATGAGAACGAGGGATAAGCAAGGTCTGGGCCAAACCAAGTTGGGAACGCAAGCTGGATTCTGAGCAATTAAAGACCAGAATCTAGGTAAAGGGTCTAGGAAATAGGCAGTGGGCATCAGCTGCAAAAAAATGGAGTTTGGTCCTGAGATGGAGGTGATATTAGCTGTTTACGTACTCCTCTCCCAGAGCCAGAAATGCCTAGGAAGACCTCAGTCCACAAGCTAAGGCATAAAGGTATCCTGAGACAGAGCTGGGAAATCAAGGGGAAGAAAACAGTCTCTGACAGAGGCACAACAAAAATCCCAACTTGACTAAATAGGGCACAGGACAGGCAAGAATAGAAAAATATTGTTGGGGGGAAGCTAGATGACACAATGGAAAAAGCCTTGGAGTCAGGAGGACCTCCAAGTTCAAATCTGACCTCAGACTTAGTAGTTGTGACTTTGGGCAAGTCATTAAAACTTGACTGCCTTCAACAGCAACAACAAAAAAAGCGGGGGAGGAAGAGGGAGCAGTTGATCAGATAAGGTTAGGGCCACTAAAGGTGAAGAGAAAGAGTTTGGACTCGATTTTAGTGGGGAGTTACTGAAAGTTTTATAGACAGAAAGTAAAAGCAGTGTTTGGAGGAGACTATAATCAGGCCTCCCATATAGTACTGACATTATAAAAAATAAAATTAATTGTGTATATAAATAATTTCAACTACATCTTTTATTTGGTCATATAAATGGAGAATTTTTTTTAATAGTCTTTCCCCACTCTGGTCCTTACATTTATGCCCAGAAGTCAGGAGAAGGAAGTATCATGGAAAAGAGGATGATGAAGACTCCTAAAAGCTGCAGAGAGGTCAAGAAGGATAAAAAATTATATAGCTTCTGCATAATTTGAGTTCACATTCTATTATCAAAACCTACTAATAATCCACACTCTTGAAAACATCTGTTTCCCTAAGTATCTGACTCAAAACAACTTCTACAAGCCACTTTACCTGTTCTGATTTAACAAAATTCTACAAATTTCCCAACAAATCAAAAATAAATTATGGTATCTTTAAGAAAGAGAGAGAATTACACTGAAGAGTTCTAAGTTATGTTTGGGGTTTAATTTCAACACCACATTTGACCTTGATCTGAATACTGATGCTGTATCTCCCTATTCTTGCTTCTGGAAGTTGAGATAATAGGTTTCCTGAAGCTTATCATGCGTCATTGTAAAGAGCATGCAATCCAGACATGCTTCTGCACACTTGTTCAAAAATATTTTGCAACTTAACAGCCAGAAGGATCCCTGGACTATACCCCAAACTCTGATTAAGGATGGAATTATGCTGACTTCTGGGCATAAGTGAGTTGTAAGGACCCGAGAAGGGAAAGGCTATTCAAAAAAAAAAAAAAAAATCTCCATTTACGTGATCAAATAAAAGATGTGGTTGAAATCATTTATATACGTAATTAATTTTATTTTTAATAATGTCAGCACTATATGGGAGGCTAGTTATTTCCTTTTCTTTAAAATACAGTGGCTAAATTTGATACAAGATATTCTTATATCTTGATAGGTAGATGTCTATAGAGGACCTGCATAGAAAAAGATGCAAAAATACAGAGTAATCAAAAGTACTGAAGAGTTGATCCATCACTAGGATTTCTTGGGAATATACAATTCCTAACACAAGACACAAAAAATATGGCATAAAATAAAGATTGGGAGATGGAAAAAAAAAATTGAAACCCAACTCTTTCTGACACTTTCTCTTGGCTCCCCATTCATTCTCCCTTCTACATCAGACATTAGCAGATCACAAATATGGTCATTTGACTAAAGAAAAACAGAAATAGCAGAGTTAGAAGGGACCTTAGAAACCATTTAGTTCAAGCAGTACCAGAAAAAGGATCCCTTTTACAACACACTTAGCAAATTGTCCTTGTTGGAAGACCTCCGATGATGGAGAATTCATCACTTCCTAAAATAGCTTATTCTGCTTTTGGACAGTGTAAATTGTTGGAAAGTTTTTTCTTACTTCTAGCCAAAATATGCCTCATTTTTTCACCCATTATTTCTAAATTGGCTTTGGAGGATCAAAGAGAACAAGTCTGAGGCACCTTCCCCAGGAATGGCCCTTGAAGACAAATATTTTAGTCTAACTTCTCAATCCTACCCTACAAATCTTTTCTTCTCCAAGCTCAATTTTAAAAAAGGATGAAACCCAGGAAACCCTATAAAGAGAAGAACTGATATTTAAATTGGATATTAATATCCATCTAAAAAGGTGGGGATTGCCTGTTTTTGCTCAAAAAGTGAAATCCAAATTAATATATATATGAATAAAATAAATACCAAGGATATCACAAAGATACTTCAAGTAAGCTCAAAGGTGGCCAGGATGGAGTGATTCTGCTGAACTGATTGCCAGCAAAGTCCCAAACAGCTTGGATATCCTCCAACTGAATAACCTTGAGAAGGGGGGAGTGAGGGTGGGGGGGAGGTGGAGAGGGGGAAAGGAAACTGTATGTAAACAAAACAATAGATTCTTCAAAGCCAGAATAATCCACAGGCTTTGGAGGATTCACCAAAGCACAAAAACATGAGATTAACACAGGCTCACATCTCCCTTTTTAGAAAGAGCAAGCAGTTTTCCATGGGCCCTTTGTCTTGTCTCTCACAGGGATAAAGACAGTGAGAGCAGGCCTTCCCAGCTAGATCACGACTCAGATAACACAGAAAAGCCTGTCACAAGTCTGAGGTGATTGGAAGAGATGCTCTCAACTTAGCAGAATGATTGCAACAAATCTTCAACTTCAGACAGTCCTTAGTCTCTATGCTGGTGATAGAAAGTCAAGTCAAATACTTAGGCTATCTGATTGTCATCAGGTTACTTAAGAGTACTGTTCTCCACAGCTTTGAGTCTCTGAAATGAAGGATAGCCCTGTCTACTTCAATAATTGCTGACAGAGGAAAAGTCAAATTCCTCTTCCATATACAGGTTCAAAAGAATGAATAAATTTGGGAATGATGAAACAAACTGTAGACATGAATATAATAGGACATTATATATGTTGCCAGAGAGATTGCTGTGTTGGAAGGTCTACTTCCTTTTTTCCTACGTAATTTTTTTATTCTTTGTCATTAGGGAATAAACAATTAGGTGGAGCAAAGTGCTAGATCTGGAGTCAGAAGACCTAAGTACAAGTTTGACCTCAGACACCACTGTGTGATCCTAGACAAGTCCCTTAACTTGTCTGTTTCAATTTCCTGTAAAGTAAGGATAATGATAAGGGTTGTCATGAAGATAATCTGAGAAAATATTTATAAAGTGTTGTATACATGTTTGCTATTTTTCATCATTTTTGGGGACTGGAAGAGACTAATTAGATTTTCAGAAATTAAATTGATGTGAAAACAAAAGATATCATTTTAAAAAACAGATAGTTGTTTATTTTTTAAAAGAGTTTTAATAGCCACAATGGACATTTTGAGCCAAAAATAAAATAAAGTTAGGGAAGTGACAAGTCAGAAAAGAGCCAACACCACTGGTATTATAATCCTAATATCACCCAAAGGAAAAGCAACAAATGGCAAACCCACCTCTATTTCCTCTGCATGCGAATGTGGGGCAGTATTCTCAAGGCCTAAGAAAAAGACCGATGGAAGAGAATTTTTTGCCCTTGGCTTTGGAGTACAAACACTGGGGGCCAACAGGTGCCATCTTGCTGAGGGTGTGATTTCCTGGTCTCCTTTTCCTCCCACTCCTAGTTACCATCAGAACTCCCCTCCCACTGTGACTACTGCCAGCTAGGTGACAGCAAGCAAGAAGGAAGGGGCAGATGTTTGTGTGGTGAGTAAAATGCCATGACAAAAATGCTGCCATAAACCATCCGTGGCTCTCACTTTTGAGAACCCTTCCTGTGGTTTAAAGAAAACCCGGCAACAACAAACTATAGATAGATCAAGCCTCTACCCCAGCAAGTGTTAGATTTTTCACAATATATACTTTTTTACCCAATGAATGCACTAAATTATAATTATCCCAATGATTTTTCTCTTCAAAATAAGTCTAAGTATGTGATTAAGAAAAATAACTCAGATGTGGATCTTTCCAAAATAGAATTTGACAACTGTTATTTTAATATTTAGAAGATATAACTTTAAAAAACGAGTAAGAGTTGTTTATGAAGTATTTAAGTGCTTCATAGACATACTCATAGACATAGACTCCATTTGCCTAGTGAGCTAGGTTACAATAGGTATTCCTTTACCCATTTTACAAATGAGGAAATTATGGTCCAAAACAATAAATATCAAAGGTGGCATCCAAACCTAGGTCTCTCCTAGCTCATCTACCCCATCACACTGCCTCCAAAGTAGTAAAACTTAAAAGAAAAAAATTTTTCAATTATATAAATTCTCTAAGGCAATTTTAATTATATCAGATAATTCAAATGAGAAATGAGATTGTAAAAACACAAAGATTTTTGTAATTTTTGTAATCTAATTTTCTATCACTGAGGAAGCTAGTACTTTCATTCACAGATTAAAACTGGCATAAACTATCAGAAGCTAATAAGAGCACTTTTAATAATTGAACTCATTCAATAGAAAGATTCACTAAAAAGATTATCCACTAGTTTTTAAAAATCCACTTGATTTTGTTAAATGAGAGAAACAAATTAATGCAGACAGTAATTCATACTCACCTTCTTACAGTCAAAACTATACTTTCAAGCTAAATTCAGAAAATTTAGCGGTGGTTCCAAAAGTCTGGAGTGAGATTTATATTAATACATGCAACATTAAGTTTTTCTAAATCAAATAGGATTAAATTATCTGAAAATGGGCCACAGGAAACAATGTCCCTCTAAGCAAATAAAACATACCTGAACAGCGAAAGCAAAATTTTGGCTGTTTTTTCCAAATTCTTTAGAGATCAGAGTTCCCACCACCGATGTAAGTGAATGACTTCCAATCACATGTCCACATGGAGAAGGTTACTTTTCATCTTACCCAGACAGAAAAATATAAAAAGTCAAGACTAGAGACTGATAAGCTTTTCAAAGAGGTTTGCTCTAGATACAGGGGCACAGAAAATACTGCATCTTGGTAAAAACTCACTCTACATAATTACTCTCAGCTGTTTGTCATGTGGTCTTAGGGCTAAAAAGTCAAGTGATTCCCCCTCCCTCTTTTCAAAAGCTTACCAAGATTCAATTAGTTGGTCTATTTTTGAGCAGGAGAAAACTAAACTCCTCACATAAAGCACTAAAAACTTACTACTTAAAACATAATTTTACTATTTGTGTTTTCTTAAGGAAAACATGAAGTAATGAAAAAGATCCATAAAGTTTGCTAAAGATTACACCAGTGATGTGGAACACTGAATACCTTCATACTCAGTTGATGCATTGGTTAGTTTTACAGAACTTTTTTTTTCTGCTTTCTTTTTTTTTTTTTTTTTTTAAACTTTTTATTATAAGGGATGACTTCCTAAATAGAGGATAGGGAGGAATATATTTGGATATGAAATACATTTGGAAGGGGCAGTTAGGTGGCACAGTGGATAGAATACCTGCCCTGAAGTCAGGAGGACCAGAATTTAAATCTGGTATCAGACACTTAACACTTCCTAGCTGTGTGACCCTGGGCAAATCACTTAACTCCAATGGCCTCAGCAAAACAAATAAGTAAATAAATACATTTGGAAATAAAGTATATCAAAACAAATTTCAAAAGACAAGAAAATATTTCAGCAATGATTATTATTTCTTAATAATTAGAGTGTTTCTTTAGACTAGTAGGGAGTTCAACCATGCAACTTCCAAGATAAATCAGAGAACCACTACAGAGTAAGTAATAGAGTAACATAGAAAAGCTGATGATAAGAGGAAGGGGTTGTTAGAAAGGAGCATGAAAGAATATGATTTAGAGTTCCATTTAGTTCATTCAGGAGGACCTGACTCCTATCAGAATAGAACTACTAAATAATAAAGATGATTTTTAGGAATATCAGTCAACATGCCCTATCCCCAACTCTTAATCATTGTACCAGTTTCACAGCAATAATAACCAACATAATAAATAATTTATTAAATAATATCGTTGTTGTTCAGTCATGTTCAATTCTTCTTGACCCCATTTGAGGTTTTCTTGGCAAAGATACTAGAGTGATTTGCTGTTCCTTTCCCTAGCTTCTTTTACAGATGAGGAAACTGAGGCAAATAGGATGAAGTGAGTTGCTCAGAATGACACAGCTAGTAAGTTTTTGAGGCTGGATCTGATTCGGGTCTTCCTGACTCCAGATCTAGTGCTCTATCTACTGTGCCACTTATCTACCCTTACTAAATATTAAATAAATTAGATAAAACAACTTGTATAAGTAATAATTTACATTTACAAGTACCTTAAGGTTAGAAAAATATTTTAATATATATTATCTTATTCTAACCTTACAACAGCTCTGTGAGGTAGTTTCTACAGCCTTAATGATCTTTATTTTACAAATGAGGAAACAAGTTAATGTCTTGGCTTTGGTCAGAAAGCTAGTCTCAAAGACAAGAACTGATTCCAAATCTTCTGTTATCTACATTGTCCATCATTTGCACCAACCTTTCTAAATTACAAATAAATTACAAATTACAGATTTAGATGTAAAGATGATACAGATATACATATAAATTTGTATTTATATGAGCTCAAATTCATTTGCATAAAACTCTACTTGTTAGTAGATGTAATTGGAAAAGTCTTGGCTTACCACTTCAAAGAAACAAAAAAGAAAAGATTTGTTCTCTACCTTCAGGCCCCTCTCCCTGAAAAGTATCCAGAAGTATGTTAGTCCTCTCTCAGATGGAAGCCAAACACCAAGGATGTCTTCTTTCCCATTTTCTCAAGGAGTCAGCCTTTTATAAAGGCATAGAGAATTGGGTAATCAATCTCCACCAATGAGGAGAGTCTTTTGCAAATGCCTTGGACTTTATAATGTAAATTGAGGGAAAGGAATCTAAAAGGTCATTGAAATCTACAGCTTAAACTAGACTTAAAACTGCACTGATGCTTTTAGGAATCCTATATTAAATATTTACTTATTTAAAAAAGATTGAAATTACAAATAGACTATTAATACAGTGCTATACATTCTGAAGACATGTGAATCATATTGGAACTTCTTTATCTCAAAGTAGGACTATAACAGAAAGCATAGAGAAAGGATGGAATGTTAAGGCAGACTGATATACCTTTTTGAACCTACTATCACATAAATAAATGACTGTAATCGGAGAAAGTCATCCTGAACACTGGGAAAATTGTATAATATATAAGTTTTCAGCTTCTGAGATATTTATTATTGATGCAGGCAAAAAGCATGCCAGACCTGGAATCAAAGCACATGATTTAACATCCTGCCTCTGCCATCAGTACCAGTGTGATGGCAAACACTTTGCTTAAACTCTCTGGTTCTCAGTTTACCCATCTGTAAAGTAAGGAGGTTTTTTAGATGACTTCTGATGTCCCTTTGAGCTCTAAATATACAATCCTATGACTGACAGCTTTGTATAAAGATTTGAGGTAACAGCTTCAGGGAAATGAAAATTCCTCTAAACTCATATGAATTTGTAATGTCTACCAATGTCTTTACAAGCAATTTCTCTCTTCTCACTGTAATTTTATCTGGTCCAAAGGAGAATGAGGATCATTCAGAACGAAAATATTAGACCACTTTGGGGAGCAGAGATATTCTCTGACATTGCTAGGACTTATTCCTTTGACTTCTGGTTTTTATTTTCAAATTATGATGCATTTAATTAGAATAGAAAAAAAAAAGGTAAATAATGAGGGAGGAAGGGTTCAATCTGCAGCATTATTCTCAGAACCACGGAAGGAAATATGTCATGTATTAAACACTTTACAAATATCTAATTTGATCCTCATAACAATCCTGAAAGGAAAGTGCTATTATTATCTCGATTTTACAAATAAGGAAACAGAGGTTGACAGAAGTTAACTGATTTGTCCAGAGTCACACAGTAAATAAGTGATTTAGGCTGGATTAGAACTCAGTTCTTCCTGACTTTAGACCCAGTGCTCTATCCTGAGTCACACCTCCCTATGAGAACAATATCCCACATTCCACACGCTAGTGTAGAAAGGAGCCAATCATCAGAAAACTCCTTCTCCAACAGCAGGTTTCAGTGCCATCTGCCTGGCAACCTCTCCTACCTGACCCTCATATCCCTTTCTCTCACCAGCCCACTGTTCCTCACTGCCATTGTTGATCCTGCCTCCCACAGCTCCTTGATCTGGTTCACTTGCCAAGCTGCTCCATTCTTTCTCCACTAGAATTCATTGAATTAAACTGCCTACTGTAATTACTCTCCCTCCTAAATTGTGCGGCTCAACAATTCTCTGTAGCAATGCTGCTGTATACATTCAAGTGTTCACCTGGTGCCGCATTTGGCATTGCTGTTTATTTGGTCTCTTAGCTGCCTATTTCCACTGTTTGCTAAGGAAAGTGTCATCCTTGGCTAGTCAGCACATCATCTACCTCCTGAATCTCCTGGCTTATACCCAACAAGGCAGCTCAGAATTTAAATAAATAATTGATTTTACTCACTTCATTTCACACCATTTCCGAACTCCGATAAAAGCAAGAAGCAACAGTAACAATTTTTTTTAAGGCTTGAGCCAAGTACTTTGGTAAGCAGATCCAGGAGAATAATTTATATCATGACAACAACAATAATGAGGGAAAAAAAACTTTGAAAGATTTATTTTAAAAATTAAGGAAATGTTTTAATAGAGTTTGCTTTACCAATACTCATAATCTAGTAAAAGAACTAGCAGAAGAAACCAAAGTCATACGGGATCAGGATCTGGTACCTATTATCCCTATCATTCTGCCTGCTACAGGATTTGTCCTAGAAATGCTTTCATTGAGTCTACAAAAGTTATATTTTCATCCTGATCTTTTCCTTCAATTACAAAAAGCTGTTGTTTTACCTGATTATATAATACAAAGTGCCTCAAAAGTTTTAGTGTAACTCTAAGCTTAAAAGATTTATTATTTTTTATTTAATTGCTTAAGACTGCACTAATACTACAGACTATACTAATAAGACAGAAGAAGAGAAACAGCAACCTAACTAAACTCTCCCAACATTCACCTGCAAAAAAACTTAAAAATAATGCCTCAATTCAAATTTTGAAGTGGCAAAGACAACCAAAAGACAGATAAGACATTTTTCCAGCCTAAGATAATGTGGGAGGTCAGCAAGAGAGTTCTATGACATCAGGGCTAGCCCAGAGTCCATGTAGTAGCTGCTCCAGCAGCAGGTCTTGGAGGTGGTTGTGATAGCAATATCTTCAGGAGCTTTCAGCCAAGAGATGGGGCGGGGGGAGAAGGGGGGAATGGGAAGGCATGTCAAACCACTACTCAAAAAGACATTACAGAAAACCCTTTGCTGGTATTGGGTACAGCTGGCACTGATTGAGAAGTCTACTGCCCATACTCAGTTCCAGGACAAAGAAAAGTGCTTGTGATTGTTCACAAAGGCAGAGAGGTCTTGGTCACATTCTTAGGACCAAGAGGAGCACTGGTGCTTCTGATTGCAGGAGAACAAAGGCTCAGACCAGAGCTCAGAAGATCAGGAGAGCAATAAACACTCTGGATCACACAAACTTGGAAGCACTGAAAATATATAGACTCCTGGAACTAGCTCTGATAGTAGCAGCATGAAAAAGCCTGAAGCTTGGGATAGTACCTCTCTACCATCAGGTGAGCAGAGTCTAAGTTTGACATAAAATTCAAAGGTAAGAAATAGGCTGGAAAAACAAGCAATCAACAACAACAAAAAAACTTGATTGTAAAAAGCTGCTATGGCAGCAAAGAAGTCCAAGTCATGAACTCAAAATAGCAATGCAATCAAAGCCTAAAAGAAAAATGCTAATTGAGCACATGAACAACAGAAATTCCTAGAAGCATTAAAGAGAATAGTAGAGGGAAAAAATAGGGAAAAAAAAATTAGAGCAGTACAAGTAAATTATGAAAGGAGAATTAACAGCTTGGTAAAAGAGACACACACAAAAAAATACTAAAGAAAATAAGACCTTAAAAATAAATAGTAAAAGGGACACAAAGATTCACTAAAGAAAAGAATTCCTTAAAAAGCAAAATTGATTTAAAAAATAACAATAATAAAATAAAAGAAGTATTAAAAACTCGCTGAATAAAATTCCTTAAAAATTTAAAATTGGGCAAATGGGAGCTAATGAATCCAAGAGACATCAAGATATAATAAAACAAATTCAAAAGAATGAAAAAACAGAAGAAAATATGAAATAGCTCATCAGAAAAACAACTGACCTGAAGAACAGATCAAAGAGAAATAAGCTAAGACTTATTAAAAATAGATCCAGGAGAGACAATTTAAAAATTATTGGTCTACTTGAAGGCCATAACCAAAAAAAAAAAAAAAAAAAAAATCCTGGATAGCATTTTTCAAGAAATTAAAGGAAATTGCCTTGATATACTACAATCAGAGGGAGAAATAGTCATTGAAAGAATCTACATTCTGGAAGACAAAGGACCTGAGGTTACATACAAGAATTAACTACCTAGTGAGAGAGACTGAGCATCATCTTTCAGGGGAGGAGAAAGGATCTTCAATGATGTAAAAGACTTTCAATCATTTCTATTGAAAAAAACAGAATGAACCAGAAAAGTTAGTCTTCAAACACAGGTCTCAAGAGAAGCACTGAAAGGTAAATGGGAAAAAATATTTATTTAAAGGTTAAACTGTTTACATCTCCACATGGAAAATATCTGTAACTCTTGAGAACTGTATCTGTTATTGTGGCAGTTAGAGGGGACACGTTGGAATAGAGGATGTGGTTGTTAATGGACTTCGCTGTGAGGAAATCAAAGAAAAATACATTAAGGGGTAGGAAAAGGATTGTACTAGGAGAAGAGGGAAAGGGAGGTATAATGGAACAAAGTAGATCACAAGAAGAGGCCTATTACAATCAAGGGAAAGGAGGGAAGGGGATAAGCATTGTCTGAAGCTTAGACTCATCAATTTGGGCTCAAAGAGGAAATAACTTAATCACTCAAGTGAGTACAGAAATCTATTTTACCCTTAACGGGAGTAAGAGGAAAAAGGGGTAAAAGAAGGGACTAAGGAGGGGCAAGATGGAAAAAGAGAGAAAAAGTATATACAAGGGAGAAAATAAAGTGGAGGGAAATACAGAGCTGGTACTCATAACTGTGAATGTGAATGGGATGAACTCTCCCATAAATCAGAAGCAAATAACAGAGTAAATTAAAAAACAGAATCCTATAATATGTTGTTTACAAGAAACAAATTTGAAACAGAGATACAGAGTAAAGGTAAAAGGCTGGAGTAAAATTTATTATGCTTCATCTGAAGCAAAAAAAGCAGTAGTAGCAATTCTGATCTCAAATAAAGCAAAAGTAAAAATAGATTAATTAAAAGAGATAAGAAAGTATTGTTAAAGGGTACCATAAGTAACGATGCAATATCCATACTAAATGTATATGCATCAAGGGGGTAGAGCATCCAAATTCTTAGAGAAGATATTAAAGCAATTACAAAAAAGAAATAGGCGGCAAAATTACATTAGTGGTTCCCCTCTCAGAATTAGATAAATGCAGTTTTCCTTAAAATAATAAGCAGCATCTATCTAAAACCATCAGCAAGCATTATTTGTAATGGAGAATAGCTGGATATATTCCCAATAAGATCAGGGTGAAACAAGGATGCCCATAATCACTATTATTACATAATATTGTACTAGAAATGTTGGCTTTAGCAATAAGAAAAGAAAAAGAAATTAAAGGCATTACAACAAGCAATGAGGAGATAAAATTATCACTCTTTGCACATGACATGATATACTTAGAGAACCCTAGAAAATCTTCCAAAAACCTAATTGAAAAATTAACAGCTTTAGCAAAGTTGCAGGATATAAAAGAAACATACACAAGTCATCAACATTTCTACATATTATTCTATACATTACTGACAAAGTAGCAAGAGACAGAAAGAGAAATTCCATTTAAAATAACTGTAGACAAAATAAAATATTTGGTTATCTACTTGCCAAGACAAACTCAGAAACTATATGAAAACACTTTTCACATAAAGTCAAATCTAAACAATTGGAAAAATATCAATTGCTCATGGATAGACTGAGCTAATATAACATATATAAATGACAATTCTATCTAAATTGGTCTGCTTATTCAGTACCATACTAATCAAACTACTAAAAAAAATTTATAGAATTAGAAAAAAATAACAAAATTCATCTAGAAGAACAAAAGGGCAAGAATATCAAGGGATTTGGGGGGGGGGGGTAAATACAAAGGATAGTAGCCTAGCAGCAGCATGTATTATAAAGCAAAAGTCATCATAACTACTTGGTAATGGCTAAAAAAATAAAGTAGAATAGGTTAGATACACATGACATAATAATCAATGACTACAGTAATTTAGTATTTGATAAACCCTAAAACTTCAGCTCTTAGGATAAAAAACTCACTATTTCACAAAAATTGCTGGGAAAACTGGAAAATAATGTCAGTAACTTGGCATGGACTCATATCTCAAACTCCATATCAAAATAAAGTCAGAATGGTTACATGATTTGGGCATAAAGGGTGATACCAGGAAAGTAAGGGTATCAGGTCTTTGGAAAAGGGAGGAATTTATGACCAAAGAAGAACTAGACAACATTATGAAATGCAAAATGGACAACTTTAATAACATTAAATTAAAAAGGTTTTGAACAAATAAAACCAACACAACAAGATTAAAAGGGAAGTACAAAGCTGGGAAAATTTTTTACAGCCAGTGTTTCTGATAAAAGCCTCATTTCTAAAATATATAAGGAAATTGTCAAATTTATAAAAAAAAAAAATACAAATCATTCCCCAATTGATAAATGCTCAAAGGATATGAACAGACAATTTTTAGATGATGAAATTAAAACCATCTATAATCATATGAAAAAATGCTCTAAATCATTATTGATTAGAGAAATACAAATTGAAACAATTCTGATGCACCACTTCACATCTCTCAAATTGGCTAAGATGACAGGAAAAGATAATGATAAATGTTGGAGGGGATGTGGGAAAACTGGGACACTAATGCATTGCTGGTGGAGTTGTGAAAAGATCCAATCATTCTGGAGAACAATTTGGAACTTTGTCCAAAGGGCATACTCTTTGATCTAACAGTGCTACTACTGGGTCTGTATTCCAAAGAAATCATAAAGAAGGGGAAAGGACCCACATATACAGAAATGTTTGTAGCAGCCTTTTTGTGGTGGTAAAGAATGGGAAAATGAGTAGATGCTCATCAGAAGGGAGATGGCTGAATAAGTTATGGTATATAAAAGTAATGGAATATCATTGTTCTACAAAAAATAATGAACAAGCTGATTTTAGAAAGGCCTGGAAAAATTTACAGGAACCAATGCTGAGCAAGACAGGACCAGAAATACATTGTACATAGTAATAGCAAGATTGTATGATGATCAACTGTGAAAGACTTGGTTATTCTCAATCATTCAGTGATCCAAGGCAATCCCAATAACCTTTGGATAGAAAGTACCATCTGCAGAGATCTGCAAAGAACTATAGAGGCTGAATGTAAATCAACAAGTACTATGCTCACTTTTTTTTTCTTTCATAATTTTTCCCTTTTGTTTTGACTTTTCTCTCCCAACCTGACTATAAAGAAATGTATATTTTAAAAGTTAAAATAAATGTATAACAATAAAAATAATATTTTTAAAAGATTTACTGAACTACCTGAAAGCCATGATCAAAGAAAGAAGACTAGATATGATATTTCAGGAAATTATCAAGGAAAACTTCCCTAGTCTTATATTGAAAGGATAAAATTGAAACTGAAAGAATCCACCAATCACTCCTGAATGAGATTGCAAAATAAAAACTCCCAGGATTGTAGCCAATTTCAGAACTAAAAGGTTAAGGAGAAAATGTTGTAAGCAAGAAGAAAGAATCAATTAAAATATGGAGCCACAGTCACTGTCACATAACATTTAGCAGTTTTACCATTTAATGGGCAAAAAAAAACTTGTAGTATAGCATTCTGGAAGACAAAGGAGGTAGGATTACAACCAAAAATAACTTACCCAGCAAAACTGAGGATAAGCCTTCAGGAGAAAAATAGACAATTAAATTCAGGACTTCCAAGCATTCCTAATGAAAAGAGCAGAGCTGAATAGAAAATTTGACATTCAAACAGAGGATTCAAGAGAAGCATAAAGATAAAGATAAAAGAGGATAAACATAAGAGACTGAATAAGGTTAATTTGTTTACATTATTAAATGAGAAGATGATACAAATTATTCTTAAAATCCTTATCATTATTAGGGCAATTAGAAAGTACACAGACAGACTCAAGTATGTGAGTTGATTATGTTGGGATGATCTCCAGGAAAAAAAAATTGAAGAAGTGAGAAAGAGGGATGCATTGGGAGAAGAGGGAAAGGAGATGTAGAATAGGGAAAAATTTCTCATATAAGAGGCACACAAAAAAGAGTTTATGCAATGGAAGGAGAAATAGGGAGAGTGGCAGGCAGTGCATGAACATCATTCTAATTGGAAATAGTTCATTAAAAGAATATGTGTATATATACACAGATATATGTTTATGGGTGTATTGTATGTACATATATGTGTGTATATGCACACATACACACACAATTTCAGTTGGGTATAGAAATCTATCTTACTCAAGGAGAAAATAAGAGGGGAAGGGGATAGGAGAAAGGTGCAGGGTGATGATAGGACAGATTAAGGGAGACAATGATCAGAAGCAAAACAGACTTTTAAGAAGAGACAGAATAAAGAGAAAAGGATAAATATTATAAAATGGGAAGGAGGGAAATTCACAGTTACTAATCACAACTATGAAAGTGAAAGGGATGAGTTTATCCATAAAATGTAAGACATTATCAGAATGGATTAGAAACTAGAATCCAACAATATGTTCTTTACAAGAAACATACTTGAAAAAGAAAGATACACCCAGAGTTAAAAATAAAGAGCTAGAGCAGAATCAAACATGCTTCAGCTAAAGTTAAAAAGACAGGAGTAGCAATCATGATCTCAAACAAAGTAAAAGCAAAAAAAGTCCTAATTAAAAGAGAAAATCAGAGAAAATATTTTGCTAAAAGGAACTCTACACAATGAAGTAATATCAATATTTTCCATTAATTTTTTCTGATATAGCTCTCGTTTCTCAAATATATAATGAGTATAATAATGAAACAAATGTATAAAAATAAGAGCCATGTTCCAATTAATAAAAAAAAATAAGAGCCATGTTCCAATTAATAAATGGTCAAGTGGTATGAACAGGCAGTTTTCAGAACAAATCAAAATTATGTATAGTAATATAAAAATGTTATAAATCACTACTGATTAGAGAAATGCAAATTAAAAGAACTCAGTACCATATCACATCTCTAAGAAATGACAAATGCTGGAGGGGATTGAGGAAAAATTGTAAAAAAAATTTAGAACTATGCTCAAAGATTTATTAAACCATGTATAGCCCTTGGCACAACAATACTACTAGTAGATCTATATCCCAAAGAGATCAAAGAAAAAAGAAAAAGACTCATATATATATATATATATATATATGTATATATATATATATATATATATATAATATATATATATATTATATATATATATATATATATATATTATATATATATATATAAATATTTGTAGCATCTCTTTTTGTGGTGGTAAGGAATTGGAAAATGAGGAGTTGCTCATCAATTGGGAAATGGACTGAACAAGAACATATTGTGTAATGGGCTGAAGCTCTTGAAGTTCTCGTTGCACTGAGGTCCCTCTTAGCACTTGAGGCTAATTAGCAATTGGACAATACTCTATTAATATATGCTTGGAGAAAGAATGGCCCTGCCCACTCTCTGTGCAAATTTGATGTGTTGTATAGGAGACTATGCAGACAATTTGGTGGGTGGAGTGTGAGAGCCAGAGGCACTGCTGGCCAGATTCATGTCTCCATTGCTCTCACTTTGTATTACCATTCCCCTTCACCTCTGCAAAGAATAAAGATCAAGCATTTTCCCTTATTTGGACTCCAGTTGATTTTAATGTACTCTGGGTGCTAAACACAGTCATCACATCATTGGTTGTTGAAGTACCATTGTATTATAAGAAATCACAATGAGAATGGTTTCAGAAAAATATAGAAAGACCTAAGAACTGACACAAAGTGAAGTGAGTAGAGGTCATTGTGCACAGTAACAGCAATATTGTAATGATGATCAATAATGAAAGATTTAACTATTCTAATCAATACAATGACCAAGACAAATCCAAATGACTCATGTTGAAAAAATGTTATCCAACTCCAGAAAGAGAAATGATGACTTCTGAACACAAACTGAAGTATGATTTTTCACTTTCTTTATACTGTGGATAATATAGAAATATGTTTTACATTATTTCACATGTATGTTCTGTGACTCTAAACAAATGATTTAACTTTTCTGTACTCTTAGATGATTCTCCTTGGCCATAAATGACAGGGGGGAAAAAAGGTGCATGCCTATATTAATAGTGGGAATTTTCTTACTAGGAATTTGCTACATTATTAAAATCAAATATCTGGTCTTAATGTATATTATGCAATCTACATTTCTCAATATGTTTTTCTCTTCCTCTTATCTGTCCCTGATCAACTTCTGTTATTTGTAGGTGGGCTAGGAGAAAGATTAGAAAGGATATGAGATGGAACTTGTTAATTAAAAAAAATAGACCTTCTATCCTTTGTTAATCCACTACACCAGGTTGTGTCAAAAAGTACAGAATTTCATTGTTGTTAACTCTGCCCAGCTTACATCATTGCCTATGAAAAGGTATTTAATAGAAGATTTGAATTATTATTGAATTGGGTCCTGATTGAAAACCTGAATATGTAGTAGAGGGAAAATAACAAGCTAAAGCCAAGTTCTAATCCAAGCACAGACTGCTTTTGCTACAAAAGTCATCATCATTAGCTAGTCACAAGCATGGAGAGTAAATGTAAGAGAAAATACAACAATCCCTAGAAATATTAAATTTTCTTTCTACATTGTGGCAAAAAACATGCAGTGTTCATGAAGGACTAGAAAATTATTCATTTAATATGATACTTCCTCCCTTTCATAGTAATTAAGGTTCATATCTTCTAATCAGATTAGGTAATGTTTCCCATTTGAAAAATAAAAAAAAAACCACTAATCTTTCTACTAATTGGATGAAAAATAACTCTACTATTGCTTCACGAAGGAAGTTGCTAGCATTCATGTCCTACAAGGGAAGTTGCTTGAGATAATTGTGTAAGTTAAGCAAGATAATGGAAGGTGATTGCCAATATAGACTAAGAAAACCAAAGCCCAGTAGAGGGCCCCTTAAGAGGGTAAAAGGAGTAAGTGCCTCTGAGTTGAGAACCTGATTATTAAAATAGCTGTATCAACAGATAAGACAGACTTCTCTAAGCTTACCTCACAAACCTTGCTCTACTCATTTCACATTTAACTCTGCTACTCTGTGATTTACCCTTAGTCTCCCAAAAGTCAGTTTATATCTTCACAGTCTACTGGCATCTAGACTAGAGATAAGGTAGATGAATGAGCCTAGTAAACAGATAACTACAATTCTGCAAAGGCATATACCCATTGTGTGAAGACCACAGTCAATAACAGGTCATCTTTTGCATAAATGCTTCCAAGGAAACCAGTGGCTAGCTTGGGTTTATTCTAGTCATATGTGTCACATAAATTACAAAAGCCAAGGGCAGCAACTTTAAGCCTTATTTTTGATTAAAAACTGTACTACAGATGAGTATAAAGAATCACAGAATGTCAGAGCTAGAAGGGATTTAAAAAATGGCCTAGTCCGAGTTCTCTCATTTCATAGCGGAAACAAAGATCCTGTAAAATTGAATGCTTTCTCTCCAGTTAATGGCATACACAGGATTTAAACCCCAGGTATATAACCCCAAGTTCAGCATTTTCCAGTGTCTTTATCAAGCCAAAACAGCTGAAGATAGATTTATTAAATTCCTATTATGTTCAAAGCACTGTACTAGGGACTGGGGATTAAAAACAAACAAACAGATCAAAATACACACACACACATACACACATGCAAAAAGCATAGTTCTTGCCCTTGCGGACATTATGCCATAATGAGTTATACAATACAGATCGGCACCTTCTCTACAATTTACAATCCTATAGAGTTGCCAACAGGGTTGTATGTGGTCCCCAATGTTCCCCAGGTGCCACTGGAACCAAATTAAAATGTAATTGAAAAATACGTAATAAAAAATGCAATAAAACAAAGATAATATTGTATTTTAAAATAAGTCACTATAGGGGAAACTTAAGTATAGTTTGGGGGCCTCATTTCTATTTAGGTTTGACACCACTGGCCCAAAACATTGAGAGATTAGGTAGCTGGCTTAGTGTCATACAATCAATATGTATCAGAGGTGGGATCAGAATCCAAGGCCTCCTGATTCCCATCCTATTTCTCTATGCAGTGTACCACATTGCGTGGTATTGCACTCATACCCAGATATGATACAAGATACATTATAAAAGGGCAGCTAAGTGGTATCATAGCGCATAGAGAATCAGACCTAGAATCAGGAAGACCATATTCCAGAATTCCATTCTGCCCTCAGGCACTTACCAGCCCATTTGTCTTAGTTTCCTTATCTGTAAAATGGGCTGGAGAAGGAAATGGTAAACCACTCTAGTATCGTTGCTAAGAAAAACCCAAATGGAATCAAAAAGAATTGGTCACAACTGAATCAAATACACAATAACAAAAGCTTCACTTTCTTCATCTATTAAATAGGAATGATAATAAAAGCCTCCATCTCACAGAGTTTGTTGGGAAGTTCAAATGAGATAAACTATGTCCTTTGAAAACTTTTAAGTCATCTGTAAATGCTAGATATTATTATGAAAGCAAAATTGGATTAGATGGTCTATTATAAACTTCATTATAGCTTTAAATACTATGATCTTAAAAATGAACAACTTGTCTATGAATGAACATCTGGTTATGAAATAAATTGTATTTATGTTTTGCTTTTCTGAGAATAAAAGAGTTGGATGAAATATTTACTTTTTCTCTTTTCTGCTGCTTTAATGCATTATAATTCATTCTATATTAGTTTCACTTTCCATGATATTTCTGAAAGGTTGTTTCTCAGTGAAACAGTATCTGAAAGAAAGATTTTCTTAGAATATACCCTTCTTAACAAATTGGATTACCAACAGTTAGACAGTATAGCTCAGCAAATTTCGGACTACACCATATAATTTCCTTATCCAGATGTCAAAATGGGCTCATGATTCAGAAGTTGTTGGGGTTTTTTTTCCTATCTCAAAGAGAGATAGATTTCAGTTTAACAGGAAGTTATAGGGTCAATGAACAAATGTATTACCATTTCCTTAAGTAACGTGTCAGGGATGTCTGTGGCATGAAAAGCCCAGTTTACCTTATCAAACTTATCTTGGTTGGAAACCTCACTGAGAAATATGAGACATTCTTTTACACAGCCTAGTACTTCTTCCTTATACACTGTTATAGTTCAAGTCACCAATGTTTAATATCACAAATTAGAACCAAAAAAACTGGGAACAATGGTTGTAACTGTTCTCTGGTTTGCTGTTTGGGGAAATTAATTTCACAAATTATGTGCTAAACCATCAGAAAAGTAATACTCTGGAAATTTAAAAAAAAACTAATAATAAAAGGATTTAATCAAGACATAAAGTAAATAAAAAGAAATAAAGAAGTAGAGTGACCATTCACAAAGCAATATCATCTCTTAATTCGGTAAGTGGTACACTGGATAGAAAATTCCCAGGCAAAATTCATCCCAAGGTAGGGATTTCAGCTTTCAATGTACAGGCAGAGAAAGTAAGGAAATTTCTCACCTTTTCTCAATATGTTTTCAGTGGGCAACAAACAAATCTACCATAGTATCTTGGAACTAGATTTGCATAGGCTCCAAGATACAAGTTCCTAAGAATCTATTTCCTGGATTTCCAAACTGGATATAACTTCAACATAAATATCTCCTATTCAATATAAATGTATCTCCCAAATCAGGTTGATCCTGTTCATTTCTCACAAATGCCCATAATCCCATCTATTCCCCATCATTCATTTTTATGTAGTCCTCCATTTCTTGCTTCCGGGTTTTCCCTCAATTTTTTTCTCTCTTTTTTCTTCATTTTCTAATTTTGGGCTTACTGACAAAATCCTTCATCTAAAAACGAGTCTACTGGTGTTCTTTTGTCCTGAAACTCTCCTGTGAGCTCTTTTGCCTTATCATTATGGGTATTTGAATCCATGTTGGAGAGTCCCTATTAAAAGTTATTATATAACCTTATTATATACAATTATAGAAATTTTGTATCTTTGCAGCCAATAATTAATTTTCCTTAATCTCATTTTAAGGGACCCCCAAGGTTAGTTACAGCCTGCAAGAAACCTTAAGTTTCCTTCTTCCTTCTGACCTGAAAGAACTATAGTACAGTAGAAATAGACCTGACTCTGGAATAGAGGAAGTAGATTCAAATCTTGTCTCTGATGTTTACTGCTACCTGTAGTCAAATCACTCATCACTTGTAAAATTTTGGGTTTGAACTACATGGCTTCTGAGGCTGATAGGTGGCTGTGAAGATCGAGTTAGTACCCTGGATGCCTCAGAATCAGCTGAAGTCAGGATAAACAAAAGACCAAGGACTTATTCTTGGTCTTAATGGACAGAAGTGAAGGGGATGGATGCAGGCTCTCCACAACCTCCCTTCTCCTCATCTACCACCAAAAGTGATTCTGGCTTGTCTTATTCTACCACTTAGATCCTCCTGACTTCAGGGCCAATGCTCTATCCACTATGGCATCTAGCTGCCCAGATGGTAGATAGATAGATATTTAAATGCTAATCCTTTTATTCCTTCCCTTTCAGTCCTACATCTATTGAGTCTGTGATCTGATAACTTTGAATACCTTCTCAAAGCTATTAGCCTAGAAACTAGTATTAGGAACTACTCTGATATTTAATTTATATGTAATTAAATAGTAGCTGACTTATTTAACCCTTGGTTCCCTTTGTGAGGAATGAAGGCTACAACATCAAGAACAAAAAAAAAAAAAATCAAGGACTATACTTTTTCAAGTGATGGCATATTCCTCCAGCTGAAATCTTGTACACTGCTACTGACTTGGACATCATGTTTGTATGAACATTTAGGACAGACATTCTTAACCAGGATTCAGTAGATCAAAAAACACTTATTAAGCCCCTACTATGTGCCAACCACTGTGTTAAGTGTCAGGAATACAAAAGGGAGAAAAAAGACAGTTCCTTCCCCTCAAGAAGCTTATATTCTAAGAGAACAGAAAGACAACTATGTACAAAGATATATGCAGGATAAATGGAAGAGAATCAATAGGAGAAAGGCGTTGGCAAAGGCTCCCATGGGAAATGGGATAATAGCTGGGAGATGAAAGAAGCCAGGGAACCCAGGGATTGTAAAAGGGGAGGCATGGAAAAAAGCAAAGAAAATATCCAAACTAGAGAGATGAATGAGGAATAGAGAGGACAGTGTCACTATTTCTCAAAGTCCATGAAGGAGAATAAAAGCCTTATGAACTTGGTTGTTGGTTTTTTTTAATATTTTGATAACTGTATTTACATATGGTTATTTCTTTTGTAATTCTATGTATTTGATTTTATGCATTTAAAAATATTCTGAGAAGGGGTTCCATAGGCTTCACTAAATTGTGAAAAAGATGCACCACACAAAAAAAGGTAAAGAAGCCCTGATTTAGCTTTTAAACCACCTTAGAAGGGCATTCTTCCCCAAAGAATTGTTCCCTGGTTCTCTGGGGGCTGCCAGATTCATTTCTAAGAGATACTGACCTGTATTATACAAATCAACTGCACACATGTATACACACACACACTCTATAACTAGCAATATAAATTCAACCTAGGAAATGAATAACAGGCCATATCGAAATTTTAATTAGTAATTTATTACCATATATCTAGTTCACCACTCTCCAGATAAAGTCAAAAGAGCTATTTAAAATGAGCAACCAAAATATAACCTATGATAATTTTTAATCCAACCAGTTTCATTTCTTTTTTCTTAAAAGATATAGGGGATGAGTGTACAACTATGTTTAATCAGTCACAAGTAGTGAGACATCTACCTAAATGACATAACTGTTGTTTCCAGGACCTGGTAGACAGGCTGCAGTAAATCAGACCAATGAGATATTTTGGTCTCTAAGCAACCACTTTTTATTATAACGCTTTGACCTAGCAGCTGGTTAGGCTATATATGAATTCATCAACAAAGCTATGAAAAACAAGATCACAGTCTTTGAAATACCGTAGCCTGGTTGACAAGGAACTAAGAGAACATGTCATTAGTTTTCAAGGTTCTCTTTCTCAATAAGCACAGCTAACAAAAATGTGAATATGTCTCTGAAGGACAACACCCTCTTATGTGCCACATCTATCTGCAGAAGTTTAAGTGCCATATTTTTCTTCATACTTTGGCTAACAAGTGTATCCATAATAAAAAGGTGTATTACCAAAAACTGAATCTCTAAAGAGTCACATATGTGACTCTAAAGAAGTCACATGAGTGATCCTTTGACTGCTATTTGATAGGAGGGCCTATAGAGAAGGAATTATTAATCTGGAGTTCATGGAAGGGATCTGAGGACAGATTTCAGAGTATCTATGAACTTGGATAGGAAGAAAAAAATTACATTTGTCATCTGCTTTACTAGTACTCATATGTATTTTATTTTATACATATAAAAATTCTGAGAAAGGATTCATGAGATTCGCTAGGCTGCCAAAGGCATCCATGACACATAAAAGGTTAAAAACCTCTATTGGAATCCTTGGCATGTATTTTACAATGCTAGAAGTGCTATTAGGTTAATACTGCAATATAGTAACATGCATATCTAATTATTCCTTTCAACAGGCATTTATTATACATGTACTATGTGACCAGTAATGTTAGGTGCTAAGGATATAAGAACAAAAGCAGAATAGTGCTTGACTTCAAGGAAATTGCATTTAGAGGTTCTAAAAGATAGGAAAGAACAATATATACACAGATAAATTTTTACATGACCCCAGTATACAAAATAGGTATCAAAATTTTTCTGATAATACTGATAACATTATATATAGTATAATGTAATATACTGATAATTTTGCAACCTACACATTCAGTTACAAGACACCATACGGAGTTGGAATCTACAGTTTAGGAAGCTAGAGCCTCCAGCACCAAAGGGTCAATTGTTTTGTCCAGTCACACAGCCAGGATGTGTTCAGAAGCAGTACTTGAACCCACATCTTGCTGGCTCCAAAGCTGGATATCTAAATGCAAATTCATTTGGGAGGTGAGAAGAAAGCACTAATATCTTGGGGAGGAAGGAAAGGAAATCAGAAAATAGTTCAAAAAGTAGGCAACAACTGAACTAAGTCTTGAAGGCCTTCTAAAGGGGAGCCCTTCAGGTCCAGGAAACAGCCTGGGCAAAAGTATATATGAGATCAAATGTTAGGAACAGAGAAGAGTATCTGGGCTGGCTTAGTTGGAACATGGAGGAAGTATCATTTCTTCCTTGGACAAGGAATATACGTATTTATCAAAATGGACTGTGCCATGGCCAGTCTTTGACTATCTCCCTGATCAATGACTTTCATGCATGTATAATAGAGTTGGAGCCAATTTCAAGGGCCTGCTGTTTTAAGATGCCAGAATGATTTGTAGTCAAGAGAGATTACACAGGGGTCCCCAAATTTTTAAATAGGGTACCAGTTCACTGTCCCTCAGACTGTTGGAGGGCCAGACTATAGTAAAAACAAAAACTTTGTTTTGTGGGCTCTTAAATAAAGAAACTTCATAGCCCTAGGTGAGGGTGATAAACGTCCTCAGCTGCCAAATCTGGCGCAGGCTGTAGTTTGAAGACCCCTGGATTAGAGTAATACTTCCTTGTTGTATGATCCCGACCAACTTACTTAATTTTTCTTAAGCTTCAGTTTTCTTAACTGGAAAATGGGTATAATAATATTTACACTATCCACCTCTTAGGGTAATAGTGAAGAAAAGCTTTTTGTTCAACAGTACCAAATATGAGTTATTAAGTAATACTGTTATCACAATAGAAACAAAATGAGTGACAATTAAACTAATAGATGAGGAAACAGAGAAACAAATATATATATGTTTCTATCTATATATGTATATATATATTTGTTTTTGTTTTATATATATATATATATATATATATTTTACTCATTCTATAAAAGATAATTTCTAAAATCTTCATCAGAAAGAAAAATAAAGTTGATGTGGTCTTTTGAGTCTTATACAACCAATATTAGTCACCACAGAGAGACTAGGAAGCAAAAAAACAAACAAAAAATAGAGCATTTAATGCTTTCAAAACTTGCCTCTATTATTATAAATCTGTTTTTTATAAATTTGCCTTTCTTTCAGGTTTTTTCTGCTCATCTTTACCCAAAATAATTGCAATTCAGTGCATCAAATATTTATTAAACTCCCCACTATGTGCAAAGTATAATCAAAACAGGAATGTGACATGCAACAAGAGTGACAGCCTGAGCTACACTGATATTTGCATACTGAACAGACCCAAAACAAGGCCTTCAGTACATTGGGAAGATCAGAAGATCTGTAGGAGAACATAGACATGAGTCATGTAGAATGTGAAAGCCTGAACTCATGGAGACACTGAATCAAGGCATTGTAAAGCTTAAACGACTCCACACCACAGATAAATCCCAAACATCCTCAACTAAAAGACAAAGACATCAATTCTGCCCATAAAGCCCTGGGATAACAGGGCAAGGAACATGAAAAGAAAGAATCCTGTGTAAGAAATTTGTTTTAAAAATCATAAAGAAATTTTTGCTTAGAGCCTCAATTTTAAATTTGTTCATTCATTTTTCAGTCACATCTGACCCTGTGACCCCAGTTAGGGCTTTATTGGCAAAAGATCCTGGAGTGCTTTTTGCACTTCCTTTTCCAGATCATTTTATAAATGAGAAACATGAGGCTAACAGTTAAGTGCCTGAGGTCAAATTTAGACCCACTCAGGTCTTCCTGAATCCAGATTGGGCACCTTATCCATTGCTCGACCTAGCTGTGCCAAGTCTTAAACATTGTGTTAAGTTGTAGTCTTTCAGTATTATTGTACCAAATCTATGAAAATGTCTCTTTAAATTATAAATAAAAAGAACACATTATATTAAGGAGGCAAGGCCTCCTATTCCTGCTGTAAGTCTATACATGATCTATCTTTCTTGATAAGGTGAAATCATAAAGAGTTCTTAAATAAAAAACACAAATCCCAAAAAGGGGAAATACAGAAAGTACTATAGGTTCAAAGGAGATGAATGTGTCTAATGCACCACAAAAGAAACGAGTTCAGAATCCCGAGTAGAAACTAAAAATTGAAGTTTTAAGAAGATTCATTGCAGTTGAGTAGAAAATGGAGAAAATGGGAAATGAAGAGCAGACTTAGTCTTTCCCTCCCCAGTGTTCAAGGAACACACAGAAGGATGCATCATAGAAGTAAACAGAGCTATTTAACCTTCTTCTGCTCTGGCCTGCACTGCCCTGCCCAACTTGGTCATTCTAGAAAAGAGCACATCTTTATTTACTCTCAGAGACAAACTTCACTCCTTCAGAAAATGAACACCTTCCCTATCTTCTCTTTCCTTCCATAGAGATCTTAGTAGAAAATCAAGAAAGTAGGTAGTACTTGTGACTATATGTGCCATCTTTTTAAAAATAGACAAAACTTTTTTTTTCTTTGTATATAGAAATGTTTGTGTTTGCTGATGATTGCTCAGTTCACAAAAGAGTTGGGATTTTTTTTTTAAACAACTCAGTTATCTCTGTATTTCCCTGCCTTATAATTCTCCCCTGTATACATTATAATTTTTCTGAGTCACAAAACTCTGATGTTTGTTCTCATTAAAATAAGAAATGCCCTGTAAGCTGATATATAAAATAAAATATGAGTAACACCCTAATCCTTATATTAACCTCATCTTTGTTTGATGATGTTCTGGCTATTAAATATTGACTATGATTCTTAATTTCTAACCAAAGGCAGAATTCCTTTTGGTTCTAGTGGTATGTTTTCAGAGGTTAATTCGGTTTTGGAAGGTACAAGTTGTAGAACCCAAAGTTTCCCAGTATGCCCAGGAGCAAAAACAGTGGGAGATCAATGGAGAAAACTCACTTTAACTCAGCAAATAAAGATTTGTTAAGCTCCTATTAGCCAAATCACCATTATATTTCTGGGAAAGATAAAATAAAATTTAGATTGAATAGACATTGCCTTCAAGTAACTTAAATTTAATGGGGGTGGGAGGGTTAAAAGGAGCAAAGTAAGAGAAAAATAATTTCTCCGTAGTATTTATAAAGTGCTTTTCGCAAAAGAAGTTTGTAAGTTAATCAATAAAAACCTTGTAACCCTGTTTTAAGAGGAAGAAACTCAAGGTCCAAAGCACAAAATGGTCTTGGAAGTTGGGATTGGAGTCCAAGTCTCCTGATTCCAAATATGATTTTTCCCCATGTACCTTGCTACTTGGTAAGAATAGCTTAATACTTCTTATCTAATTCTTCTTTACAGAGACTATTTCATTCACCATGAAAAGCACCTTTTACCCTAGATGCTCAGAACAGAACAGTATGTGAAGAAAATTCTAGTGGGAAGAATGACCGCTGGGCAAGTTATGAATCACCAAAGGGCTTAGACCCCCCATTACCAACTTCCTCCTCCATGTCAAACAGAGAAAGGAGAAATGTGACACTCTGAAAGATTCACAAGCACGTACCCATCCGCACACCCCAGTGTGTGACTTATTGGGAAGAATGACTTAGTCTTAACATCTACACAACCTGAAAGTCAAAGTCTAAATAAACCCAGTTGTAGAGAAGTTGGCTTAAAGAATGACATCCCTGCGCTTCCTAGGGCCAAACTCTACCAGCAGGGCTCTACAGGTTGTAAAGGACAAAACGCAAAGCAAAATGTATGGAAAAAAAACAGCCTCAAGGCTTAACTCTCTCCTTCCTTTCTATATTTCTAAGTTCCCTTTTTCCAAGAGATAGTCTCTCTCCAATATCTGGATACAAAGCCCAAGGTGGATCTTAAAATCTGTCCTACAGTTTTCCTTTATCAGGAAAGTCTCCCACTCAAACCAACCAGTTTTCTCAATCTGGAATCCATCCCTTAGACTTCTGTCTGGGGCCAGCCCCAGATTGCCTCCCTTAAACAAGTGACATGTCATCTCTGAGGAGCTGCCCCGAAGATATAGAGCTCCCCAAGAGGAAAACTTGCCTCCCGGATCAGCCAAAGTAAGCCCCAGGGCAGGAGCCCTAGGGGTGAAGCGGGGCACCTCTGCCCACTCCCATTCCCCTCCTTGTCTGATCTCCCCAACCCAAGACGAAACACTCGCGAGTCCTATTCCATTAACCCCCAAGATGCGCAACCTCCCGTGAAAAAGGTGATTTGCCTCCCTAAAAAAACACGAGCAAGATGCTCATCATTGCTTCTCTCACCCAGACACCTACACCCCAGCCCCCACACCCTAGGCGGATCTAATCCATAGGGGACGGACTGAGGTCTCTGCCTTGCCCTTACCTGTCTACAATGTCCCGCCGTCCCTGCAACAGCCGCAGGTCCACGCTCAATACGCTCAGCGTCCACACTGCTGCCTGCCCTTTTTTGGGTCCCTCGCGGGTATGTTCCGTCCGGCCCCACATCACTTCCCGTAAAGGAGCTGAGAGGTGGGGGCGGGTCCTCCTTTCTTTCCTACACCTCCCTCTTCCTTCTCTTCACCCGCTGGATACTTCCCCACCCAGGTCTTCGGCCCTTGTGCCCACGTGGGAAGTTAGGAGGCTTTGGCGTCCTCCGATCTTTCCCTACTGGGGAAGGCGGGAAGGTTGTAACCCCGAACCAGGGCAGGGATGGGCCCTGCACCTGCTGCCTGATGCCCCACGGGGAAAAGCCTGCGCAACTGGGTAGAACTCACTAGGAGCTAGGTGGGTAGGCCGGTGGGAAGAGAGGAACCCCGAATGTTCCTGAGCTTTGCTGCCTATTTCCTGTCACCCACAGAGGAAAAGCTTCCTGATCTTGCTGTCCAGAGTAAATGGTGTGAGACTTCTACCAGCTGGGACAAGAGATTTATTTTTTTTTTAAGCTGGAGTGAAAGAACGGATTAACGTTTAGTTGAGCAGAAACAAGGGGATGAGGTAAGAGTACTGTTGAGACGGGCAGAAGGACGAAAGGAAATGAACATATTAAGATCCGCTTCTGTCGCACTGTAGTGATTATTTTATTTAGTTACTCCATATTAAACTTTCATGCACCTTCCCAAGAGCCCCTTTCAGAAAAAACACCATTCCGAGAACACAGACCAGTACATTAGCCCCTCATCCTCCCCACCAAGGTTGGAGTTTGACCAACGGGACCAAAAACTAAATCAACTATCAGTGGCTCCTTTGGGGGATCAGCCCTTTGTCATTTTACATCTTTCTGGATATTAAGCTTCGGATTTCTGCCCACAACCTTCTCAACCTTTATTCGTCTCTAACTTCTGAATTTTTTCAAAATAACTCGACTTTCTTCCTGAGGACAATAGCATTCTGCGGTGAAAAGGAATCTTAAAGGTGACAAAGAGAAAAGTCAGGAAGAAAAAGATGAGTGAGCACAAACCATAGAGGTTATAAATGCAGTTCTTGGTATGGACTAATTCGGTTTAAAAGCCATTTAAACTAGTAGAGAAACAGGATGCATGGCCTAATTGTGTAATAAAAATGATACTAATTGGTGAAATCTGTAAGTCTTTGCTGCCATCCAGCGACTGACTGGGTGGATTTTATTTCTCTAAATCTAAGGTCCTGAAATAGCTGGACTGCTGGGCTCCTATCCAAGAACTCCCTGTTGTTCACTCCTGGTACTGGGGTCAAAACAGTTAAGTGCTGAGTTGCACTCATAAACAAGTCACTACTATTAAATCGGTGCTGAGAAAACCTTCATCTGTAACTACAGATACAAAGGCCAAAGAATCTCCCAGAGGCTATGCATTTTAAATAAATTCATTCCTGAGAATTCATTCTCTACCCAAACTAGTTTTCTCCCACAGGAACCTCCATGGGAAATAGTGTAAATTGAAGGAGGAAAAAGTTCTGGATGATGTTAGGGAGTTGAATTCAAAGTTCATTTCAACTGAAACCATATTACCTTTGCAGAAGCTGGATAGGATACCAACACTAGGCTAGCCATTAAATAGACCATACCTGAAAGTGCAAACAGATCTCACCAAGCTCTAAGAGAACAAAATTGTGTGGGTTTTGACTAAAGAAATTTTTTACTATTAGTCTTTCAGAATTCTCTTCTTCATTCTTCTCATTTGACCAGGCACTCCAATTCTCATTATGGGATCCCAGGCTTCAGATAGAGGCAAGTTCAACTTGGGACCACCACAATGCTAATCCCCAATCACCTTCATGCCACATCTTTACCCTTGTACCATTTGTCCATTTCTGCTTTCCACCTCTAATACTGAAAATCAGTGGAAGACCACCATTCCTAGAAAGGTTACATCAATCGCTCAATGACTCCAGCTATGGGATTTCTCTAACCAAACTCTCCTCCCCTTAGCCATCCTCCCTGTGTTGTCTTTCTCTATTAGAATTTAAGCACTTTGTGGACAAGAACCATCCTTCTCCACCCTCCCAAGTAACATGCATATATAAGCAAATTGTTTAATTGAATCATTTTTTTAGATCAATTTAAAGTCTTCAGGATATGAAAGGTCATACTCATTGCCACTAGAAGTGGGAAAGTGAGTACTATTAGTGTATTAAAAGCGAAATAGCAAAGGAAGTAATCTCAAACTGTTTTCATTCATGTAGTCTCCAAATACTACTTTTATTATTAGTTATATTTTGAATTCATGAGTATCTGGATTTGGATTTGCCAATTCAATTAAAAGCTCCCTGAAGGCAGGATTCTAGTAATTTCCAGGAGCTAGAAAGTATTATGAGAAATGAGACATACCGTGTTCCAAT
Source organism: Antechinus flavipes (assembly GCF_016432865.1). Lineage (NCBI taxonomy): Eukaryota > Metazoa > Chordata > Mammalia > Dasyuromorphia > Dasyuridae > Antechinus > Antechinus flavipes. The sequence continues at coordinate 527,648,956 of NC_067399.1, forward strand.
TACTAACAAATGCTATGAATCAGGACGTTTGTCTAGCCTTTGTCTAACTCGCCCCATCTAGAATCAGTGTCCTAGAATTGGAAGGTATAGTAAGAGTCATATAGTTCAGTTTTAGATACTCTCTACATCAATGGTATCAAACTCAAATAGAAACAGGGCTACCATATTGTATATAAAGATTCCTGTGACCAACAATTATATAAAAAATTCACTATGTTCTATTGCATTTTTATTTATTTTGTTAACTATTCCCCAGTTATATTTTTATCAAGTTCAAGTAGCACTCTTAAATGTTATAGGCTGCATTTCATAGGCACCTGTTTGACACCTCTGCTCAACCACATAGCTAAAAAGGTAAAGTGAGATAGGATCTTAATTTGAATTCAATAAATAGCAATGAATTCATTTTCCCACAGGGAAACCTATATTTTGAACAATTCTTAAGCAACTGTCTTAAATTTAGGGATCTCCCTGTATGACTGAAATAAGTCTCTATCTTGTAAAAATGCCTATGCTATATATACATTCCTCCCTTTGATCAATAACCTGGAATCCAGTACCTTCTGGATGAAACCCAGAAATTCTAAAATGAAAATGTTTAGCTATATCAAGTACATATACTTTAGACACATCTAGTACACCTTTAGGTATTCCTGTCTGCTGCTAATGCTAAATCAAGTTGCCCCAAATTCCTCCCCGCCATTCATCTCTGATTTTTCCATATCCACTATTTGATGGAATTTTTGTGTTTAAGTATAAGCTGTGCCTGGGTTACAGATCCCTGGTTTGCAACGTAACTTACATGTGAACAGTCACAGCACTGTTCCATAGATATCAACTGCAAGTACCAGGTAGCCACAGTGGACAAAGCAGCATATTTTAATGATTATACTTGCTAATGCTCTCTAAGAAAGGAGGGGCTAGGCAAAGGCACAGTCTCTGAAGTTGAAGGCAACTCCATAGTAAGCTGGTAGTCTGCTCTGATTTTATTTTAAATATAGTAAAGGAGAGATTTCTTAGCCTATCCTCTAAATGGGATCATCAAAGGGGTGTAAATGACTGGCCATGATGGTCTTCCTATCCCTTCAATGGAAAAATTTTAAATACCAATATAAAAGGTAGCATTCAAAAACCCCAGTCTTGATTTGCTTAGTCACTTTTCTCCATTAAAGAGGCTTTTGTGGGCTAGCCTGGGAATCTAGTAAAAATTTATAACAGTCTAAATGAGAAAAAAATTTCCTAAATATCAAACAACTACTGGAATATAACCCAAAGTTGTAATTTGTGAACAATTTGTCTTCTATCATCTCAATTGATCCCAGGTTTTTTGTTATCCAAAGCACTGTTAACTGTTTTACTTCCATGAAAATTATAATGGATTTTTATGCAATCTGAGGCTAACCTCCATTTTGGCTTTAGAAGGAAACTGATTTGTTAATAATCACTCTAGGCAATGACCCAAAAACTATTTTTATAATTCTCAGAAAGGTAAACTAAAAGAATGTACTAATCCTGTCATTTTGGCACAATTACTTATGAAAATTGTGCTACAAATTTCCCCCAAGGATATATTGTTATTAAAATAGATACTTCTATATTTAAACAGAAAAACTTGAGTTGCTTTTTCCTAATATGTTCTTATTTAAACCCAATAACATATAAATGAAACAATCTTTTTTGTGGAATTTCTATATATAGAACCTTGCTCATGAAAATGGAATTCTATCAAAACAATCATTTCTGCTTTATAAATACTGTCATTATTTACCTTGTAGGTAACATCAGCAACTATTCAAATGTCATTTTGCTGTACTGTACTGATTGAGCCAGGATTTGATGTTCTGATTGAACATTTGTTAACCAGCCAGATCTTAACATCTCTTTTTTGGTAATTTACAGATTTTAATTACATGTAGTCTTCATAGATAACTAAAATTATACCTAATTTACTAAATTCATTCAGCAGGAAAAACAATTCTTTCCAATTTATGACTTGGGGGTCAGTAACAAGTTACACGGAAACAAGTTACATATTTTTATTCTGCTATAGAATGATGTGTATCACCATTCCGATGTACACAGCTTGGCTCTGAACCCACCAGATGTCTAATTCTAGGGGCTGGTCCAACTTTCAGTATTCCTCCACCTTATCAAAAACTTAAAATAAAAGGTAAAAGTTGGGAAGGAGACTATAAAAATGAGAAGCTTCTAGTCAGTTAGTAAGCATTTAAATTTTTTCAAACTAAATGGAAAGGCTTCCATGTCAGGCAGTTGCTCACCTCTTCCTAAAACAGAGATTCTCAACTTTTTCAAAAAATGTTTTTGAATTCATAAAATGTATAAGATTAAAAAAGAAATAAAATAAATAGAAATTAAGATGTAATCTTTTTCTTAAAGAGCATCCTCCCCTATCCCACACTGCCTGATATTTGTAGAACTTTTGGAAGTCCATAGCATTCACACCGAGAATTCCTGTGCTACTGTACATACCACTAATACTTGTATAAACTTCCCCAACCCTGTAATCATAAGCAAGTAGCCATACTACAAGTCTAGGGAAATTGGTATCAAATAGAACTACAATGTCAAGATACTGATTTTAGTAAAAGGAAATTAGTAGACTTGAGAATGGTCATGACAATATGACAAATAAGAAATAAGTATATGAAAAATTCAAACACAATATTAAGAACCACTTGTCAATGACTTGGATTTTAAGAACCTAGTACAGTTGAAATCCGTCATTAATTTTTCTTCTCTTTTAATTCTTGAACAATTTGTGATTTTTCCTTTAATATCTTTTGATCTCGAGAATACTGTTCAAAGATTGGTTGATAAATATATATTCCTCCAGCAACTCCAAGGATACTTGCAAAAATCATTTGAGGAAAACTCAGTCTACCAAACATCTTATCAACAAATGCAGCAGCACACAATGGATGCTTTCAAAAGTTATATATGTATATCCACGAAAGTATCTTCAAATCTGTATACAAAGAAAGAAAATAGAAAATATTAATTTGGCACATTATCTTTTAATATTTCGTATAATCTCCCTTTGTTATTTTGGAAGAGGATGCAGTCATAGTCCTTTATTAGTGCTTGGCAAGGTATATTATTTAAAATAACAAGTTTGATGGATAAATGATTTCTCTTATAAAACAGATTACACAGTCATTTCAATTTGTCACCAAATCAAAAAATTATCATCAAAACCCATGGATTTTCCCTGTACTTATATTTTCACTATTTCCAATCAAGAAATTTCATTCTCTAAAATTTTCTGGCTCCTTATTCCCTACCAATGAAATTAAAATTCCTTTCCCTAGCACTCAAAAGTCCTTTACAATATGCTGCTACTTGACCTTTATAAATCTGTTACATATTACTCCCTTGTTCAATTGTGTTCAACTCTTCATGATCATATTTGGGATTTTCTTGGCAAAAACACTGGAGTATTTTATCATTTCCTTCTCCAGCTCACTTTACAGATAAGGAAATGAAGGCAAACATTTAAGTGACTTGCGCAGGGTAACAGTGTCTGAGGCAGCATTTAAACTCAGGAATATGAATTTTCCTGACTTCAGTCCCCTAACTATCTACTTTGCTATGTAGTTTTCTTATTACTCTCTTATGTGTACTATATCCCTTAGCTAAAATGTACTAATTAGTGGTCCCCCAAATATGCCTTGCTGCTCTTTATTTTCCCACCTCCCTGCCTCTGTTCATTATTACCAATATTTAGAATGTTGAATTCCTATTCATCCTTTAAAGTCCAACTCAATTATCAATTATTCCATGAAACCTTCTGATTTTTAATCTCCACGATTAGTAACTTTTCTTCTTGAACTTCATATAGCATTTTCTATCAGGTAGCTGTACAACTCGTCTCTTCTTAGATCAGACTTTTAACCTTTTCTAATGTGGATCTCTTCTCAGAAAAATGTTTCTAAGTCTCCTCTTGAACTTCATATAATATTTTGATTTATAACCCTCTCATGTATTTATCATGCACTACTGTGTATTTCTGGTTTGTTTTCTTTTCCACACACTCCTCCCCCATTCCTCCCCCCCCCCCCACCAAAAAAAAAAAAAAAAAAAAAACCCTCCATTGAACAGTCAATGAGGATATGGGCCAATGTCTCTTTACAATCTAATCCCTACATTTATGCCCAATCCTTCAAAGATTATAAAACTCGTCAGTGGCTTTCCACTGTCTGCAATTTTAAAAAGAAGCTCCTTGGACTGGAATTTAAGGTCCTCTTCAATGCTAAATAGCATGTAATTGACATGGATTAAGAAATATTTGCGTTCAAATTCAAACCTGGCACTTATTAGCCATCTGACTAGAGGCTGGGCAAGTTATTTAATGTCTCTAAAATGAGAATACCTGTAATACATCCTCCACAGGAATATAGTGTGATATTCAAATGAGACACAGTATATAACCAAAACATATAAATGTCAGCTACTTGGCCTTGTCTGATTTCATAGGATACTCCTCCATGAACGCTTTTCCTGCCAAACTGGAATATTAGACATTTCTCAAATTTGAGGTTTCCCCATTCAGTGCCTTAGGTTGTCAGCTCTGCCGCTCAGAAACTTTGACAGTCTTCAACTAGAGTGCTACCCTCTCCAAGTAGTCCACCCTAGTTAATGGTCTCTGGCTTCCAATGATTTTGTACTTATTTGCACAGAGTTGGTAACCTCGTTCTTAAAATGTCAGCTCCTCCAAGGCTATTTTTTGTTTTATTCGCTGCGCCTATCCCGGTGTTCTGCAAGGAGCTAGTCGTGTTTGCGGCAATGTGTTCTCTAAACCCGGATCTCCCGCAGCTCCTAGCAGTAATTGGCAAATAGTGTTTACTAAACGGATGAATGAATGGAATCTCATGACTTCGTAAGAAAAGCAAAAGCTTTCCCTAATAAGTCTTGGGAAGCAAGAGATTTTTATTCCCAATTTCTCTTTATGATGACCCATAAGATTTATAATATCTATAGTTGGCATTGAGGCCCAGAGAAGATAAGTGATTTGCCCTGTCACACAGCTTGTAAGCTGCGGGGCGATGATCTCATCCCGGGCTCTCCCTGGGTTCCAGCCCCGCCGAGGGGTCACACTAAGTTAAACTATTTTAGGAATCGTCTCGGGTCCTCTCGCTTCCACCTGAGGACTTCCCCTCCATCGCTTCCGAAAGACAAAGACGTAAATCTGGTAGGGATGGCCCACGGCCCCTCACCTTCCCAGAGTCCGAAGCCAGGATCTCGAGTTAACAACCGCTCTTAGGCCCAAGCACGTACGTCTTCTCAGGAGGGAGACGATACCTGAACCAGGAAATAAAGAAAAACCCTTGATTTCCCAGGCACCCCTGCGCCTGTCAGCGACGGCGGCTCGCAGGGGCCAAGCAGAGCGGAAGGCGAAGCCACAGGCGTTTTCATTCACCCAAGCCACTGAGGTTTGGGGGTCACGCGGCGGAGAGAGAGGGACATGGAGCGGCCTGGGGGCAGCCTCTTCTTCAGGAGACACCGGAGCAGCTCCCCTGAGACCGTGAAGCTGAGGAAGAGAAAGTCTGTCTTGTACAGCAGCCCCCCGGAAGGGCGCACTGGAAGCCGCTTCGGTGAGGGAAGGAAGGAGGCGCGGCGCAGCTCGAGGCTCGGAGCTGGGAGCAGGGGGCACTAGGACCCCGAGGCCCTGGCTCCCGCTCTGGCTACCCCGCGAGCTTTTAAAGCCCCTGCACCGCCCTCCTCCCCGACCCCTTTTCCATATTGTTTATTATTTGTAATAATTGTGAGTTGTTTCGCCCTTTTAGTATGCCTGGAATGCCTTGATTTTCTCCCCTCTCATCCCAAGAATCGCCAGCGTCCTCGCCCTCTCCAGCAGAAAATTGATCCTCATCTCCCTCCCTACCTCACCTCGATTGTTTCTAAAACAGTTGGTGCCATGGGGAACTAACCGGGAGCCTTTGGACCCCAGCGCCTTCCACAAGGGGCTGTAGTTTTCTTAAGGTGCGGAGTGGGGATGAGCCTCCACCAGGCCGTAAACCTTTTCCACTTTGTTAGCATCCATCAGAGTTTAGGCACTGGGGACGATCCGGGGTCACCCTCCGTACCTAGTTAAGTCGTTCAGAATTACCAGATTGGTGACGAAATGAATAGAGCCAACAGCTCTGGAGTAGAAACGAGTTCAAATTCAGTCTCAGACACTAACCTATGACCCGGGGCAAGTTAAAACTGATTGCCTTTAAAAAAAAAAAAAAAAAAAAGGCAGATCTTATAGGTTAAAATTAAATAGGAATAAATATAAAATCTTATTCATAGTTCATAAAAGGGGACGGTCCAAGGGGGTCCATGAACTTGGGTGGGAAAAATGCATCTTTACTTAAAATATGCAAATAAATTATGAAATTTAATCTTCCCAACTTTGCCCCCTGTATTTTCATTAGCATAAAATAATCTCAGGGAGACTATCCCCTCCACCAATGCAGTCAGCAGGTTCTTCAGCTTATTCTCAGAGAATTGCCTAGGACAGTGGTCTACAGATTTTTGTGATTGAATCTCATCCCATTTGATCACAAATCCTTGAAATTACATAATTTTGGAGAGGAACCTAATGGAAAAGATGTTTTAGAGTTAACAATACTTGTGCTAAGTGAAATGAGCAGAACCAGGAGATCATTATATATTCAACAACGATAGTGTATGAAGATGTATTCTGATGGAAGTGGATTTCTTTGACAGAGAGATGTAACTCAGTTCCAACTGACTGATGATGGACAGAAGCAGCTACACCCAAAGAACGAACACTGGGAAATGAATGTAAACTATTTGCATTCTTGTTTTTCTTCCCGGGTTATTTATACCTTCTGAATCCAATTCTCCCTGTGCAACAAGAGAACTCTTCAGTTCTGCACACATATATTGTATCTAGGATATATTGCGACATATTTAACATATATAGGACTGCTTGCCATCTGGGGGAGGAGGTAGAGGGAGAGAGGGGAAAAATCAGAAGTGAGTGCAAGGGATAATGTTGTAAAAAATTCCCCTGGCATGGGTTTTGTCAATAAAAAGTTATTAAAAATACTTGACAACTGGTTTGATAAGGGAGGTGAAATAAAGGAGATAAAATTAAAAATCTGTTACTGGAAGGACAGTAGTACTCTCCAGAAAACATTTGGAAGAAGGGGTACTTTGGGGTATATGAAATGTAATTACAAACCATTCTTGTCTTCGTTCCTCCTTCCATTGAAAAGAAAAAGAACACTAGTGATAAGCTCAACTAAGGTTTAGGTTTAGGTAAGTTATGGCTCATTCTTTCGAGGGCCTTAAAAGGGATATGGTGGTTAATATTTATGGGGATGATATAAAAAGATGATTATAATCCCATTGCTGGTCATCTTTCCTTTTTGGATCAATTTATTGTAACTTTTTTAAGTTTAGTTTACAGCCCCCATGGGGCTGTCCCATGGGGATATTACCTTCATTTTGGAGACAATTTGGAGACTCTAAGGCTACTAAACAAGGATAAATAAAAATAAGAGGCAAGACTTGAATCTGAACCCAGTTCTTCCTTACTCCTGCTACTGCTCCATGTTGATTCTCATAGAATTTTGTGTACAGAGATGTTAGAGAACATCCTCCTTCCAAGGCCAGTGGTATCTAGTGAGGTTATTAGAGTTGGCCATAGAAACTTGTTCTCTCCTAGGCCAGCTCTAAGAAATGATCTTGATAGATGGGGCCAAGATCTCTAGGACCTGAATAATGGCTACTTACTAAAAATGTTTCAATTGTATGTCTCTAGGAAAATAAGTTAAAGTTGGGGAAATTAACCTGTTTAACTTTAGTGCAACTGTTGGTTTTGCTTTCTCAGATCTTCTTGGTGAAAACATTTACCTGGTCTTGTTTACCATATTTCTAAGAATACTTAACTGCTTTTTAGTCCAGACAAGCTTTGTTCCTGATGAATATTGGCAGTCTCTTGAAGTTGCACATCACATGGTTTTCAAATATCCTTTAGAATTGTTTTTGTTTTTTTCCCCTCAGATTAAAAATGTTTTGGGAATTATGTTCAACCCCTAGCACATATTTTAACCTAATTTTCAATTCTCTTAGATTTTTCTCTAATCCACCTTTTGTATTTTTCTTTAGGGGTAGAATTGCTTCAATAAATATTCCACAGTAATCCATTAAGCACCAATATGCTATATGTTGTGGGAAGATACCTAAGTAGAAAATATGCTATGGATCTTTTTAACTTGGAATCTGGATAGTGAAGGGGAAAGTGGGGGGGAGGGGGGAATTCCTAGAATTCTCATTTTAAAAAAGGGAATCAAAGAATTTTTATTTTAATTTGGAAATGAGAATGAATAGGAAAATTATTTTATATTTCAGTATTGTTTGTCATTTTATCCTTAATTTTATTAATTATGGTTATTTGACCTGGGAATGGGCTGAAGGTTTGAGAGGTTTCTCTTACCCCTTAATCTTTGCAAGCATTTATAAGATTCTGTATCTCTTCACAAAAGATAGTGTCCAATTGCTGGTAAGTTTAAATAAAAGTAACCAAGCTATTTGTTACTGCTAGATTTATTTCACTTTTCTGTAATAGGTCATATAGCAACTGAACATATTAATATTTACACAATGTAAGTTTGTTTCAATGAGATTCAGTGCTGAAGATCTGAATATTATAGGTCATATCATAGCTGTGAGGTTCTTGATCCCAAAGACCTGAGATATATTAATCACTCTTTAAGTGAGAATCTAATATAAGATTCAATATATATCAGCTTTGCTTAAAGAAAACCTAATTTAAAACCCCCAAATATAGAAAGCTTCATGGTTTATGTTAGTGCTTTCCTCACAACAAATCCTGATAGACAGGAACTGCATGCAAGTATTATTGCTATTTTGTAAGTGAATTAACTAAGCTCAGAGAGGTTATTTGTAACTTAGCTCATCACACTACCATTAGGTGTTAAAGCAGAGACCAAACAGCTCTTGTGACTTTTTCCATTGTTTCTCCTAAAGTATGTACAAGTGCTTTACAAAGGACTATATAAACATAGGGTAATATTTACAAAAGTCACCACAGATGGCTTTTTCCCAAAAATATTTTTTTTTTTAACTTAGGAAAGTTATTGACAATCGAAGATAAAACATCTCTAGAATTTTAATGGAAAAACAATTTTATTTGTAAAATTTAAACATAGATAACTTTTCAGAAATATATTATGCACATAAAAAGGGACACAAAAATGACAAGTTAATTTCTTGTGAGTGATTACTACATATATAGCCTTATAACTGGCTAGTTCAAGTTCATTAAAGAGCCAAATCACAGATTTCCAAATGATAAGTCATGAGACTGTGGGGGGAATTGTTATTTTGACCAATAATACATTTTTTAAGTTTCCCAGAAGCCCTTTTTTTTTTTACCCTTATTTCAAATAATTGCATTATTAAAAAAAAAAAAAAAACTAAAATACTTCCCAAATGGCAAATGCAAAAATCAAATTAAAAGCTAATACTGCTTATATTTTTTGTGTTACCTTTTTATTTGTCACTAATATAGTAATAGCCAAGGGTGAAAGAACTAGTCTGCTGGAGAGTGCCCATATTAGTGAGATTAATTTTATTAACTATTAAGTATCCAAACTTACTATCAGATTAATATTAAAGTACCGACCTTATTAATTTTTAACTGTTAACTATCCAAACCTCCTAATTAAATGATAATTGTTCTTTTCTCCATTTTCATGCCTTTCAACTGGTAAATTACTCTACTCTCTTAGTGGTAGGTCAAGTATGCCATTTAGGCTGCCAGTTGAACCAGTTTTAATAGCTGTTTTTGTTTGTTATTTTCAGTTTGTACAATAGACTTTTCTTTTCCTTTCTTTTTTTAGATTTGGGTTCCTAGACTTGCCCAAGCACTTTTATCTGCTCTAGCAGATGTGAAGCTTTACTCATTGGTGAGGCAACTAGAAAACCAAGAAGTGGCAAAATGGGTGGTATGTCTTTCCCCAATCTCTTTAAAGTTAGTTCTCTAATCCATGTGGATATAAAATATAGAAAAAAAGAATTCTATATATATATATATATAGAATATATAGGAATATAGAATTCTAAACCTAGAGTTTATATATTCATAAACAATAAACAGTAAATAAATCATGCAGTTACTAAATGTCTGAGGTAGAATTCAAAATCTGGTTTTCCTGACTCCAAGAATAACATTCTATCCACTATACCACATGTGTTTGTATACACATGTACACACATGCATACATATGATTTTTTTTTCCAGAAAGTAACTCGTATAATCATATAAATGATCTTCTTGAAACCTATCAATAAACAGTTGTTGTATCTATCTTCCTCTCATTTCTTTTTTTAAGGGGCACTCAAAGTGTGCTATTGCAACTGCTAACTACAAAACATATAATATTTTAACAAAACTATAGACATTTTCCCTCTAAGTTCACAAAATCTTAAGATTTAGAGCTAAGAGGAAGCTCAAACATCATATAGTTCAATGCTATCATTCTAAAGATGAGGTAATTGAAGGAACTGCCTAATATCACATGAAGTAATACAATAAGATTTGAACACAGGAAATCTGGTGCCAAATCCATTGTTCTTTCCATTATATTCTAATTGCCTAACTTTACTTCTGTTCTTTTTAAAAACCACTGAGTTAAGGGGTTAAGGGATTTATTAATACTTTCATTTCCCCCAAGAAATATATATATATATATATGTACATATACATATATAAATATGAAATAATCAAGGGCCCACTATATTAAATTCCTCAAGATTGTTCCTTGATGTTTTTTTCACTTCCTTATTTCTTCTTAGTTGCCTATTAAAATTGGATCCAGGTCTCAAATCCTGAATATAGGGGTCTACTCAGAACTAGAAGAATGATAGAAAAAGCCAAAATATTAGAGCTATTAGTGCTTATGTACCATAAATGTGATTTATGATACATGGCTTATAGATACCTAAAGAGTAGTTTTCCTTTTTACTATTACATGTTGCTTAAGCCAGAAAATTACCCACCATACTTTATAAATTTCATTTGTGGGAAAGAGAAAGGTACAAATCAAATGAGTTATATAAAGATACAAGATGTAAACATCTTATGCTTTAAAAAAAATTATCTATATAGCATAGAACTGTTTAGTGTAATTTTTTCACAATTATTCTCCCCATGTATTCCCATCTACCAAAAGATGAAATAAAAAATGTCATGATTTGAATTTTTTTCTTTTTCCTCTAAAACCCCAAAAGTAAAAAAAGCTTGTTTTTTTTTTTATGAATGAATCAATAGTATAAACATTAATATAGCATAATTGTGAATTAGTATACAGTTCAATTAGATCATATAACCTCAGCATTAGGATTTTAGTATAAAGATATTTCTACTTCTTAAGTAAATTGTGTAGTAATTTATTGGGGTTTTTTTAGGAAGTCTCACTGAGTAATTCTTATAAAAGATGAATTCGTTTGATCTGTCAAAAATATTTTTTGAAACATCGTAACATTTTGGCTAGCAAATGATTTATGTGATTTACTTTTAAACATTATTGTTATATACTAATCAAACCCTTTCTGTTGGGTCTTCCCTTGGTGAGAAAGAACTCTAAAATTTCTCTTTTTGACTTTTCTAGGATCATTTATAAGCACCTGAAATTGTACAACTAGTTTATTCCCTAGTGATGCTTTTGGAAATGATAAATTTTAAATTTCAAATTTTATAAAATGAATCAATTTAACTGTTGCCGGTTTAACACTTAGTTGTCTTCAAAAAACAAACAGAATTTGCCATTTAAATAAGCACATTTCAGAACCATGAACATAAGGCTTTAAATATTTTATGAGATTGTTTGGCATTCCAATAAATCTTGTACACTTGTTAAAAACAAAGACAAGTATATTGTAGGTCATTGATCAGAAATCATTCAACAAAGTATGTACTAAGTATGTGACTTGCTGTCAAGTACTAGTAATATCAGTATCTCCAAAGAGAAATTCAGTTTCAAAGATTTAAAATCATTAAGAAGTTAACCTTATTGAACTTATCTATAAAATACAGCTGGGCTTTTAGATTAATAAAAACTACAAAAATGACTACCAAAAAGGTTGTTAAATTGTGTGAGTTTCTTTTTAAGCCACTAAATCCCAGCTCTGCTATTTACTTTTATTTGATGCTCAAGCCATTTTACTTCTGAGGCCTGTTTCTTCATTTGCAAAATGGAGAAAGCTAGATTAGAGATCTCTTCCAGTTTTTAATCTTATGATCTATGAATATTTGATGTGGATAATTGTTTACTATCTGTTAAATATGGCAATTTTCTAGAATACTGTAGAATTGTGTGCTTATTTCTATAGGAAAAGGTTTAGCACTATTTTTTCATTCCTTCCTCCACACACCATTGCATATAATTGTTTTTAGTTCTTTTGCCAGTTGTGTTCTTGGTTTACATGGTATTGCTGTACCAGAACTCTCACAAACACCATGGAGACTGTTCTCACCACCTTTGCTCTTTTCTACTATCCACTGGAAGGTTCAAAGTCTGTGAATAGGTGAGGCATCCTATTTTAATTAGACTTTTGGATATAATTATTAATTCATGCTATAGGAAACTGGAAATAGTAAATATAGTAATTTATTATTAAACTCTTCTCTCTTATTGCATCCTGAAAACTAGTAGAACTGATCAACATTTACTGTAAATCAAAATTTACAATATTTATCAAGTGCTTTCTTCCTTCTGAAACTGATTTATATTTACTAATATACATGTGTGTAGTATTCCTCGAATAGAAAAAAAATTTTTTGAGAGTAATGTTTATATCATTTTTTAAAAATTTCCGTGCCTTCAGAATTCTAAGTGTCCTTCCAGTTGTCTGCTTTATAAGGCCTTTATTCTTTGATGAAGAATAATTTTTAGAAGGCTAGTGGCAGAATGAAAAATACATTTTTGGGCATAGCCAATGCAAGAATTTTTCTTAACGATGCATATTTATTATAAGGTTTTGGCTTTTTCTTTTTTTCAAATGATATAGAAGGAAGAGAAAAATAAGTGTGTGTTTAACTGAAAGATAAGAATGAAAGTTATAATTGCCTTAGGGAAAAAATAAATGTAATGATTGGTTTCATGTACTAATAAAAAGGGGAATTAGTGACAGTATAAAATAGTGTGCTATTAAGCTATATTTGTGTATATTTTATAAACTAGACATTAGCATTAAAACATGGGAATAACTTTTTTAACAAGAAGAAAATGTATTCATTTTTAATATTCTTTATATATTATAATTTGAAAGATAATCAGCTCTCAAAATAGAGAAATATATTAGAGCTTTGACACATTTTACTTGTTTATAGTTTTATATACTCATCCCTGGTAGCACTTGCCTTCATTATTCGTCCAACGGCTGTCATTCCATGGGTGCCTTTGCTCTTTAGACATTTCTGGCAAGAGCAGAAAAAATTTGATCTTGTTCTACAGCATTTTATACCTGTTGGGTAAGTATTCTTTAAAAGTGTCAGCTTTCTAACTTAGAATATGCATTCTAAGTAGATTTTTAATTACATCTTTCAAACTTGTACAGTATTTTCTGAAGGCAAAAAAAGTGAACATTTTTTCATGCTATCTAAATATCATTCTATAAATACTGTTTACATAAAAGACTTCTTTTTTATGCCATCCTATTTAAATTTAGAATTTGCCCCATTCTATATTAACTCTTAAATGATCATTTAAAATATCTCAATAAACATTTAGAATCAGTATTATTATTGGTAACAAATTGAAAAGGCTTGTAAGCAAATAGCCTATAGGTGATTTGGATTATGGTGGGAATTTCTTATATTAATCAAAATTGTTTTGAATTCTTTTCCAGTCATTCAAGATCCTGCTACCCCTAAACAATTAAGGATTCCCTAAAAATATAATGAATATTCTTAAGTATTTTGAGCACATCATTTACAAAAGTATTAAATATTTCTAGGCCCCAAATACACCTTGCTATATATTATTCTATGCCATCTTTATCCCACAATGAGATATTGATAATGTTCTGAGATACTATAAACTTTGAAGGCATGAGCCAAACCATTTTCTACGTTCAACTAAAACCAATTTAAAATTTAGCTTAAACGAAAATAAACTTCAAAATGATTAAAGGCAATATCTCATCAGTGAAAGCTAATTGAAGATTTGAAAATATTTATTGGATATTGTAGCAGAGGATGAAAGGGTTTAACACATATGTCTTAAACTTACAACTGCAGATACTTGATTTGTAGTAGATTCAGACTAAAGCAAATGATCATTTTTTTATCTACTTTTTTTTCCAGGCTAGTCACTTTGGGTTTTTCTTTGATAATTGATCGTATATTTTTTGGTCAGGTGAGTCTAAATGTATTAAGTAGCTATTTGAAATTTGGAACAATCAAATCTGGATTAACCAGAATTCTCAATCCTAATTTTTTTTTCTGCCTTCAACTTTGAAGACAAAAAATAGAACATAAGAAAAACAGCTGATAATTACTTTAAAAAAAAAAAAAAGTAACTTCCAAAGTATACTTTAGGGTCCAATGCAATTCAACCCAATAGGTTATAATTTAATGCAATTCAGTAGGTTTATCAGTCTTTCGTAGATGAATCAGTGAGAGAAGTATACTAAAGTTTTGTATGTGTAGTTAAAAAAGTTGAAACTAAAAGATATTATTATTCATCCAATAAATGAATTACATCACCTCAATCTCATTCGGATTAATCAAAGTTATTGGATTTAAATAATGACATCTAATGATTAGTCATTTACTTTCACTTCCTTAAAAACATCAGATACATATGCTGTAAGAAAGCAGTCATTCCATTTAGTTAAAATAAGTGGCATGTCTCCATACAAAATGATCTTCAGTTCTCTGCAATTTACTTCCACACTAATTGCAGCAACATAACAGAAAAGAAGATGAAAGGTACTAAAATCAGTTTTTAGACTGTCCATAAACATTAATTTGATTGTTGATAGCATTACCTGAATCAGCATAATATTGGGCAAATAGAGCTAAATGTAACAAGAAACTTCATGGGATGGTTATTATATTACCATGTTTATTATGAACATTTGCGAAAAGACTGCCATGAAAATAAATATAACTTATGTTCTAATACATGTTGTATATGTTGAAGAGTAAAGAAATTCTATTAAAGTTAAGACCCTTCAAATTAAACTAATATACACTTTAATTATTCATTTACTTCAATACAAAGGTAGCAAAAAATGTTGGAAAATATGACCCAAAATTGAGAAGCAAAGAGTTCAGAGGCATGTAAAACACAGAATCATTTTACCCACATATGATGGATACTTCATTTAAGAAAATAATCGGGAAGTTGTAGATGTTTAAAAAAAAAAAACAAAGAAAATTATTATATTTTAACATGCCGGCAACAACTATTTAGTGATATAGGTGGAAGTCATTTTAAAATCAGCAGTCTGACTAGTCAGGAAATCAGTTTAGTAGAACAAAGATCAGAATTTTTAAATTGGGAGACAAAAATTAAATATAGCAAAAACATCTCCAACCTAAATAATTGAAACCAACTTATTAATAGTGAAAAATGGGAAATGGAAAAAGAATATCAACAGTGACTCTCAATCTTCCAAGGAAGTTTAACGATGTGATAACTAGTCAACAAAATAAGGTGGCCAGTTCTAGAAACTGAGGAGAAGTTGAGCTGGAGGGGAAAATGTGATCTTGTAGGCAGAGAGATTTGGTAGCCAGTAGCAAAGGTTTGGAATATAAACTCATTTGTAAAATCTTACAAAGACTGATGACTTGGAAGATCATGGGCAATATCCTTTTCATAAAACATTGAGAAGTTGAGGGAAAAGCAAGAATCATCATAAGAGCATTTTAAGGGTAAGATTAGGAGAAAGTCAGTCGATGAAAAGTGGAATAGTTCCATCAAGGTTTCAGTAACTAATTTATTTCTTCAGCAGTCAAACTGAAATGTAATATTTGGACTCTAGAACAAGAATTGTAGTTCTTGAAGTGCTGCATTAGAGGACAGAAACAGCACTAAGGAAAAGCAAATGGAAAGAGAAATTCTAACAAATCAAATATGGAGAGAGAGTGTGACAGAGGAACCCAGTATTAAAGGTATCAAGGAACTGATTCTCAAGCTATCAGAAAGATGATGATGCTGTATGTTGAGGGAAAATTATTACTGGAGAAAAAATATGATTAAAAATCAGTACTATGAAGTCCTATGCCTACTTTCCTATTTTTTATAAAATTTTAAGAGACTAACCTATATATTTATTGAGGACATCCCCTCATAAGGTACAGGGAGAGGAAAAGTAGATTTTTGTAGTATTCTACAGTAAATTTCTTTATAAACAGTTGACTGAAAGATGAAGAGAATATAAGATCCTACTATGCTTATTATCTGTTGACTATTAAAAAGTATTTCATTCAATGATGATCCACCTTAATGCATCTCCCCCAATTTCATGACTCCTCAGCTGATATCAAAATTATATGAGTTTTTCTAAAAGATGCAAAAACTAAGATAACTTTGTTCAACATTCTGGTAGCAAGGAAGTCATAAAACAGTTGTATGCTTGCCAAAGGTGCTAGACGCTGCCATGGAATATGTCCAGGGCAGAACCTCAATAGAAAAGAGATGACATATAGATATAGATGACAACAGAGATGCCTGATGAACATGAATGTACTGTAGCATGTTACCAATGAATCATGCACAAAAGTGATTTAAGTCATTTCATCAAAAGATATATAACCAGACTCAGAGGTGGAATGTCTCATAGAAAAGGATAACTGACAGATGAATAGCCCATACAAATAATGTTAAAACTCTTAGAAGATTACTCTCCAACTCATCTGGTAAACCTCACCTTTGGAGGTTTTACGGGAGGATAGGGACAGATGTACAAGGTAGAGTGGCTAGGTTTCAGTCTTCAAGGGAGAGTACCCACATCAGTGAGAGCATAGATCCATAGAAGTGTATTTTATATATGGTATGTCATATATACATAAAGCTTATTACATATCTATGCATATACATATACATATACATACACACATAAAATATGGTCTGGTGATATGTGTGTCTTATCACCAGACCATTACTAAATATTAATATTTTGTGTATAAACGTTACATTACAAACTTAGGAATCTGTTAAAAATTGTAAATCTAGGTAAAATTTTACTGGAAGCTAATTAATGCCAAAAAACATTATGAACTATATTTTTTTTCAATTGGCATATTAGTTTTCAGGCCAGAAAAATAAAGATTATGAAGATATCAATAATAGGAATGATTTAGTCCTCAAAGTAATTAGGTATAAACACAGAACTAGTTTTTGGATACCAATATTATAGAAACTATTCCTTCATATTTTAAAGATATAAATGAACTTGATGCTTCAGATTGGTCGAGATTGTGTCAGATCCTAAAATGCTCAAAATTCAAACAGCTTTGTTGTATTTCTAACTTTTTTTTTCCCTTCACATATTTCAGTGGACATTTGTTCAACTTAATTTTTTGAAGTTTAATGTGCTAAAGAACTTGGGTAAATTTTATGGATCTCATCCATGGCACTGGTATATCTGTCAAGGATTTCCAGTTATCTTAGGCCCTCATCTACCCTTCTTTATTCATGGATGCTTCCTAACTGTAAGGAGATATCAGATACTTTTGGTGGCTATAGTATGGACAGTGCTGGTTTATAGGTAAGACTTTATTTTTTCTTGAACTTTTTAAAAATACAAACAAAAAAAGAATGTGCTCAGTTGTGTAGTAAATTGGATCATCTTTTAATAACTCATTAATGCTTAGGTTAATCAGGGATTGTTTAGTGAACCAGGAGAGATGAATTATTTAATCATTTCTTAATGCTAAAAACAAATAAGGGACCAAGAAATACAAAGTTTCTTATAAAAGATAATTCATTAATTTAGTTGAATTTTCTTCTACTGCACAAAATCACATTTTGTAACATGAAAACAATCATAAATTATAAAAGATATAAAAAGCAGTACATAGTGAAAAAGGATTTTCCAGAGGGAAATCTCAGGTTTCATCCAGAGGGATGAATTTTTGTTCAGAGCAATTCTTGAAAACCACCTACAGAGTCATACTGGGGCTGTTGTGCAAATGCATGTACCAGTGAGCTTTAGAGTATTCAAATATAGTATTTGGAGCCTCCCCTTACACATGGATGCTCTGAAAGCTATTTCAAGTCCTACAAAAAACCATAATTCACAAATTCCCCACTAATATGTTTACCAATCACTAATAAAAAAAATATCTATTTTCCTCACTTCCATAAACAGGTACCCTTTTTAAAGAGCTACATGTGTTAGTGGATATACTGCTGGGCTTGGAATCAATAAGATCTAAGTTCAAATGCAGCTTCAAACATTAGGTGTATGATCCAGAACAAGCCATTTTAATTTCTGTCTGCTTCACCTTTTTCAACTTTATAGAGATAATAGTATACAGCCCTCTTAATTGTCTCAAATGAGCTAACATTTGTAAAGGACTCAGCACAGTGCCTGGCACAAAGTAGACTCTTTGTAAATGTTTGTTTCCTTCCTTTGTTACAATGCCACCAGTGAGAAGGAACATACATTGGGAATAGGATTATAAAATCATAGATTTAAGGGTAGAAAAAACCTTAGATTTCATCTAATCTCTCACATTTTATGGAGTAAGAACTAAGGCCTTAAAGTTACATGCATAATAACAGATCTGGTATCTAACTCAAGTCCTTTGACAACACAGCATTTTTTCCACTATACTATTGCTGTCTCCACTATACTATTTAATGGACATATACATAAGGAACATGGGTTTCCAAGAAACATGTGACATGGGCAATTTATATCTCTGATGCTTTTTTATATAATATTCTATACATACTGAGTCACTGCTGTCCCTTGAAAACATGTTAAAAAAGCTCTGCAATGGGCATCTTTGCTATTGATTTTTGCTGCCATCTTTTAAAAGACAGAAGAACACATAAGCTCTTTGAGATCTGAAGCCTAGCCCCTGGATCCCCAGGAGTTTTTTCAGCTATTCTCAAATTTGGATACTAGCCAGCTGTACTTGACTAGCTAGAGAAGCCACTAGGCATTTAAATTTGTCCTCTGAATACACTCTCTGCTTTTGTCTCATCTGGTACTCACTGGTAATTTATTTCTGGTAAAATATTTTTGATTTCTTTCCATTTTTATAACACCAAGGATGGTCTATGTGAATCCTGGGGGTAACATTGAAATAAGTTAGAGCCGTGATCACTGCTAATAAAAAAGTTACTAATGTCTCTACAGAATAATTGCTATTTTAGTGTACAAAATTTAACATCTAGTGCATGTTAATTTATATGATATTATTCTACTTGTAGAGGCAATATGATCATAGAATGTTGGATATGGAGTTGGGAAAACCTGTATTCAAATTACACTTTCAGACACTTAAGTAGATGTATGACCCTGGCTAACTCTCCTAACTTCTCAAAAAATGAGGCGGTTGAATTGGATAACTTTTGGGTCCCTTGCAACTCAAAAGAATCTGTGCTTTTAAGACCTCCCCCACCAATTTCAATAGAGTATTTTGTAATTCAACATAATACAAAATTCTTTAGAATTTCCCATTGATAATTTATAATAGGTTTAACAGAATTGTTTTCTGCAGCATTTAACACATTTATTAATTTACTGTAAGAAAAAATGTTTTAAAACTTTTGTAATGTTTGTTTTATTACAGCTTGTTGAGCCACAAAGAATTCAGGTTTATCTATCCAATTTTACCATTTTGTATGGTATTCTGTGGTAAGTACTTTAGCTTATTATAGAAACTATCATTTACCTGAAAAAATATTAGTCATGCTTGACAAGTCTCAAAATTTTAAAATATCCTTTTTTTTTCCCTTAAAGTAAATTTACCTCGTTTCTGTTATTCAGCTGTTTCTTTCATGTCCAACTGTTCTGACCCTACTTGGGGCTTTCTTGGCAAAGATACTGGAGTGTTTTGTCATTTTCTTCTCCGGCATACTTTATAGATGAGGAAACTGAGGCAGACAAGGCTAAGTGATTTTAACCTAGTCACCTAAGCTAGGGGGTGTCTGAGGCAAGATTTGATTTCAGAGTTTTCTTGACTTCTAACCCTGTACTATATACACTGTGCCATCTAAATGTCCAATCCTCACTTAACCACGAATTGGAATTCATTCCTATTACTTCAATATCTAATCAGAATAGCTTTACATTATCTTGTGCCTATACCTCCCAGTGTACACGCATGCACACATACACACACATCCATATGTACATATACAGAAAATATAAATCTGGCTTCCTCTTATTTTTATCTTGTACAAACTTTTAATATTAATGAAATAGCAGGAAACAGTGTTTAAATTTATTTGTTTATAACAAGATAACTACCCACTCATAGTATAGACAAACTAGCAAGTATCCCTTAAGTGCAACTCATTATAGTACGACAAGTATAGAGCTTTTTTGTTGTAACCTATCCAAACTGCCAAGTTCACCAGCACAAAATCTGAACTTTGACTAGTCAAAAATGTGAAGATGTATAGACAGATCCAACACTCCTCTAAGAGTTGTAGCCTTTTTTACTTCCTCTTTTTCTTCCATTCTTGTCACCCATGCCTATAGACAGCTATTCAGTTATTCCCTCACATCTGTTTTGCTCAAGTTATAGTCTGTTCATAAGGACATATAACAGTTTTTAGAATATTAATTCTGAGAAATAGTTCATTTTATATAGATTTGGGATTTTCCCTAGTCAGGAATTGTTTTCAGAGCTGCTAGTCAACAGTATCATTGTCATAAGGAGACCTAAAGATAAATAAATAATTTGGGAAGAAGAATGGTACTGTGCAGAATAAGTGTTGTTCCCATAAGTTAAGCCCTTCCATGGAAATGTGCCTGTTTTGAGATAGACGGCTTATTTTCAAATGATTAGGATGATACTATCAAAATATAGATGGTGATTTAGAGATCATTTAAAACTATTAAGATCAAAAAACTCAACTCAGTCCTGAGAGAAGCAGAACCCAGTTCAAATGATAAGTAGTTTAGTGTGTTTATACTTCAGTTTCTTGGGTGCTTAAAATTTGGTCAAGATTATTTTGGCTTAGACATATGTAATATTAAAAACACAAAAGACACACCTGTCTTATATCAGGTAAGAATTTTATTATTTTTGATCTAAGTCCATTCTAAAACTTACAGCACGCATGATCTTTGGAATAAGTTATAGCATTAGAATGAGTTTCTAAGTTTAACTTCATAAAAAGATCCAATAGACCACTAAAGCATCATGCTAATTTATTACATAAAATAACAGCATCTGAAGTAGTCAAGAGCAAAAAAGGTTTTGAAAGTTACGATTATCTCTTACCTTTTCCCACATCAGTTTTTTGTGAATATTAAGAAACGTCTGATTTAATTAAACATATAAGGAAGAACAAAAAATGACAAGGAAGATCCATTGTTTCAGGAGCTTTAGAGGGTACGGATTTGGAAGGGCTAGACGAGATCAGTGGCACTTTGCTTTTGATAATGGCACTAGGCACCTTTTCCCACATCAGTTTTTTGTGAATATTAAGAAACGTCTGATTTAATTAAACATATAAGGAAGAACAAAAAATGACAAGGAAGATCCATTGTTTCAGGAGCTTTAGAGGGTACGGATTTGGAAGGGCTAGACGAGATCAGTGGCACTTTGCTTTTGATAATGGCACTAGGCATGGTCTAGAAACAGATGGCTATAAAGGCATCATAAATATAATTATCCAGTAGCACCTAGAGAATTGTGTCTAATACAACCTCTTTTTTTCACCTAATGCATAATATATTCTGCTCCAGCCCTTTATCTTCACTCTGTATGTATCACTGTTTGTGTCTAATACAAATAACTTTTAGTTCTACACTTCATAAACAGCAGAGTTTTGATTAGGTAATTCTCAAATTAGCTGAAGTCATTTGATTGTTCTTTTCTCAAATTTCTCATAGCTTTTTGCCTGGCTTTTTCATTTATCAGTTTCCTTTGCATTGTAGATAGCTGGTGTGCACCTAACTTTGCCTTTACTATACTTGAGAAGGTACTATATTGTATCTATCTTTCTATAACCAACAACTTAGCCTCCCAATGCCCTGAATTTAGTAGTCTTAATAGTTATTTATCAAAATGTTTAGATTGAACTGAATTGCAACTACATGAATACTGGATCTGACCAAATGGAGTTAAATTCTGGACACAACAACAGAAAATTAAATTAAAAAAATTTTTTAAGTAAAATGTATTTCTTAAGGTTTCCTTTTTTTCTTAGTCTCTATGTTGTTCCAAGCTCATACCTCTTTGCCCAAAATAATTTAGGCTTTAGAATTTAAAATTAGCCTTTGCTTTAGAATTATTTTCAATAAAGACTGAACACCTAACAGTTATCACTGTCCTACAGCCATAATGTTATTGCCAGACACTGATGAAGACCAACATTGATAACATTTAAATAGAACTATTAGCATTTATATAATCCCTAAGCATTTGTAATTCTGGCATTGGTTATTTGAATTTTGCCAGTTTTCTTCCCATGAAGTGTCTCTTAAATTTCCTTAGAATGAATATTCATTAAATTTGGATAGGAGCTTGCAAGACTTACACAAGTTAAAGTAGTAAGAGACCAAAGTGAGCATGAATGTGGGTTTGTTTAAGTTTTTAAAAGCTAATTAGAGTAGGGAAAATTTTTAAGCCATATCATCTTAATTTTAACTTTGGAAACTCCAGAGCAGATCAACTATGAACCACTGCTAATTCTACAAAACCACTGTAGCGATATTAGTTAGGATCAGATATGTGCAGACAACAGAGCAGTTTCTCGTGTAGTAAACCAAAGAGCAGATCTGGCTTCAAGTCCTCTTAAACATACACTAGCAGGATGGAATGAGCATATCCTTGCAAGCAAGTAGGATTTAAGTGACTAGAGGAGTTGATCTGATTTGGATTTTGGACCAGGGAATTTCCTGGGGGAAAGGGTAGGGGGGAGAACATACTCCAGGCCAAATGTATGTAAATGTAGGAAACCCTAAGTATTTACCATATAAACCTTCCTAAAGAAAGGGTGCCTAAGCTATTCAGAATCAAGGAAAAGAAAGAAATGAAGGGTATTTAAGGTATGCTACAAATTTTATTTGTATTATTAAGAAGCTAGTTAGTGGTACATTTATCTTCTTTCCATTCTTGCTTTCAAAAGTGGCAGGACGACTAGTTTTGCCTCACCAAAAGTTGGCACTTAAAGGCAACTCAATTGAAGACGCTGGAATGGAGACTGGCTCGCTTGCAAGAAATGATTAAACTGAAATCAAGATTAGCTGAAGTTTGCTTTCTAAATGAGTCCCTATGTCCAATTCTGCCAAAAGTGATCTTTCAGTTGCTACCAGGGCAAAGTGGCAGAGTTCTTCCCCAGCTCTCAGCCCAGAACCTTTATGAAGTCATCCCATCTAAATTTCTACAGCCCACTTTCCTTCTGCCTAGGCTATGTGTCTCATAGAAATGAATCTGAATAGAGATTCTTAATTGGAACAGGGGGAAATAGTGCTATCAGGATAGTTTAAAAAAAATTTTTTTTTTATTTCACATAATTTTCTTTGTAGTTATTTTATGCAATTAAAAATACTATTCTGAGAAAGAATTCAGAAACTACCAGGCTGCCAAAGGGATCCAAATCAGAGAACTTTTATTACTAAAAACATCCTTTCCAGGAACCTTCCCTGAAAAATAAAGATACAATTAAGAATGCAAATTAAAGTCCTATTTTATCTTTGTATCCTTAGCACAAATTAAAGTCCTATTTTATCTTTGTATCCTTAGCACCTAGGCAGTGCCTTAAACATACTATACTTAACCATATTTAGTGAATAAAAATTAGGCATTTTATTTCATCTGGGATTGTTAATTCTATCATTTTAGTTGTGTCCAACTCTTTGTGACCCTATTTGGGGGTTGTTAAGATTCTGGAGTAGTTTATCATTTCCTTAATTGGCTCATTTTATAGATGAGGAAACTGAGGCAAACAAGGTTAACTAACTTGCCTAGGTAGTAAATGTCTGAGACCAGATTTGCCCTCAGGTTTTGCCAACTCCAGGCCCACCATTTTATCCACTGTACCACAAACTGTCCCTTCATCTGAAGCATGTTTGTCACAAATTTCTGACTGTAAGTCCAAGTGGAACCCCTTTCCCCAAAATTTGTCTATAATGATGCTAGTTATTTTAGAGCTCTTTACCTAGACATCTCAAAAATTAAAATTAATAAAATTAAAATTTTATTTCCTCTGACAGAATTAAAATTAATGGTTGCTGCTCCTAATCAGCAATTTTTTCTTCTCCATTTGAGATCTTGTAAGATAAATTGAGAATAAGATTCAATCCAATATAATAAGAGCTTCCTAGCAATTCAAGCTATCAAACTTGAAATGGAATGCTTTTTATGAAGCATTGGATATACATTACTGAAAGATGGACAGCCATGTGTCAAAGATGGAATAGAGGGAATCTCTAGTTTCAATAAGGACAAATAGCTTTACAGAAGTCTCCTTTCTTGGATAGCATTTAAGATTTTATGCCAAAATGTGTAGTGGATTTCCTTTATGTATTAAAGACAACTTAGATATAATATGCATCCCAGACACAAATCATAATGATCACTGATCTTTATTGAACATTGATAGAATTTTCAGTGCCCACGAGGGATATTCATTAGTTACAATACTCACAGGAGACTGGACTAGAATTTCTAAGGCCCCTTTTCCATTTCTTCTGAGCCTACGGGATACAATGGGGTTCACACACACAAATATACATAAAAAGTAGATAAATAATTGAACAGCTTGATGCAGAGATGATATGATGAGTAAATGAAGAGGTAGATGAGAGCTAAATGAAGATAGAGTTTTAGAGAATGATAAAAGACATGATCAGGGCATCCAAGCAAATCTTTAGAAAATATTAAACCATGAAATCCTCAGTAAATTAACATTATTAGTTACTGTCACAAGTATACACAAAAAAATCCCCTTAAATAATGTTAGTAATTTGGACTCATTTTGTATATTTTTCTAGGACATTCTTTAAATCACTTGAAAACGTGGAAGAAACCAGCACTCAGTTTTCTGTTTTTATCAAATGTGATGCTAGCCCTCTATACTGGTTTGATTCATCAACGTGGTTCTCTTGATGTTATGACTCACATTCAAGAACTCTGTGATAATTCCCCTAATCAGTCTTCAGCCTCCGTCTTTGTAATGATGCCTTGCCACTCTACTCCTTATTACAGGTAACTAAATTCAGTAATGGCAGTGCTTTAAAATGTGTGGGTTTTTTTTTTTTTTAAGTCCCTCGATATGAATTGACTGATGACAAATCATTTTTTAAGGTTTAAAATATTAATTTAAATATATTAGTATTGACCCCTAACATAAAAAATAATTCAAACTGTTGAAGAATAAAGCATTCCTAATAAAATTTAATAGCATTTAAGATCTAATATTGTTAACTTGTTTTAAAATAATTTTTCTTAAAGACTCAATGTAATTTAACCAAAGAATAATAAACAACTCTAGAATATGATATGAAATACCAAAATAAAATAGCTCATTCATTCAAGAAGTTTAACCAACTAAGATACACTGATGCAGTTCACCTGTCTTAACAGAAACCATCCTTTAATAACCCAGTTTTGGAGAAACACTGGTGTCTCAGTCTCCATAGAACATGAGAAATATAGCTTCTCTGAAATTCAAACTACTCGTTAACTAAACTCAAATGCCTTTTTATCTTATGGACTTCTCATCTTTTGAAAATTACCGTCTTTTAATTTAGAATTCTGAAATTATCCCCAGTTTACAATCTCTTGTTCTTTTCATCTTTCCAATTACCTTAACCTAAAGCCTGACTTTTGTCCTCATCCTGACTTCCATTTGCTTGATCCCTCCCTCTTCTCTCAGACCATCAATCCTTTTTCTGGCTTTACTTCTTTACCTTCATATTTCTGACCACAATTCATCCATTTCAGTATGGCAATATTTTTCAAAACATTTGCCCTCTAGTTCTTCCTCCTTTCTATCATATAAATCCCTAACTCTAGGCCACATTAAGCACAAATACAACAGTTATTGTGAATAATAGCTAAAATGTGCATGTCTAGGTTTTTCAAAGTAACTTACATATATTAATCTCATTTGATTCTCACAATTACCTGGTGAAGTGAGTGCTATTATTATGCCCAAAGGCTTAATGATAATATTATTAGCTGGCTCCACCAAAATTAATTTAGTCTGAGCTCAGCTACCCACTATTGCAGGATAATAATCCAAGCATCTTTTATTCTCCTTTCACTATTTTCCTTAGGTTGAAAATGAAGTGACTTCTTTTTGCCAAGACTTCTCCACTGGTACCCTTGATCCAATTCGCTCCCCTCATTTAAATCTCTTTCCTCTACAGAGCTCTTCCCTTCTAACATACTCAGGTTTCCTTCTAACTAAAAAACAAAACCAAAAAATTCTCCCTGACGTTTCCCCATCTGCTATTCATTTACTGTTCGTACCCTAAATGTTTAAGGAATACTGCCTCTATGTCCCTACCACTCTACAAAAACTGCTTTGCTACAGCTCTATTGATGACTTTTAATTGCCAACTCTTCTTTATTCAGTCTTCATCTTTCTTACTATTTTTGTCTTTTCTTAATCTTTTAGTCTTCTTCTCTGGTTCAGCTTCTTTCCAATCTCTAGAGACAGGCATCTTTTGAGGCTTTATCCTTAGCCCTCTCCTATTATCCTTTAGCAATCTGATTCACTCCTATAGCATCAAGTATAATCTATATTAAAATGACTATTCCCATTTCTTCACATTGCTTTGCAAATATCTGTTGAATTGTTTCCCCTTTCTCTCATAAGGCAGGAATTACAGAAGGAAGATCTCTCAAATTATAAAAGTCAATGTGAGTAATGACTTAGTATTACAGAAATTTTCAAGCAATGAAAAAAAAAAAACTTCATGGCTTATATGACAAGAACGCCTGTAGTAGAATTACTAGTTAAGGCATTTTAACTCAATGAGAAAACGAGGTTTTCATTTTTACTTTCACAATTTAAGAAATGCAGATTGGTTAAATCCACCTTAGATTGCATGACTAGGATAATTTTTTATATGCTAAAGAATTTTTTATTGTTGCTAAACTGCCCATCAATTAGGTTAGTTCTTCTATCAAAGGTTTTTTTCCAATTTGCATTGAATTCAACCTAATATTTGCTTGAAATGAAACCAAGGGGGAGAATAAAAAGGGGAGGAGAACCCTTGTCATTTATTAACTACAAATTTAGGCATATGTTGTTTGGTTTACAATAAACAATACTAGACTCATTCTGGGCTTTCTCTCCCAAGCTTAGAATCCCAATTTGATTATATATGCTATGAAAGAACCTTAGATTTTGGACAATTTTAATGTTCTCTTTTTTTATCCTTTGAAATTTTTTTTCCCCACAGCCATGTACATTGTCCACTTCCGATGAGATTTCTTCAGTGTCCCCCAGACTTGAATGGAAAAGAGAATTATCTTGACGAAGCAGATAACTTTTACTTAAATCCATTAAGTTGGCTAAATCAAGAGTTTTCCAATAATACATTATTGCCTACTCACTTAATCATCTTCAGTGTTTTAGAAGAGGTAAGTAAAAGATAAGATAACTTTTGGAAACTTCCAAGATATATTGGTCTCAAACTTCCACTGATAAAGGTGGTATTTAAAATGCTATCATACCTCATCCAAATTGCTTTAATTTGGTTTTTCCCCCTTCTTAACATTAATCCATTCAAATCCTTGGAATTTCATTTTTTTATCAAATAAATTGATTAGTTAACTTGGTTATTATAATTTACAAGTTGTTGAAAAAAAATAAACCAGATTAATATAGCTAAGCAACTAAAATAAATTTCTTTAAAAACCTTCAATTCAAATGTGACCCTATATTTAAAGTAACTTTTTTTTTAATTGTACATTTATAGGAAATAAAGACCTTTCTAATTACAAATGGCTACAAGAGAACTGCTGTTATCTTCCACACTCACTTGCCTGCGGGCCGAACTGGAAGTCATATATATATTTATGAAAAGAAGTAAAATTTAAAAGTCAGCTCAAGATGAGATTTCAAAACATACATATCTTTCTTGAAGAAATTGCATTTACTTTTGAAAATATTGAAACTTTTGGATTCTTTAAAAAATTGGACAAGTTTTATAGAAATAGCAAGCAACAAACAATATGAGCCACTCTTGCCAAGTGATACTGTGTGATCTCTCTTTTGATGAGAGAATAATCAAAGACATTTTCTTAGAACAACAGTAAAATCACATACTTAACAATGCTACATTGTCAATAAAGACCTTTTTTCCCCATGGTGTAGTTTTATTTTTTCCTTCCACAATATTCATGTGTGCAAGAAATTTCACAAATGAACAAGTCAGCAAGCTCATTAAGAAGGCAGCAAATTCTTCACAAGTCAATGGGCTTTTGAACCCAAAGACAAGACATGAAGCAAGTTTATAAAACATTAACAGAGATGAAATTCCATCACAGTGTACTTTTTCCAAGGCAACTCAATACCAGATTTAACAAATATCAGTGTTAATTATACTTTGTCATATATGACTTGAGCTTGTCTTACCTTAAAACGAAAGGAAACTTCATTTCATGCACAAAACCTATTGCATGCCTGGCTTCTCTAATGGTAAAACTACAACCAAACTTATTTCCATTGCCAAAAGTATTCAGCAGAGAGCTAAACTACAAAGAAAATGCAAGTTAGTAAGCTTTTATGGATGCTTTTGAGTTAACAGTGTTAAAATTCACCAAACTGATAATTAGAGATGAAAGACATTGACTTCTTGGTAACTTCAGTTTTAGTTTTCAATACTGAACAGAGTAGAGAACATCCACAATTCTCTTAAAGTTATCTAATTTACTTAATCATGTTCAATATTTTGGGTCAAAAGGTAACTGCCCCAACTCTATTTCAAGATTTGCCGTGTGTCTTCCATTACTTCGACCATGTTTATGCCATTTACCTTCCCTCTTATAATGCTGTGGCTGAGGGTACTTCTGCTCTTGTTTTCGATGCCTGGAGTTTTCAATATTAACCATACGATGCTTTTTATCAGGGCGACTGAAAGCAGTAAACACATTTTTTTTCTATGTTAGAAAAAAGTTCCTTTAAAATTAGGGAAAGAAAATAAAGATTTTTCTCCATTAAATTTTTAAACAACCCTCTGAAAAAGGTTATTAAAGTCAATCAATGTCTTACTTTCTCTTAAAAAAAAATTCCCGAAATACCCAATTTTACAGTATATTAAGTATATTTCTTCATGAATATTTTTCTAATAGCATTCTTTTAGATTTTTGTCCCCTCCCTATATAAACTCATCAGAATCTACAGCATGAACTCTGTATATGTGAATGATTAGAAAGAGAAAAGTATCTAATTAAGAAAAGTAATTTTTTAAAAGCATTTATAACTTCTTGGCTTAAAAGAGGATTTCATAAAAAAAATAAAATAAAAGGAGAAAAATCCTAATTAAAAATCTTCAATAAATGACCACAGTTGGCCTTAGAAAGAGAAATGAGAAAATGCTGCTTCCTCTTTTAAAGAGGTAAAGAAATACAGGAACAGAATATTACATCTATAAACAAATTAGGATGATGTGTAAGTTTTGCTGAATTGTTTCCCCTTCTCCATATTCTTTGTTAAATGGAGCTATTTCACTGGTTATCAAAGGGGAAAAATGTATTGAAGGGCTATGTAGTGATGTAAAAAAAAATTTTTTTAAGAGCTGAAATCTAAAAAATATACATTTAAGTTTATTAAAACTTTACTAATGTTAAAAGAATTACGATTTTATCAGTGGGAAGAATATTTTGTGCCCAGATTACTATAGCCCAGAAACTTTTCCACCTACCTCAAAACCACTCACTGTGAGCCATTCTTCCCAATAGTTAAAACAATTTTTTCACAAAATAAGCTTCTCATCATGTTCCTACTTTAAGAATTTGCTCCTTAGTGGAGCAAGTCCAAGATTCTCAGCCTGTCATTTGCCAAGGCTCAATAATAACTGATACTTACCTAACCAAACTTCTCTACCACAGCTTTCTATCATGAACCTTCATATACCATCATGTTAACCCACTAATATGAACTGTGCTCATATTCCTATTACTATGGTTTTATCTTGTTTTACCCCCAATTTTGTCTTTTCCCTCCTACTCCTTTAAGTGCAAGTTCTACTTCCTCTGTAGCTTTTCTTAAAATATGAATAGATTTTCTCCTTTATCTGAATATTTCTGTAGTACACATTCTAAAGATGTAATAAATCATCATAAATCACATTTACATATGTCTTTTATTCTCCCAATTAGATTAAAAGTTGGATGGTACCAGTGAATAGAGCACTGGGCCTGGACTCAGCAAGATCCAAGTTTAAATTTTGCCACTTACTAAGTGTGTAACCCTGACCAAGGCAAGTTTCTTGAGGATAATAAGCTGACTTCCCAATCCAATACGATTAAGAGCTAGATGGTGCAGCAGATATATTGCCAAATTTAAGGTCAAGGAGACCCAAGTTCAAATTCAGTCTCATATACCGGCTATCTATTGTATGATCCTTGGCAAGTCACTTAGCCTCAGTCTCCTCAATTATAAAATGGAGATAATAAATAGCACCTACCTTCCTAAGGCAGTTGTAAGGATCAAATGAGATATTTGTAAAGAGTTTAAGCACAATGCCTGGTACACAGTAGGCATGTAATAAATGTATATTCCTTCCCCTTAAGAGCTCTATGTTTTATGGAATCATGTATTCTGGTGTAACCTAAGGTGCTATGGATACAGAAGATGTTTATAACTATTTATTGACACTATAAAGATTGGAAGAAGGCAAAGTGGTATCTCTTAAGAATTCCTTAGGGAAATCTTTTTAAATAGATTAGAATGACATAATTAGCCTATCAGCTGTTTATATCTAATCATTTGCTTTTAACGTATTCAAGGCAGCTCTTAAAAGTTTAAGCTCTCCATTAAACAAGTCATTGAAGTCTCCTTTACATAATTAATATATTTAGCAAATCCTGTCTTCATTGGTATTACATGACCCAGTCTACTATAATTATGCAAAATTCTCAGTGCTTTTCTATATGTATGTGTAACCTTGAACAATAAAATCACTGAACTGAAAATGACTATAGAAACATGAACTTAAATTGAGATTAGTCATTTCATTGAAATAGCAGGTATGCCTTGAAATTCCTATTTTAAAATTTAATCATATGAGTATTATGGTTAAGAAATATAAAATAATCATGGGATGATGCTTAATCATGAATATCATCAATTACAAAGTCAACTAAAAAATACTGAATTACTTAAGGGAAACTATTACCAAAAAGAAGCCACACTGCAAGAAATATACACAGAAAAGAAAAGATCTCTATTATTAAAGCTTCATCTTGGCAGGTCTCAAAATCTTTCCATTTTTCATTTCCAAAATACTTATGTGCAGAAACAGAAACAGAAAGGATACTGTTGAAAACCTGTCTGGCAGCTTCTCCTTTTGGGATGAGAAACTTGAACCATCTGTATCCTCTTATTCAGTTGTCACTCTAATATATGTATCCAAAATCAAGGGTTTTCAGTGAAGAATGTATTTTTTTACCAGTGGAAATGAAAAGCAGAAAAATGTTACTGTTTTGACAAAAGACAAGGGAAGCATCATAGTATATATATAGTGTGACTAAAAAACTAGGGGCAGATTTCCATAAGCTATCTTTTTAAACTTGGGATTTTTATAGTCAAAATAAGTATGTTCAAAATACCATTTTTATATATAAAATTAAGTTTCAGAATAGTTTTTAAAGACTTAGAAATTTGCTAATAAAATTTCATTTATATATTAGGGAAGGGGAGAAAAATAAAGATTCTACATTTTTGATAAATTTTTTTTCATGATAAATTTTGTGTGTGTATATCCATAATTCAATCTGGAACTAACCAGGAAGATTTCCGTCTAGTAAAAAAAAGAAAAAAAAAAAAAAAAAACACTT
Source organism: Antechinus flavipes (assembly GCF_016432865.1). Classification (NCBI taxonomy): domain Eukaryota; kingdom Metazoa; phylum Chordata; class Mammalia; order Dasyuromorphia; family Dasyuridae; genus Antechinus; species Antechinus flavipes. The sequence continues at coordinate 527,681,177 of NC_067399.1, forward strand.
GCTAGTTTCAGTTGTATCCAAAAAACTTCTTTTATAATCTGTAACTATAATATTTAAAAGCTATTCCAATCATATGGTACTATAGAAACCAACCTGGGTCCATACTGAGGGTAAAATGTGTCACCAAAGAAATGTCTATATATATAGTCATCCAAATCCTCAAACACTCCATGATTATCTACTTGATATTCCTTCATGTCTTCAAGATAATCTTTAACATCATTAACAAAGTCAGTGAACAACATCTGATCATGAATAAAGACACTGTTATGGAAAAACTTATTGATGAATTGCTGTAGTTCTCCCCAATGATGGAAGTCACTTACTTCTTGCTGCACATACCTTTGCATTAACTGATAAAATTCATCTATTCTTACAGGGTCTAATACTCTGTTGAAAAGGCTAATAGATTCCTGATGAGCACACTCAAAAACACCTGAACAGCCTTTTGTTAGACGGTGATAATTTTTCACACAGTCTTTATCGGTAGTGCCTTTCTGGGAATTTGTGTTTTTACCAAGTGTTTCAAACTGAACTGGTGGTTTTTCCTGATGTCCACATTCAAGAAAATCAGAAGGGTTCTTTAAAAAGTGGTAATTTCTTACTGAATCTTGACTCATGCTGCACTTCAGGGAATTTGTGTTCTTCCCAAATGTTTCAAACTGAACTGACTTTTGTTTTCTTCCTGATCTTGCCATGGTGGGGCTTTTATGATGTGTGTTTTTGGAATGTGGTCTAGGTTGCGGATGCAAATATTCACGATAAACAGTTTTTGCTTTTTTAGTTGCTTCATCTCTTTTATCTCCAAATTTTTTATTCCCCTTTTCATTAAAAATATTTTTGGTGGTATCTTTGAAATGGCTGAAGGTAGACTTAACAGAATCTGAAAATTTTTTCAAGTTTTCCTTAACAGCTTCTTTAGCCTGTTTAATCTTTTCTTTATGGTGCCTTACAAACTCCTTTGTTGAATTCTTCATGGCATCAAAAGTTTCTTTAACTGAACCAAACAAGGTCTCTTTAGACTTCTTAGCCTTGTTAGTTCCCTTGCTACCTTTATTTTTTTCACTGTTTTCTTGTCTTCCACTTTGATCTTTTGCTTCAACATATAATCTTTCCCATAAATCAGATCGTTGTTGTTCAAAGTTTAGCTTCCATTCCAATTCTGTTAATCTTCCTCGTAAAATTTCTATTTCTTTATTTTCAGTCAACGAATTGGGAGAGTCTGCATCACCTGCTGACTGCTGACTGCTTAAAAGGTCCAGTTCTTCCCTTAAGGCAATGGTCGTTTGTCGTTCTTTTTCTAGTTCCTTCCTTAGCATCTGTGCTTCTGCCAAGAGGGTCTCTTTCTGACTGAGAAAGCTATTAGTCTTCAGCTTTTCCTCTTCCAAATGCCGTTTAAGTTTTTGGTTTTCAGAAACTATCAATTCAGTACTTGTTTCTTTATCTTCTAAATTCCGAATTTGTTCCCTAAGTTTCCTTAACTCTTCCTGTAAGGAGGACAAAGCTTTTTCTTCCTTCTCCAGAGACATTCTTAAATGCTGGTTTTCTGTAGCAAGGCTTTTCTTCTGTGTTTCAAAAGCTATCTTCTCTACCTCAGTAAGCTTCAAACATGATGCAAGATTTTCTTTAAGCGACTAACATTTAAAAAAAAAAAAGTAAAAAAAAGACTTCAGTATGATTTATCTAATAACATGAACTTTATCTTTATTATCTCTGTATGCAGTGAGCATTTATTATATAGAAAAATATCTCTTAAGCAGTGTTTTACATTTACCACATGCTATATAGCATAAGAAAATTGCAATATAAGCCTAGAGATACCTAATGAGTAATCTTTCTACTGATTAGTAGAATACAAATCATTTATTGTTTTATTACTAAAGAAAGCTCTCTAAAACTATCACCATTACCTACCCCAAATGAAATGTCTTGGCAGGATATATTCCACCTTCTAACATTTAAATGTTTTATATTGATATAGAAACCTTATCATTACTAACTTTTCTCACTTAATTTTGTGTTTAAGGAGGATGAGATAGGGGTTTTATGTAAAGACAATGGGGAAAAAAAAAGGTAGGTCAAATGCCCAAAAATAACCCTACCTCTTTGTTGATGTTACAACACGTAAAACTGGATATCAACAATGTCAATTTCTCAGACTTCTGCTGGTATTGTTCTACTACTACCAGATTCCTTTAACATTAAATGACAAAGGAAGAATTCTCAAATGCTGACAGGACAGCACGGGCACAGCAGGCTACTGTATGTTAGTATCTAGAAATAAAGTCCTTCTAACCAGTTAACTCCCCTTTAGGAGAGAAAGTGTTTCTGCTTGAGGAATACCTTAAGTAGCTTGCCACATAACCAAGAGAAGCTTTCCAAGGCAAGAAGATGTTACAAACATCTCACATCTTTGTTATGAGAACTTGAAAGAACCAAAGACTTATCTTTGGCCCACAAGAAAGCCTAATTAAAGGAAAACTTGGGGGGAGTAGCTAGAACATAAAAAAGTTCTAATGAGCTACTAAATGTAGGCCAAGTGGGCAAAAAAAATAATATATAAAACACTAGCAAACTTCCCTCAGAAAAAGTGCATTTTGATGAAGACTTGGATTCATAAACTTCACGAAGTATGGCAGCATTCTTTTCTATATATCTAACTTATCCAGCTATCATACCTTCAGAACTTCAGAAATAACTTAGAAAGATCTCCCTACTTAATTCACTTTATATGAATTCATGCCTGAAATGCTCTCCCTTTTCACCTGCCATTCTGAAACCATTAAGTGTCTTCAAGGTACTCTGCTGATTCAGCTTTAAGGAAGCATAGGTCCCCTTTAAACCATAAAGGGGGATTAAAATAAAACTAGTGGAGGATTTATTAGTTGTAACACAGTTTAACTGAATAAATATATTTTTAGCCAATGAATCACTTCAAGACGAAGAAAATACAAATTACCAAGTATTCAGTGGTATTAAGAAAATAAAATAATTACTAGTCCCAGAGAAGTTATTAAAGACTCCAAAGTTAGCCAAATAGTTATTACAAAGTTGTAGGAGCTACACTAGTTTTATGTAGGCAACTGAAGAATTCTACAGCATATGTTCATTAGCCAACAGAGTATTTAAGTAATTATAAAGCTGTATAATGATAAATCAATTGAATTTTGTTTTTATAAATTTTTATGCCAGTCCTATCCTATTTGTAAATGCTCTAACTTTAAGTTTTTATATAGCATACTCATATCTTTAAAAAAAAAATTGAGAGTAATATTAATACCCACCTTATCACCAGAAGAACCTTGTTCTTGCTGACATTGGTAAAGATAATCCTTCATTCCATTCAATTCTTCAGCATGTATCTTTCTGACTAGTTCTTGACGTTTCTGAATCTGAATAGTGCCTAAAACAATATTTATTGAATTCTTTACAAAATAAGCCAGACAACTTTATAATTTATACCTTCATTTTTTTTTCATTTCAAAATTCAAATATTTTACCCAAAAGACAGTAAAATCACACTTATCCAGACTCTCAGGAAAAAATTTGATGTAATAGCAAAATGCTAATAATCCTTTAATTCACAATTTTCTAAAGAATTATAATACAATAATTATTAAAAGTATGCTGCACATAATTTGATATTTGATTAGGATACTGGAGGATTTTAGTATTTCAGAATCACTAGGAATTCACATCAGTACATGTGCAGACATGAATAATGTTTTGTGTTTCTGATTTTGCTTGACTGTTTTTATTGCTGCAAGAGAGCTATTTGTAGTCTGTCGGTAGTGACTACAAAAAAGGGAGAGGAAATCAGTCAAATAAAACTTTATTTTTATTTATGTACTGAGTAGGGAACACAGGAAGGTTTTGTTATTAGCATGTTAATTTTTAAATATATTTAAACTATCAACAAAGATGACTTCATACACACAATATTTTTCATCAGTTTTGAATATGCTGAAATTCATAAAGAATTTTTTTAAATGTTTATGTCAGAAGGCAGTACTTGGTGATCTGGCTGGCATCTGGATAAATGAGATTTATGAAGCACTAAATATTGATTAAAGTTAATGAGAAAAAGCTAAGTTAAATGTCATTAACTTTTCATGTACACCAACATAAGAGATGAGGTTTAATTAATTTTTTTATGACAACAAAACTAAAGAAAAACTCTGAACAACTAAGAGAGTTTCATTTTGTAATGTTTTGTTTTTAAAACCTCCATGAAGAAGCGTCATTGCCCTCTTTTACACAGGCAGAAAATGAGGCCCACAGAGTTCAGTCTTGTACAAGCATACCTTAGTTTTATTGCACCTTTATTGCACACTTTTTGGATAATGGTGTTTTTTATAAACTGAAGGCTTGTGGTAATCCTGCACTGAGCAAACCTATCAGCACCATTTTCCAATATGTATTCACATCGCATCTCTGTGTCATATTTTGTTAAACTTCTCAATATTTCAAACTATTTCCTTATTAATATATGTTATGGTAATCTGTGATGAATAAACTTTGAAATTACTGTTGTAATTATTTTGAGGTACCATAAGCTGAGCCAATGTTAGGACAGCAAACAATCAATTAATGTGAGTGTTCTAAGTGTTCCCCTAACTAGCCAGAACTAGCCCTGTATCTCTCCCTTTTCTCTAGCTATTCCTTATTCCCTAAGACACAACAATATTTAGGCCAAGTAATAATCCTACAATGGCCTCTACAGATTCAAGCAATAGAAAGAGTGAACGGATGTAGCAAATTTCATTGTTGTATTATATCACCCAGATCAGTCAGGAGCCATCAATATGGTGGCAAGACCATCCACCAGCAAAAATGATCTGCTGAAGGCTCAAATAATGGTTAGCACTTTTTAGCAATAATCTATTTTTAAATTAAGATATGTACATATTTTAGATATATTATTTCATACAGTAGACTATAGTTTAGTGTATTATAATATTTTATATACAATGGGAAACAAAATTCACGTGATTCACTTTATTATTGATATTTGGTTTATCATGGCAGTCTGGAACAAAACCAGCAATATCTCTAAGGTATGCCTGTTATCTATTAGCAATATAAACCATGAACAGAAATGGAAATGTAACAATTTTCAATTCTACTTTTCATACCGCATATGTTTATGGATGCAGCCCAAAAATATGAAAAGGAAAAAGCTACCAAATCTTATCACAATTCTACTCTTAAAGCTAATTTTGGCAGGGACCCATGCAAGCAGAGTTTTTAGGGAACTCTTAGGAAAGCCACAACTTTACTGTCCTCTCAAAAGAACTAAATAGAAACCATTATCTACTTTAAATTACACTAGGAAAACTAATCAGACATTCATGCTACACACATGCTGCTACATGCTTCATGCACATACACACAAAAAACACAATTTAATAGATTAAGAAATGCATTTGGTAAACAACTCATTTTTAATCTTCTAAATTTTACAAGATGCAATTATCACCAAACTGGTGGCTTTGCAAGAAGCAACAAGATATTGTATCAGTAAACTGACTTCTATTTTCATATTTTTCTTATTTTTTCAAGGGATAGAGAGGAGAGTAATAAAGTAACAGAGAAAAGCAAAAAAAAATTCTGAGATATCCAGTAAAGGACCTAAATAAAAATGCCAGAAAACAGACATATTAATGTCATGTAAAAAGTTTGATATTTGCTATTTGATAATATTGTTTGAGATGTAGAGTAAGGGGAGGCAGTTTGTCATATCAAAAAAAAAAATTGTAATTCATGTCGGAGTCAGAGGGACAACATTTGGCTTTGCTACTTAATATCTGTGTAATCTTGGGCCAGTCTCTGAGATTTCAATTTTCTTATCTAAAATGCTGGAGGATGATCTCTAAGAATGCTTTCACTTCATTGAACTTAAGGGAACTTATATTTGTCTCTGCACTGAAATATTTGTAAAGCATATACTGTGTTGTTGGTACTTAATGTTTATTAAGTTTTTTCCTTCCTTTAGTGTCCTGTATTATGCAGAGAAGTTAAATTTGTTTGTCAAATTTGTCAAATTTAATCCTCCTTAATAAGAATAATAAGGGATCATTTCAATAGCCTTTTAGTCTTCTTTCTTACTTTACCGTAGAATACCTGAGTAGAGGATAATTTAGGTTAACTTTGTAGAATCAATAGATTTGATTTTATCTGATAAAAATTAATGTCAGACACTAGCCAAGAAAATACAGAAACAATCTGTGAATTTCAGTAGCTATTCATAAAATATTTCTTTTCATACTTTGTCTAGTCAGACTTCCTACCTAAAAGTGTCTTACAATCTAACTAAGTCAAATTCTGGAAAAGGATAAAAATTAAAACTCATAACAAACTAGTGAGAAAGTGCTTCATGATAACTACATTTTTAGAATACCAAAGCTAATTAACATATATATATTTGTACATATATACAACAACTTCTTGGCTGCAGTACTTTATTTGTAGAAACTTAATTCAATAAAACCTATGTCACCAAGCTCAGCTTGCAGAGAAAGTTGAAGAAAAAATGATAAAAACAATTTCACATTCCCTACAGAATTATTTTGTTTAAAGTGGTACCATGTTATATAACTCCATCCCAATTTCCAGTTGCTTCTAGTGCTGCCTAATGAGATGTGGTTAAGAATAATCTATGATGTGCCAATGAATCTGTGATTGTTTAATGTCTGTTTAAATCTAATCCATGTCAACCAATGGACTGATCATAGGCTTCCAAAATAGAACTTACAAGTTCTCCTGGCCTGAAATAGTACCACTTCGTATTAGTATTCAGACCTCATGTCTTAAAAAACAATTATGATAAAGGGCTATCTTGGACACAATAATAATCAAAATTTCCATCACAAAAAACTAGATTCCATAATCCATATATCCTTGATCTTCTCCCCCTCCTATCTTCTGCAGAAAATTGTCTTCCCCACTACAATTCTACTTCTATCTAATCTAAACTCTTTCCCTGTCTCCCGCTTCCTTTCTTTTTGTCTGCAGGAAATCTCAAGTCTCCCGTCCTTTAAAAAAAATAAGGTTTTACTAAGGTTACCTCATTCCCTCCATTTATCATTTTCTATTTCTCTTCCTTCTCTCAGGCAAATCCTGTTAGAAAGGCATCTATAATCAGTCAGCACCTATCCTTCCTTTCATCTCACTTTTCTTAACCTTCAGCAATCTGGCTTCTTGGCTTCATCATTCAACTCCAGTCCTAAATTTCCAATGATTTAATTACCAAACAAATAAAAATTCTTATCCTCTATATTTATGTACTTAATTAACACTATCAAGCACTCTTCCCTCTGTTCTATACTCTTTTTTCTCTGGTTTTGTGTGACAATGTTCTCTCTTGGTTCTACTTCCTATTGTTCTGACCAAAGTATCTGCCTACTTTTCTGGTTTATTGGTTATCCTATGCCCACTAACTACAGGTATACCTAAAGGCTCTTTTTTGGATCCTTTGCTCTCTCTATAGTCTCATTTATTCCCATATTTATAAAGATAGCCGATTCTCTCTCCTGATCTCTAGGCAGACATCAACAAACTCTCTTTGACATTTCAAAATTTCCATCTTAAACTGTTTTGAACTCAGGTCTTCTGACTCCAGGCCTAGCATTCTATCCACTGAGCCATCTAGCTGTGGACCTGAATTCAGGAAGACTCATCTTTCTGAATTCAAATCCAGTCTCACACATTTAATAGTTGTATGACTCTGGGCAAATCACTTAGCCTGTTTACTCTTATATAAAATGAGCTGGAGAAGGAAATGGCAAACTACTCTAGAATTTTTGCCAAAAGAAAACCTCAAATGAGTTCAAAGACACTACTGATTATTAGAGAGGTGAAAATGGGCTAATATGAGCCTCACCAAACTTAAAACTATAAAAAGGAATTCTATTTTGTTTTTCTTTTTCTCTTCACTCCTTTGCTATCCGCCTGTGTGCTTTACCTCCTGTTCTCTCATACATATATTTTATGTATATAGATATAAACTATTCTCAAGGCTTTCATTATCACTTCTATGACTACTTTCAAATCAATCTGTCTTTCACCAAACTTTAAAACTGTTTCTACAAATATATTATGCATTTTCATTGAGATATCTTATTGCCACCTACAATTCAAAATATTCCAACTTGATTTCAGTCCTCAGTCCCATCCCCCACCCAACCTCTCTCCCAATACTATCACCAATATCTCTGTCTGTCTATTGAATCATCATTCACTCGAATCAAAATTTCAGTCAGCTTTCATCTTTTCTCTATCATCTATATCCTTTCTAATTATCAGCCAACAACCAAAAGTAATTGAATTTTTTTTCTTTTTAAAGTGTTTTTAATATTTAACCCTTTCTTCTCCATTTCCATTGTTTCAACCATAGGTTCATCTTATTATTTATGACTATACTAGTAACCCATATGGCCACCTTCTTGATACCTAATAGGCTCTTCTAAACCTATTTCCTATCCTATGAGGCACTAATGGTTTTAAAAACAATTATGTTACTCCCCCTGCTGAAGAAATTTAAAATTCTCCATATTTCATATCAAATCAGATTTAAAATCTTCTGTCTCTCAAAATTCCCCACTCTGGCCCAATCTCATTGATTCAACCTTACTTTTCACTACTGTCCTTTCTGCCCTACTTTGAACTGTTTCCTCACAGTTCCCACAAATATGAAATAATCACCTTCATCCTTTTGTTCACATTCCCTAAAAATGATATCAACTCACTCCTCTTATCTAAAATGTACTTTATCCTTCAAGAATCAGATCCACTTCTACTTTCACAAATCTTTCCCTGACAACTCTAGACTCTTAAGAACTTGTATGGTAAACATATACTGGTTGCAACACAATTTATTCATGAAATAGTGAATAATACAAGAAGATTAAGTGTTTCTCTCCAAAAAGATAGTAAGGTCTCTGAAAAGAGGGACCATGTTTTATATTTATTTATTTGTTACCTCAATGGTACCTAGGATACTACTAAGCACGCAGTAAACAATAAAACCTGCTATTTGAAAAACCAATGTCTGTGGTAAGATGATCTGATCACCAAAAATACCATAAAACAACTTCACCTGATTCTTTAAAATATATAAATTCATCTAATAAGCAAAGACAAAATAACAAAAGTGACTACTTCATAAGGAACTTTTTTCTAAATCATTAATAATTCTCCCAGTTACATTTTAAATATCAGCCTCCAATACAATAAAAAGCTTGCTTAACCAGCACTTTCAGTTTTACACTAACAAAGTAATTCTGTGCTTTGTTTGCATAATGATGTTTGTTATTATGACCTGGAAGTACCTTTTGAAACAACAAAGATCTACTTAAATTCATTTTTTATTTTAAATATACTAACAACCACATAAAATTTAACTAAACAAATTTTTATTAAGCACTAGGTATAGAATATCACATAAGGCAGTAGAGCTAAGAAGAAATCTGAAATAGACCCCAAAGAACCTTACAAACTAATTATGACAAAACACATCCACAAAGAATCTTACAAGCTAATTATGACAAAACACATCCACAATATACAAAACAGAATATAAGTGCAAAGGGCAAAGAATTATTTAAGTCAAGGGCAAAATGTTAGAAGAAATGTTGAGAAGAAATTGCTTTCAAGTGGGAAGATGGGAAAGAACAGGAAGAAAGGAAGACTTGATCATGAGATTGCACTTGAATTGGGTCTTTAAAAAAGGGGAATATTCCAACAAAAGTAACTGAGAAGAATCCCTTCCAAGAAATGAGTATAAACAAGAGCAAAAGATATGAGAACAAGCAAAGAAGGCACAATAGGAATAGTAAACATGCCAAAAGTTCAGAGGACTAGACTACATCAATCCTGAAGGGGAATAGTATATGAAATTTGAAAGTAGAATGGAACAAACTTTTGAAGGGCTTTAAATACCAACAGAATGTTCTACAGGACAATGGAATCATAAGTAGTAAAAAAACATTTTAGGAAAGACAATTTGGTCACAAGCTGGGAGTCAGAAGGATGAGTTGGTCAGTGATGAGAAAGACACAATTGGAAAAGGCAAAAATGGGACACTGGAAGAGCACTTGGCAGGCCATGACGGCAGTGTGAAAAGAGATGAGGAAATGAACTAAAGTGGTTTCAATGGAAAGGAAAAAGGGATTCAAGTAAGTTTTAGAGTAGAATCATAAATATATAGCAATTGACTTAAGACATGAAGGATAAGGGTGAGGGAAAGGGAAGAGTCAAAAATGAAAAGTAAATGAGAGAACAGTGGCATCATTAACAGAAATAGTACAATTAGGGGCAAAAGTAGGCAATAATGGTTGCAGTATTTATTAAAGAGATGAAAAGTGCTATGTATTATCTTAGTGATCTTTTATTTATTCTCAAATCTGCATTTTTAGTTTTGAGCTAAACATATACATCTCCCAACTAGTCATAGAGCATTTCTGTCTGTAACGAACCACCACCAATACATTAAACAGAATACTTTAAAAGCCAAACTTGTGATTTTGCCTGAAATATTTATCTTCTTTATTCAATAGTTCTATCAATGCCATTAACTTAGTACTCCATGTTAGAAACCCCACAATGCTATAATGTACATGAATAAGGATGGAGACTGAGCCTGTGATTTTATTTTTACAGAGAATTCCAAGATAAAGAAATCCCTTCTACTATTAAAAAACAGAATTTTCTCTGCAACTTACAGTTATCAGTGCCCAGAGTACTAGTTAAGTTAATGACTTGTCCAGAGTCTGGGAAGATTGTATCAGAGGTAAGATTTGAACCAAGCTTTTCTAGACATAAGGGAAGCTATTCAATAACCACTAAGCCCTGCCTGCTCACAAGATGTCAGTTGTTTTTAAGGGCAAAAGAGTGGCCCAGGTCCTTTCAACTGGTTACCAAATTACCAATTATATCCTCCTGCTTCTGCCTTCCACCACTTATCCATTCTAATAAATTATGACTTCTAAGGTTCTTTCCTGCCCTAAATATATGTTGTGATCACACTCCTAAATATGCCCTGTATTTTGGACTGTTGTGAATTTAATCACAAAGTTCCTTAGGCCTAGAATGTTCTTCCCTCCATTTTTAAATTTCTACTGTTTAAACTAATTGTTTAAAGTCCCATCTAAGTAATTCTTTCCCTGTGAAATGTCTCGGTGATTTTTCTCTCCATTCTTTATTAGAATTATTCTATATGTTTTATTTTATAACTGAGACATAAAGACAATATCAAAAGAATCGAAAATTACTATCACTCAGAAAGTAAAAGAAAAGATGTCTGGTGGGTATGAGGAGGCTGCAATGTATCTATCACAAATGAACATCCTGAATTCTCATTTTTCAAAGTTGCTACCAGGAAAATGTATGACAGAAAAAGAAGATTGGTCATTCATGTAGAAAGGATGAGAGATGACAAATAGATAGCCCAAGTACTTACTGGTATCTGTGAAGAAAAAGTGGGGAAAACTTCTAATAAACTGGGTAAACTCGAATTTATAGGACAACATGGACTAAAGTCACACATGATAGGTAGGCAAGAATGGGTTATAAATTGTGTCTTAAGAGAAACCAAACAAACTGATGCAATCATAGAACACTATATTTAAGTATGTGTGTCTTATACCTGTATTAGACAATAAGCTCCAAGATACTGAAGACTACTTCCTTTTTATATTTTATATTTTTTGTCTCTACATTAACCTAGGATAGTACTCTACTTGCAGTATTATTTATGAAATTTTATGGAATTATTTATGGAGCTATCCTGTAGAGAGTTAAAAATATGGATTTTAGTTCTGGAAATAGGTTGGAGATAGATATATAGATCTAAAAGGTGATGATTAAACACAGAATAAACAACATCAACAAAGGTGAAAATGTAGGAAAAGATGAAAGCAAAGCATAGAAGAACACTGAAAGACACAAGTCAAGCCAAGGGAAGAGAAATGATCAAAAAGGAGACAAATTAGTAATAACAAATATTTCTTTTAACTATGGTCAAGGAAGATAAGGACTAAAGTTACCGGATTAAAAGGTAATCATTAACCTTTTGGAGGGCTATGAAAACTGAGAGGAAAGAAATTAAAAGTTTAAATATGAAATAAATCCACCTATGATCATATTAAATATACAAGATATGAATAAAATACAAGCTAGGAAGATAAGACAGACACATTCTTCCCACCAATATGGCCTGTATACAATTCAAATGTGGACTGTACATAGCATTAACTTTCAGTGTACTTATTTTTTTTTTCCATTTTAAAGATTTTATTTTGGGGATATAATCTATATTAAGACCAATGAGATTAGAGAGTTTGGGTAGGATGGATGTGCCTAAATACACTACAACTTTCTACATCCAAATATATGTTTCCTTCAAATTAATCCTTGAGGGTACATTTTCTGTTTCAATGATACTGCCACTGGACTAAAATATTTTTGTAATTCCTTTCTTGAAACTGCAGAACCTGAAGAATGTTATTTAGAACATTCCTAAAAAATATTCAAATGTTTGCCCTTTTGAGGGTAAAGTCTCATGGATAATTTATCTGGCTCATACATTGGGCTCAATGATAAAACTAAAAGTACTGAATTTGTGTTGTCTGTTTATTTTCTGAGTGCTCAAACTGTTTCTAAAGATAATTTTAGAAAACAATAGCAACAGCACTGGAATACATATATAATCTCCCAGAAGTAACTACTTCACTTATTTGGCTATATAAGTTCTGGTATTTTTTTTAAGTCATTCATTTCTTTACATTATATTCATAACATCACATTACAGTCATCCTCATACTCTCATCACCAAAAAAGCAATTTAGGATAGTAAGATATAATTACAGAAAAGTTAAGTTACCACATCTTATTATAATTAATCTGAATAGATTAGTGAGAAAATGCTCACTAATAATATATAATAATAGTGTGAATGCTTTGTGATTTCTAAGCACTAACATGCCATTTTATAATATTTTTTCATAATAGGGAAATAGTTTTCAATGAACAGATACCTTTTCTTTCTAAGTATTTTTAATTTTTTACCAAATGCTCAAAGGCCATGCAATGTATGGGTATTTAGTGCCATCTGGGTTAATCATTAATTTTGATATTTTCTGGTATTAAATTCTTTAAGCAACAGAATAAAAGATATTTCTTATTACCTGCAGGTTTACCTGTGGAAAGACAACATTTTATTCAAATAAAACCAATAAGTCCATTAGTTAACTACTAAACAATTTTAGATACATAAATATACACACACATGAAAACATGCAAAGTATCCATTCAGAAGATGGAAGAAATGAGAATTATCAGTAATGATTTAGGGGTGAGGGAGGGTTAAGAGCCATAGGAAGGCTTTCTGGAGGAATTATGTAAATAGTATTTTGAAGGATGACTAAGAATTAAAAAGAAGAAAAGAGGGACATTCTAGGGATGAAATAAAAAGAACAAGAATTCTAGTGGGAAGAAATCTCAGTGTGAAAACTTCTTCTTCTGATACAAATCCCAATTAAGCTATGTAACTTTAGTGATTCTAAAGGATCTGTCAGAGGCTATATATCTTCCTCCTCCCTTCTAAAAAGTTGCTATATGAGTATATTTGAAATCCTATTTCTAAATGTCCTTTTTGAAAATTCACATAGGTAAACAAAATGACATTTTGAGAGGTATTTATAAGAAACTATACCTTGGTAATATGTAGCAATCTGTCATTACATCAAAGAGTAAGAAGTATGTCATTTCTCTTACTAGCACTAAGAAATTTTTCTGGTACACCAAATGATTCTACTGTTTAATACAGAATTGTAAATTACTTTAGCTGCCACTGGAAAAGGCAGACAGTATATTCTCGATTTTTTATCTTAGGAAGATAAAGATTACCTTCTATCTATAAGGATTAAGAAGATAATTTCTTGTTAAGTTCATTGAAAAAGTATCTACTAAGCATATTTCAATTAAAGCCAATGTCACTTTGGAATTTGTTCATTATTTGAAGAGAAACATCTGATTAATTATATTGTGAAAGTTAGGGCAATCTTGAAATTACAGCACTTGAAAATCAGGAGACAACATTAAGATTTACAAGTCTCAAATAATTAATAGTCTCTTTCAGTACATTACAACTGAATCTGCCCAAAATGTCTTTATATTCTTGTTTACAGTCACTTATTTTTGTCATGTTGATTGAGTAAGAAAGCTAACCCACACACAGCACATAAAGGAAGCAGACCAAACTCTCCCAAAACCCTATTAAGAGGCACTTAAGAACCTGATAAAGCAAAATTTTAGATTACCTAATAAACTGAAAATCTGGTTCAGAATTAAGTACAGATTGAATATAATTATTAGTGAAGTTAATGGTTATATTCTTTCTAAAAGAGTTCTTCTTAGAAGTTCAACCCTACCTTTACCAGAACAATCTTTTCTCCAAATTTCCTCCCCCACTTTCTTTAAGACCACTCCATGTCCCATTCTTTGACAAAGACTCCAAATGTGAGAGACAATGTGCCCTTTGAACCTTTCTGATTTTTATTTGGGAGAGGCAATACAATGCAATGAAATTAAAATAACTTTCCGAATTTTATTTCTCATAGTGACTATATAACCTTGAGAATGGTCACTTACCTCCATATCCTTTTACTATAAAATGAGGTTAATACTTAATACTACCTATACATCACATGATGAATGAGGGAGGCACTTGTAAATTTTAAGATACCATATAAACTGATTGTTAGAATACATAGGAAATGCTGAGCAGAATCAATTACACTGACAATAATATCCTAAGAGAAAGGGATAAGTGATTAAGAAGTTTCCTTAATTGTTTCACTTAAATTATAGATGCTACATAATTTATGAGAAATTCAATGCACAGAAACATCAATGATATATTAAAATATGGAAAAGTCATGAAGAAACATCTTAAATTTTACTAAATCATAAGACCAGCAAAAGTCAAAATATAATCCTACATATAAATAGTAAGAAATTAGTAATAGTAGATTTCAAATGTAAATTTCAGTTAAATATCTCAAAAGCATTTCATAAAGTTCATGACCTTCATCTTTTCCCCAAGGGCATGATGCTAGAATGACTAATTACTAAGTTACTATACTATAATTACTATTTTACTCATATCTTATAGTCAATAGTCAACAGTATTGTAAAAACCTATATTTTTAATCCTACCTATAAAAGGACAAATATCTTTTTTATAAAACTCACTGAAAATACTACAAAGCCTTTATAGTAATATAGTTAATACTTTTCAAAACACATCTATCATTTGGCCACTCTAATCACATTAACCCTGAAAGACGCAAGTTTTACATATATGTGTTTGTCTATATGTATACCCAGACACACATATACTCACATGGATATGATAATAAGGATTCCTATTTTACAGGAGAAAAAAGCCCAAGGAGCTTAAACATCGTACCATCTAATTAATCATAGAATCATTACTAAATAGGAAACAGATTTGACCTCAACACCCTGACCACTGCATCATCCACATGCTCATAATCTGACTAATTCTTAATTCTTACCATAGAAATGTCCAAAGCCCATGCTGATTGCAATCACCAAAGCTAGTATAATACATTTGTTGAGGCCACTACTGAAGGGGCGCTGAGGCACCTCTTCCTTGGGAGGGTCAGACTCGTGTTCATTAGGTGGCTTATCCTCAGATTCTGAACAAGAAATTGTCTTCTTTCTAGCACGTCGTCTTCTCACAGCAGGACTGGGCTGATGACTTGTTTCATCACTACTTGACTCATCATCAGTAGGCTGAGATGGAAACACTATTAAAAAAAATTACAAGATGTGAAAATTAGTTTTAAAAATTTTCTTGCAACACAGAACGATGAAAAGTACTATTATGATGTTTGATTTTTGACACATATATTTGACATGTATTTCCAGAAGGAATCTATTTGGGATTAGGGGGAAAATGCTCATTGACCTCAAGATGTTCTTCATTCCATTTCCCACCTGTGGAAAAGTAATCACTACATTCTAGCCTATTCTTAGCCCTTCAATAGAAATAAAGTCTATAAATTGCGTGAATTCAGAAGAAAACTGAAAATACTTTGTCAATTTGATCCCAAAGAAAGACAACTTCGAGACAATTTTAAATGGTGGAGGAAAAAAAAAACAGACTACTAGATACCTATCCAACAAATTTACAAGGTGCAGACAATGCACACTTCATTTCCATCATTCCATTATATGGCCAGGAAATTTGTTTATCAAAAACTAGAAAAATCCTTCCCTTAATTTCCTACTCTTACTAGACAAATATAATTTGGTAAATTGTCAGATATCAGCAAAAG
Source organism: Antechinus flavipes (assembly GCF_016432865.1). Classification (NCBI taxonomy): domain Eukaryota; kingdom Metazoa; phylum Chordata; class Mammalia; order Dasyuromorphia; family Dasyuridae; genus Antechinus; species Antechinus flavipes. Next base: position 527,697,541 of record NC_067399.1, read on the forward strand.
AAGAGAAAAAGCAGCACTTCAGTATTAGAAATAGCTCCTCAGCAATGTAACAGCATATGATGATTATAAATCTACAAATGGAAATAAAATAATCTAGGTTTCCAAAGGAAAGCTACAAGAACTAAAAATATCTCTACTCAAGTGAATTTTATTTTTCTTTTCCAAACACTTCCCCAACATAACTGTCACAATTTTTTTTTCCTACTGAATTTCACTTAAAATTTTTCCTGAGTTTTAGTCACTTCTCAGTGTAATTAGTAGCAATAGACTAGTAAAGCCCAAAGGTCAAACTACATGAAAAATAATGTCCACAATCCAATAAGGAGAAAGATCAATTGGAGAAGAACAAATCATTAACTTAAATTTGAGAAAATGAGCTCCAAATCAAGTACTTAAGTATCATATATTTAAGCTGGCTATGCAAGTAAGTGTCAAGCCACAAATCTGATAAGCTTTTTAGGCAATGTTTTTCCAAGCAGATTACACAGATTCAGATAACTCTCAGAATTATGAAAACTAATACAGAGGTAAGAGGCATGCATAAGCATTCCTAATTTTTCACGACCAAGAAAAAGTAGAGTGAAATTAAAGACATAAAGGTGAAGTCTGTTTTCAATGGTAACTCTTTAATATATCATCTCCAAGGATGTTCCTCAGGTGAGTTTCTATTTTCATGGACAAAGAAAGAATTAAAACAAATCCTTACTTAAAATAAATGCTTTCATGGTCATAGTCTGAATGGATCATGTAGTCAGACTCCTGTACTTAAGAGTAATCAAAGCATTATTAAAGAATCATTTTCTAACTATAACAACAAATGTAAAATAATTTTCTGTGTATGTCACCATTTGTATTGCTAGCTAAAAAGCCAGTTTAAACTATTTCAAACAGCAGCAGCCACACATATCCTCATTCAAAATCTATTTCATCTAACACTGTTTTGCTCTGTAACCCAAGCAAAATTACAGCTAAAGCAATCAGCTGATAAAATGGATTTTGAATCCATTCATAAAATGTAAGCAATTCAAAGTCATGCAAGAAGCTTAAGCCACACGGTTGTTTTTTAAACAGGGCTAATTTTGAACTGTTGTTTTAGTATTATAGAGCACAAATGGATTTTTAAAGCACTCAATAAATGTGACTATACAGCTCTATACAAGCTGATCAGATTTAGTCACACCACCTTCAAAGAGTTGGCTCGGGACATGGTGCTTCAGTTGATCATCCCATCCCCTTATATACTCTGGAATCTTCCACAGCTTCTCCCACCATCTTTCTTTTGTGAATAAAAAAGAAAAAGATACTTTTAAGCCTTTGTTACAAAGAATAAAAAGGAAAGATTTGGATATATTTTGGAAAAAGATTAAATTAAAATTTAATCTATTATACTATAACATTTATCTAGGTCATTATTCATGCTTCTTCTATTGCATTATATGTATGACCAAAAATAAACCACCACTACCACCATCATAGACACAAATAACTGATTTCTACGACTCTTCGACAAATGCTAAGATATCACTGAGTTATTTCTTAACCTTATTCTCCTTTCTGGATCTCCTTCATTAATTTCTAAAAAAATTTATTTTAAAAAATGGAGAGGTTATGATTGACACCAATGCACTTTTAAAATAAAAATCATGATATTCTGTCAATGTATAACTGAGAAAGATGTTTATTAATACTGATGCCAACAGGACATTATTGAAAGGAAAAAGAAAAACATCTCTACAAAATTATAGCAGCAAAATTATGACAGCAAAAATTGGGGGAAAAAATACCCACGTATCTAACAATTGTGAAGAGCTGATCACTATTGTGTATACATGATGTAGTGGAAAGAACTACTATTTAGAATTCAGAAAGACTTGGGGTCAAACCCAGTATCGTGTATTTCTTAGCTATTCTCTGTAACCACAGGTAAAATATCCTTAATTTCTCTAAAGCTCAATTTTTTCAAATGTAAATAAAATGAGGTAAAGTATCATTCTTCTTTGTTATAAGAACCAAATGCCATATAAATACTTTGCAACTTTAACACTCCACTCTATATTAGTAGTATTCATGAATGCTAAGTCATAGGAAATGATAAATATACATAATTTAAAAATAAGACTCAGAAAGCAAGCAGAATAAAAAAGAACTAAAGAATACACACATTTATAACAATTATATAACCAATAAGAAAAGGTAAAAAAGCAAGAAAATTTTGCAAAGAGATATGAAAACAATGAGGATAATTTTGTTATTACCTTTTTAATGATAACATATATTTTCTTTTTTTCTTTTTTGATAACATACATTTTCAAAATTGTAGATTAAGTATAATTTCATATCTGATCATTTTCTTTTTATCCCTAGTAGTGTTTGCCTATTTTGTATTAAATGTAAGATAAATCCTCAAATAATGTTTCATTTTTTAATGACATCATGAATTGACAAGCCTTACACTTCTGATTTATAAACACATGGGATACAACTATACAGTAATGGCTCCCTGATATATTACACAAGTATTTAGAACTCTCAATCAGAAACTCCCTCTCTAATGCATAATATATTTGCTCTATAGCTCACATGGATTTAGAGAATTGCCCAGAATATTGAGAGATTCAGTGAAATAATTAGAATCATACAACCAGGGTATGTCATACACAAGACTAGAAAGGTTCAACTTTCTTATTGTGCTAATATGATGTAATTCTTTCAACAACCTAGAAGCTGAGAATTTGGTAAAGAAAGTTATATAAAGTTTGACAAGGCTCAAAATTTGAAGATCCTTTATCTCTGTAAAGTTCTTACCAGTATCTGGCTGGCAAAATGTATACTGGCTACTAGAGGAAGAACCTAAGTTAAAATCTTCAGGACTCTGAATGTCCTTAATAATTGTAACTTCTTCTTGCGCTCCAATTTCTTCCAACTTAGGTGGTTCAAGGGTAACAATGTCAGAATCATCGCTGATAGCCCCAAAATAAACATTGTCATCAGGTGACTTTTCTCTCTCTGTCTGAGGAAGAACCACAAGATTGTAAATTAGTATAATACTTCATAAAATAATGCATACATATTAGATGCCTAAATCTTTATTATCTGCAGGGGAGAAAGATATAAAAGTAGTAAACAAGGATAAGTATAGTAAGGGAGAAGCCTAGTTCTCAGTTGGGCCATAAAAACTTGAGAAAATTTACATGTACCTAACTCATAATTCCAAATACTACAACAAAGTATAAGTGTCAAAGTAAAATGCCCTATTCATAATAATTTTTGAATAGAAAATCCAATTTGCTTCACTTTGTTTAAAAAGTTAGGATATCTTCACAAGAATTTCATTTTAACTTATATTTTAGTTTAAATTTCTGTTCTGATTTTTTTTTTTTAAACAAGACCTGTGACTTCATTATTACAGTTTGCCTGGAACATAAAAACATTATTAAGTGAAATGCTTAGGGTCACATTGCCAGTATATACTAAACATGAAGTTTAAAGCAGTTTTTTCTTACTCTAAGGTCCACTATGCTATGTACTTCTCATTTGAATTATGTATATAGATCACAAGATCTAAAAATATATATTATATTAAGCCTCTTCAATCTAATTAAAGAGGCCTGGCTATTTTCAGGAAAATTACATTGCAGGTGAGTGAAGAGTTACTAAATTAGGTTTTCTTTATAATACTACTGTTTCTTCTGAACTAAAATATCTTCAAGGTTTTAATCAATGAAATCAAATCAATCAAAATAGAATATATATTTGATCTCTATGAACAAAATGAATCAATAAATTTTCAAAATATATAACAAAATTTCTTAAATTTTGAGTGGAAACAAAAAAAATTCCTATGACATAATTTCTCTATCTTAGAAATCTTGTTCATATACCAAACTGAGCATGCTCTTTGACCCAGCATTATCACTCTTAATTCTATATACATATCCCAAAGAGATTTAAAAAAAAAAGTAAAAGGACCTATGTGTATAAGGGATTTATAGCAATTCTTTTTGTGGTGGATAAGTATTGGAAATTGAGAAGATATCCATCAACTGGGAAATGGTTGAACAAGTTGTGGCATATGACTATAATGGAATTCTATTGTGCTATAAGAAATGACAAATAGGATGATTTCAGAGAAATCTGGAAAGACTTACCTGAACTGGTACAGAATAAAGTGAGCAGAACCGGAAGAACACTGCTTATAGTAAAAGCAATACTATGCGATTATCAACTATGACTGACTGACTTAGCATTTCTTAGCAATACAATGTTCAGGAGGGTAAAGAAAAAGGATGATAAAATTTAGAACTCAATGTTTTTTAAAAAAAGAATGCTAAAAATGATTTTTATGTATAAATGGAGAAAAATATTTTTAATTAATTAAATGAATTTTAATACACATTGCTTTATGAATCATGTTGGGAAAGAAAAATCAGAACAAAAGAGAAAAACCATGGGAGAGGAAAAAAATAATAGAAAAAAGAAGTGAACATAGCATATGTTAAAATTTTTTTTTAAAAGAAATAAAATCTTGTTCAGCATTTAACCAAAAAGAAAATGGGAATCCTTGAAATTTACCTCAAGAACTGAGTTAGCTTCTTCCAAAGCTAGATATGTAGTTTCTCCCATTAACACTGTACCACCTTCACTATTTCCTGATATGGAACAAAAATAAATTATATTATTCCTTTATTTTAAAATGCTTTTTTCAGTATCCTGTAGAGTTTTACACAAATTATGCCAATAAAAGACTAGTTCTAATCTAGACCAATCACAAATATAGACCATATACACACAAAAAATACCTTTTGAGAGATACTGAGTAATATATCTAAGAAGCATATTTTTTAAAACATTAATGTCAATTTTTTAAACATTTATTTCAATTCAAATAAAATGTTAGAGTGACAAGACTATTGGATCTAAATTTGACTTCTTCTGGACCTCAGTTTCTTCATCTGTAAAGTAGCCATTCATCATAAAAGCTTCTTATGAAAACATTGCTGTGGTATACTTTTCTGCCCTTGACTCTGGCATAGGATTAAATATGTGGTTTCCTGTTTTTGTTTCAAAATTCCATTGTTCTTTTTGGAACATTCTTTCCACCATATCCCCTACCCCAATTACTCCTCTATTAGGGTAATAATCTTAACTTGAATAAGCCATTAGACTTATTAGTCTAATTAGACCTTGACCATAAGATAAGTAAGAGTATGATACAATTTACTACTAAGTTATTGGATAGAAATAAACTATATTTGTTTTATACTGATAGAGAAAAATAAGCTTTAAATTTTTTTAAACTACCACTACATTGCTGATTTTTTTTCCTCCTTTTTCATTTAAAAAAAATTTTATTGTATGGGATGACCCTCTATGAGCAGGTAAGAGAAGAAATACAGGTAAAAATTTAAATAATATAAAACCAAAAGATTCTAATAGTATTATCCCCGGTAATTCAGGTTTTGAGGGCACAGGACTAGTGTCTGAGTATATGTCAAAAAGACTAGATACTAGTTATCACAAAAGAGGGCTTGAACTTACTGGCTTTAGTTTTCTTTAATTTTTTTTCTTTGTTTTTTTACTACTTACCTTTACCTTCTTGATCTAAAGGCTGTTCCTGATGTATCTCCTGCACTAAAGCTGTGTACTCTTCTGATGCAAACACAGGGCTTTCATTTGCTACATTTTCAGAATTCACTGTCTCTATATCAGACCCCTAGAAAAAAAAGACAACAATGAAACATTAATAATTCCTGATCTTTAAAATTAGATGAAATTGCTTTGCAATTCAGTCCTCCTTTCTCAAAAAGCTTACACTCTAAGGTGAAAAAGGTAAGTAGATATACAGAAGTATATTCAAAATAAATATAAGTTATGAATAGTTCAATACAAGAAAGTTTAAGACAGCCACTGGTAACTGGGGAATGGGAGAAAGCAGTGCATGTAGAAAAGGCATCTGAGTAGTTGGTGGTGCTTGAGATGAGTATTAAAAGAACTAAGAGATTTTATAAGAGGAAAATGAGAAAAGAAGGCATTCCAAGGACACTGCAATAAACAAAGAGATGAGAAAAGGAATATCTTATTTGAGGAAAAGAATGGAAGAAAAGTAGTATCCAATGAGACTAAAAATAGTTTGAAGCTAGCTTGTGAAGGGCTTTAAAAGATAAACAGAGGAATTTATATCTGATCCTAGAGCAGACATTGACCTTTTTTGTATTACAGATCACTTGGCAGTCTGATAAATCCTACATACTCCACCTCAGAATAATATTTTTAAATATTTAAATTCTATGTATAAATTTAAATACATATATCATAAAAGAAATCAATTTTATTATAATTATCAATATACTTTTTATTTTAAAAAATTCATAGTCCTTAGGTTAAAAACCCCTGTTCTAATGGCTGAATAAGCTGTGGTGTATGAATGTAACGAAATATTATTGTTTTATAAGAAATGATGAGCAAGCTGATTTCAGAAAAGCCTGGAAAGACTTACACTGGTGCTAAGTGAAGTGAGCAGAACCAAGAGAACATTGTATATAGTAACAACAAGATTATATGATTATCAACTGTGATGGACTTGGCTCTTTTCAACAATGGATTGATTTAAGGCAATTCTAATAGACTTGTGATGGAAAATGCCATCTACATCCAAAAAGGGAACTATGGAGACTGTGAATCAAAGGATAGTTATTTTCACCTTTTTTTCTTATTGTTTGCTTGGGGTTTTTTTCCTTTCTCATTTTTCCCCCTTTAGATCTGATTTTTCTTAGACAGCATAATGAATATGGAAATATGCTTAGAAGAACTGCATACCTGAAGTCAGGAGGACCTAAGTCCAAATTTGGCCTCAGACATTTAACACTTCCTAGCTGTTAGATCCTGGGCAAGTTATTTAACCCCAAGTGTCTCAGCCAAAAAAAAAAAAGAATTGCACAGGCTTAACCTATATTGCTTTGCTTGCTATCTTAGGGAGAGAGAAAGGGGGAAGAGGAGAAAAACCACAAGGTTTTGCAAAGATGAATGTTGAAAACTGAAAACTGAGTAGATGCCCATCAATTGGAGAATGGCTGAATAAATTGTGGCATATGAATATTATGGAATATTATTATTCAGTAAGAAATTACCAACAGGGTGATTTCAGAAAGGCCTGGAGAGACTTACATGAACTGATGTTGAGTGAAATGAGCAGAACCAGGAGATCATTATATACTTCAACAACAATACTATATGATGATCAATTCTGATGGACCTGGCCATCTTCAGCAATGAGATGAACCAAATCAGTTCCAATGGAGTAGTAATGAACTGAACGTTACACCCAGCGAAAGAACTCTGAGAGATGACTAAGAACCATTACATAGAATTCCCAATCCCTGTATTTTTGCCTGCCGGCATTTTGGATTTCTTTCACAGGCTAATTGTATAATATTTCAGAATTCGATTCTTTTTGTACAGCAAAATAACGGTTTGCTCATGTATACTTATTTTGTATTTAATTTATAGTTTAATATATTTAACATCTACTGGTCATCCTGCCATCTAGGGGAAGGAGTGGGGGGAAGGAGGGGAAAAATTAGAAAAAAAGATTTGGCAACTGTCAATATTGTAAAATTACCCATGCATATAACTTGTAAATAAAAAGCTATTAAAAAAGAAAAAAAGAAACAGAAAACTATCTTTGCAAGTATTTGGAAAAACAAAACAAAATACTTAAAAAAAAAAAAAAAAAACCTCCTGTCCTAGAAGCAACTAGGAACCAATGAAGATAAATGAGTAGGGAAATCTCAAGGTCAGATCTTTGGCAACAATGTGTAGGACAGACTGGAATGAAGAGAGAACAAGTAGGAGGCTACTGTAATAATTTAGGTGAAATATGAGAGTCTGATCTAAGGTAGTAGTAGTATGAGTAGAAAGAAAAGATTAAATGTAAAAGATGTGGACAAATAAACAGCAAGATTTGATAATGTGGGAAGAATGATGACGATTTGAGCTTAAGGCCAAGAATATGAACCTGGTGACAGAGAAGAATGACAGGGCATTCAATAGAAATAAGAAAGTCTTGGGATTGGAATGAATTTGTTAGGAAAAGAAAACTCTTTGGAAAAATGCTAAACACAATTCCAGAGAAATGATAAAATATATTCAGAACAATTATGGATACTGTTTTTAGCACAGCCGATATATGCATTTTCTTTGACTGATTGTGCTTATTTGCCTCAATTGATTCAAGTTTGTTTTGTTTCAATTCAGGAAAGAAGGGAAGGAGGAAAGGAGTAAATTAAGTCAATGTAAAAAGAGAGAGAGAGAGAGAGAGAGAGAGAGAAGAAAGAAAGGATGCTAAAACTTTTTTTAAATTAAAGCTTTTATTTTCAAAATGTATGCTTAGATAATTTTCAATATTCACCTTTGCAAAACCTTGTGTTTCAATTTTTCTCCTCCTTCCCTTTTCCCTACTCTTCCCCTAGATGGCAAGTAATCCAATATGTTAAACATGTAGAGTTCTTCTATAGATATTTCCATAATTATCATGCTGCACAAGAAAAATCAGATCAAAAAGGAAAAAAAAAGAGAAAGAAAACAAAACACTCAGTTCCCACATTCCTCTCTCTGGGTGTAGATGCCTCTCTTTATCACAAGACCATTGAAACTAGCCTGAATCATCTCATTGTTGAAAAGAGCTATGACCATCAGAATTGATCATCTTTTCTTGCTGTGGCTGTGATCTCCTGGTTCTGCTCATTTCACTTAGCATAAGTTCATGTAAGTCTCTCCAAGCCTCTCTGAAATCATCCTGCTGGTTATTTCTTATAGAACAGTAATATTCCATAACAGTTCATATACCATAATTTATTCAGCCATTCTCCAACTGATGGGCATCCACTCAGTTTGCAGTTCCTTGCCACTATAAAAAAAGCTGCTACAAACATTTTTGTATATGTGTGAATCCTTTTCCCTTTTTTATGATCTCTTTGTGATACAGGTACAGTAGAGACACTGTTGGATCAAAGAGCATGCATAGTTTGATAACTTTTTGAGCACAGTTCCAAATTGCTCTCCAGAATGGTTGATCGGTTTACAACTCCATCAACAATGTATTAGTGTTCCAGTTTTCCCCACATTCCCTCCAACATTTGTCATTATCTTTTCCTTAGACAATCTAAGAGGTATGTAGTGGTATCTCAGACTTGTCTTTCTTTGCATTTCTCTGATCAATAGTGATTTAGAGCACCTTTTCATATGACTAAAAATGTTTTCAATTTCTTCATCTGAAAATTGTTCACATCTTTTGACCATTTATCAATTGGAGAATGGCTTGAATTCTTAGAAATTTGAGTAAATTCTCTATATAGTTTAAAAATGAGACCTTTATCAAAACTCTTGAATCTAAAAATGTTTCCTAGTTTATTGCTTCCCTTCTAATGTCTGCATTACTTTCATTTGTACAAAGACTTTTTAATTTAATATAATCAAAATTAACCATTTTGTATTCAATAATGTACTCTGCTTCGCCTTTGACTTCAAATTCCTTCCTTCTCCACAGATCTGAGAGGTTAACTATCTCTTGTTCTTATAATTTGTGTATAATACTGCTCTTTATGTCTAAATCATGAATCCATTTTGACCTATTGTTGGTACAGGGTATTTGGTATGTATCAATGACTAGTCTCTGACATACAATGTGAAGCACTTTTTAATTAATACACAAAATAGAAGGACTTTGAAAAGAGCCAGACAAGCAAGATAACCTTAAAACTAACATTTAATTAAAATTTAGCATGTCAAATTTATATTTTTAAAACAAACTATAACAGAAATCTGTCAGCATAGCATGTAGTGATAAAGTTGAGTGAAGTAGAAAAAAAAAAAAAAAGGAAAGTTAATAATAAATCAAGGAGAAAGAAGAATGTTAAAAGATGAACTTTGTAAATCAAAATCTTTCCTGCCAAAGTCCCTAGATCCAAATATCCAAAAGGCGTATGGCTGGTAAGGGTTAAGGTTCCCTTAGAAAGTTTCAATCAGTTGCTTAGGTGATAGCAAAATCCAATGGACCAAATCACATATTAGACCACATAATTTTAGTTCTGGATATAGACATTTTAATAAAACCAAATGAATCCATAATATCATCAATGCAGTAATTCATTTAACTATAACATTTAAGATTTAAATACCCACCTCATGATTGATGACAGTCCAACCACAAGATGAATCACTGTCACTGGAGTTTTCAGACATTTTTCAGGTATCTAGAAATACAATGATACATATATTTGTAAGAAACAGAATTTTTTTTTTCATTTGAGTTCCTACAATGAGATAAACATAATTGTTGTCTTCAAAGGAACTTACCTTTGAAACTAAATATTTAGATAAACACTAAATGTATAGGCAAGAAGTACAAAATAAATACAGAGGATGGGATAATCACAGCGGACTGTGATATTCTAGCAAGTTTTCCTGAGAGAGGTTAGATATGTACCAAGCCCCAGAAGATAAACGGACATTGGAAACAACCTGGTATCATATAAAAATAATTTCCCCAGGCCTTGGATTTGAGAGCCAGCTCCTTCACTTCTAAGATACTTAGTAAGTAATTCACTTTATCTCTCAATTTCTGTTTCCATATCTATAATATGGTCATTATAATATATTACCTTATTCATAAAACTCCAGGAAAATAGAATTCAAAATTTTGATCAGCAGCCTTATTTTACAAATGAGGAGCTGAAGTCTACAAAGCTTAGTTACATAATTTACCCAAGGTCACACATATATAGTAAATAATAAAGTCAGAACCTAAACAAAGGTTCACTTACTATGAATTCAGTACTCTTTCATTGCACAACTCTTGAGTGAAGACTTTTGTGAAATATACTTAAGAATGATAATTATTAGCTGGGTTTAGTAGACTATGAGATGAAGAATCATGCTAAAGTGGACAATTCTTGAGAAAGTTTGAACGGATATTAAAACTTTAAATTGCACTAAGATTTTTGAAATGTTATGCATAATAGAATCAGATTTTAGGTGCCTTAATTTTACTCTGAAAAAGTAATTTGTGCTTGTTATTTTAGGCAATCTAAGAATTATTAACTGTGACATGCAAGGCATCATCTTGGTCCCTGGAAATATAAGGCTATTCTGACTTTGCTTTTGATCTTTCTATTATATACCTTCTTTTGCTTATCTCAGCTCCTAAATATCTAATTATCTTTATAGAGATAACTCAAATCTAGAAATCCAATCCAACTCTCTCCTATGCTTCAGTACAGCATCACTAACTGTCTATGGACATCTTTACTAAATATTTTGCATCACAAACCCCATCTTCCAAAATTGAATTCTGCATCTTCCAATTCCTCCTGCTCTTCTCCAACCAAAAAAATAAACATTTCTCCAAATGTTCTTATTTTTGTTAAAGGTATCACCAAACTCCCAATTACCCAGATTCAGAACTTTGGGGTAAACCCAGATTTGTCTGCCTTTTTCATACTCCCTATTACAGTTGGTTGGTCCATTGTTTAAGTAACAAAATCTCTCTAATTCTTTTCCTTTTCTCTACTTATATGATCACTACCTTATTTCTGGTCTGTATCAATTCTCACCTGAATATAATAATAAGATAAAGCTTACAATTTCTTCCCACTCTTAATTCTTCCTATACATAAATGTCATATTGATGCTCTTAAAGCACAAGTCTGAACACCCCACCCTCAAGTTCAAGAAACTTCAGTGATTCCCTATTACTTCTAAGATAAAATACAAACTTTTCCGTTTTGTGTTTCTTTTTTTCTTTCCTTTTTTTTTCCCCCTTTTTGCTGAGGCAATCGGGGTTAAGTGACTTGCCCAGGGTCACACAGCTAGGAAGCGTTAAGTGTCTGAGATCAGATTTGAACTCAGTCAGGTCCTCCTGACTTCAGGACTGTTGCTCTATCACTGCACCAACTAACTGCCCCTGTGCCCCCAGAATGGCAGGTGAGATAAAACTGGGGAGGGTAAGAAATGGAAGCTTTTCTCCTTTTTTGAGATCTTTCAGAGGTTTCCAAATTATAGCTACCCAAGATGTGTGATTTTATTAAAGAACTTCCATAAGTGACCAAAAATAATAGTTTCAACTCTTCTATAGGTTCTATGAGTCAGCATAAACAAGTATTTGAGAGCATGGATCAGTGTTATTCCATCTTACTGTGGAGTTATATATAGCTAGTTTGCTTTTGTGATTTTTAACGCAATTTTGAATTTTCACACATTTTATGTCTGGGGTAAAATCTAAGGACCTACAACGCTTATTAAGAAACAGGAAGATGAAAAAGGTCTGAAAGCAACCCAACTATAGAAAAGACTATTTAGCAGCTGGTCAAAGGAATTGATGCACCTGCGACATTAAACCTTGGATTAGAGTTTTAAAAGTAGGAAAATATTGCCTGTATAATCCAAGAACCTACACAAGGGATGCTAACGGCCTGGATATAATCATTATACTGCTCCTTAATTAGTTGAAAACACCTGTCCCCCACCATTAGACAAAGAAAAAATACAATCTTTCCCATTATACAAATCACAAAGGAACAAGCAGATAGATAGGTTCAGCATTAGAATGTTTTATGTGCAAAGATGACTATGGGTTGAGTAAGAACATCCAGTAGTTACCCAGCAATCACTCATTTCATAACTGACTGCCAGACACATGATCAGTATCTGATTGGAATTGCTTAATACTGCCCCATGTGTCAAAAAAGCTTAAATGAATGTAACATAATCACAAACTTCCTGGGACTGACAGGAGTTAATTTTTCTTCTAGTTCTTCCTCTTCTTCCTCTCCTCCTGCTCCTCCTCCTTGTCCTCCTTCAATTAGCCACATAACGAAAACAAAAAAAAAAAAAAAAACAGCTCATGTACCTTACCACTAGCCAGTCCAACAAACCCAACTTTTTTCCTCCCTCTTCCCCCTTTGTCCACAACCCTACTTTATCCCTTGCCCTTTTGCTTCCTGGTAGAAGGATTAACTAATTTTCCCTTATCCCAAACTAAACCCAAGAAAATGAGGGAGTGGGAGGAAGAGAACCCCAAAACACAAGAAGTTTTTTTAAACCAGCTTTGATCATACCAAAATTAGTGACTGTAAATGAAGAGTAATTACAAGATGACTCCCAAAGTCCTGAACATGTGTAGTTAGGACACATGTCAATATAAGGAAACCAGGAGAGACATAATCAACTGGAGAAAAATATTGTGGGTTTGGAATAAGTTCCAATTGAAATCCTAGATACAATATATGTGTGCAGAACTGAACAGTTTTCTTGTTGCACAGGGAGAATTGAATTCAGAAGGTAGAAATAACCCGAGAAGAAAAACAAAAATGCAAGCAATTTATATTCATTTCCCAGTGTTCTTTTTTTGGGTGTAACTGCTTCTGTCCATCTTTGATCTGAATTAACTCTCTTTATTGAAGAGATCCACTTCCATCAGAATATATCCTCAAACAGTATTATTGTTGAGGTATATAATGATCTCCTGGTATTCCATGCCTTTTGCAATCAACTTTCCTTCAAAACCCAGCTCAGTTAACTTCTACACGAAGCTCTCCCAATCACCCACATACTAATACTCTCCACTCAAATGGCATCACCAGCTGTTAACTGGGAATCTCATAATGGAAGAACCAAACCACCAAATCTCTTGCCATGTCAAGAACAGAATTCATTATTTTCCCCCCAAACCCTCTTCTCTACTTTTCTATTAATGCTCAAAATGGAGACTCTAAGCAAAAATTTTGAACTCTCTCTTTTTTAAACTCCTTGCAAAATTTTAACTGAAATATCATTATGATAGGGGCTCTACTGTTATGCTGGACTTTGGGGTCACATGGCTAATAAGCAAAAGGATACAAATTTTCTCCAATACTCAAAAACCTCTCAAATCTCTCCAAAATAAAAATTATGCACAAGTGATAAAACAATTTCAGCAGTCTCCATGGATGAAAAGCAGAGGCTAATCCCTATTTTCTAATACTCAGTAAGCACAACTTACCTTACCAACTATCAGAAGGAAAATCAAAAGATGGTATTTCAACAATACTCAGCCAGAAGGAACTAGAAATTAAGTAGATGCCCATCAAATAGGGAATGCCTGAATAACTTATGGCATATGAATGTAATGTAATATTATTTTTTCTATAAGAAATTATGAGCAGGCTGAATTCAAAAAAGCCCAGAAGAGAGAGATAAACTGATGCTGAGTGAAGTTTGCAGAACCAGGAGATCACTGGACACATAACAGCAAGATCATGTGATGATAAACTATGTCAGACTTAGCACTTCTCAGCAAGCCGGTGATCCAAGACAATTCTAATAAACTTGATATAGAAAATGCCATCCACGTACAGAATTGAGAACTATGGAAACTATATGTGGATCAAAGAATATATTTTAATCTTTTTTGTTTGTTCGCTTTTTCTTTTTTTTTTCCTTCTGATCTGATTTTTCTTGCACTACATGACAAATATGGAAATATGTTTAAAAGGATTGTACATGTATAACCTATATTAAATTGCTTGGTGTCTTGAGGAAGGACAAGGTAAGGGAGGGAAGGAGAAAAAATTTGAAACAATATTACAGAATGAATGTTGAAAACTATCTTTTACATGTATTTGGAAAAATAAATTATTATTTTGTCATTGGATTTATTTATTTTTAGTAGTTTAATATACTTTTTTTTACATTTACATTGTTTTATGAATTATGTTGAGAAAGAAAAATAAGAGCAAAAAGGAAAAATCATGGGAGATAAAAACAGAAAAAAGAAGTGAACATAGCATGTGCTGATTTATATTCAGTCTTAGATCTTTTTCTGACTGCAGATGACATTTTCTGTCCAAAGTCTATTGGGATTGCTTTGGATCACTGAACTACAGAGAAGAACCAAACCTTTCTTAGCTGATCATCGCACATTCTTGCTGTTATTATGTACAATATATTTCTGGTTCTGCATGTGTCGCTCAGCATCAATTCATATAAATCTTTCCAGACCTTTCTATAATCAGCTTGCTATTCATTTTTCACAGAACAGTAATATTCCATTACCTTCATATACCAAACTTACTCGGCCATTCCCCAAGTGATGGGAATCCACTCATGTTCCAATTTTTTGCTACCACAAAAAGAGCTGTTACAAATAAGAAATACAATATTGTTGAGGGAAAAAAAAAAAAAAAACAATACTCAGCCAGAGAATTGAACAAAAGGAACCAGGGCAGGATGCTACTATACATATGTGGATACACTAGGCCTGAAACAAAGGGCAATGGTATCCAGGTGAGGTCACCTCAAGAGGTATTTGAGGGAGAGAAGAAGATAGATGAAGTCCCCAGCCTGAAAGAAGGCTGAGATCACTTAACACTGATTGGCTCAAAAAGAAAAGAAAAAGAATATTTAAATTTCCCAAAAGAATATGATTTTTAAAAAAAAGCAAAAATCTTGAATACCATAAAGTAGTAAATCATTTCAGATCATTGTTATATCCTGACTAATCCTTCAACTGGGAGGAAAAAACACAAAGAGATTTCTTCTGCTTAAGAGTTTCTTGGAGTCAATGATTACAATTTTCCTAATTCAAAGTGTGAATGGGCATGAAGAGTGATGGAGGAGATGAAAGTGCAATCTATGTTGCAAAGGGTGGCTGGGAGTCTGTATTATCAGAAAGGAGCCAAAGTCCTGTGAGACAGAATGTGAAAAGAAATATGGAAAAAAAAAGATTTAAGATGAAAGGAAGTTTGTTGTCTGTAGAGCAAGCATTTTGGAGATAAGGCAGCTTTTTGTTAGGGCCCGGGGTAGGTGAGGAGGGAAGGTGGGAAAAGGGCAATTAGGGGAATGGGAATAAGTAATAAGATAGTGAAAAGATGAGGAACAAGGTCTAGCTGATTACTGAGGGGGTTCCAGAATCATTGGGATTAAAGAAGGGACCCTGAAACTCAAATTCCTTAAAGGAGAAAATTTCCTTCAACTCTTCCTCACTGATTTTCTCCTTCAAGGAGTTTTAGAGTTTCAGGGTCCCCTCTTCATTATGAGGAGTCAAGAGAGAGTTTGTTCATCAATTAGTAAAACATTTAGAAAGATTTTCAAGTCAGTATTATTATGATCTGAGGGTTTAGGTGGTATGGGGAAGAATCCATTCAGAGTCTTGGACAGTTCAAGCAGGGGAGGAAAAACTCAAGAGCAAAAAAAGTGGTGATAACTCTCCATCTTCTAAGGCAGAAGACCAGGATAGAATAATGAAATGGTACCTTCTCTTTTCATCTCAGTGGCAAGACACAGGTACAATGAAATAATGCTTCTTCTCTTCCCCTGAAGGCTGGAGATCAAGCACATAAGGCACAATGGTATGACATCCATTAAATCTAGTTAAATGTAAGGAGGTTTGAAGGATTTGGAGGGATATCAAGAAAAGCTTTATGCAAAAGATGATTATCTGAATTACATCTTAAAGAGAGAAATTCTATGAGATGAGATAGAAGGAAAGTAAGAAAGAAGTATATACCAAGCATGGAGAACATACAGTGCAAAGGTAAAGAGGTGGTGAAATGTCATGAATTATAACACATAGTTCTCTAGGCCATATTCAAAGGTCAATAAATTACAGAGATGCAGAAGAGAAGTGATATGCAATGAGGCTGGAAAGATAGTTTGATGTCAGGTTGTATAGGGCTTTAAGAAATAAATCAAGGAGGTAATATTTTATTCTAGAAGCAAAAAGAAGCCACTGAATTAAATAAGTAGAGTCACATGGCCAGATAAAGAAAAATTACTTTGATAGCTGTATGTAAAAGACTAAAAGCAGAGAGACCAATGAGAAAGCTGTCATAATAATCTATGAGAGAAGTGATTAGATGTTTTGTAATTGACAGAAGACAAGAGGTGAGAGATTCTGTGGAGATACAAACAGTAAGAGTTGAAAACTGTTTCGTTACATGGAATAGAAGGGAGGAATCCAAGGTAAATGCTTAGAATACAACTGGGAATGATAGGATTTCTTCAATAAAAATAGAAAAGTTTTGAAGAGATGGGTGTTTAGAGGAATAGTTAAGTTCAGCTCTAAACATTTTGAATTTAAGATGTCTTCATAATAGTGGGGGAAGAAAACAAGACTGGCTATGTAGATCTGGGAATCATCTACATAAAGCATGATGGTTAAATCCTTAGGATCTGATTATTGATTTTTTCAAGAGAAAAGAGCAGAGAATAAAATTGGATCATAGTTAAGAAATATGATATGGAAATAGTTAAGAAATATGATATGGAAAATAAAGTCAGCAGAAGAAACTGAGAAAGGCAGTAAATGAGGTAGAAGGTAAACCTGGAGAGAATAAAAAACACAGAAAGGAAAGAGAAGACTGGGCCTCCTTTTCAAGAGGAAACAGTAATCAATATGACAAATGAGAAAAATTGGGAAAGATTAGGTCTATGGAATGACCATCAGATGTGGTAATTAAAATATTGCTAAGTTTGTAAATAACAGTTTCCAATTGAATGATATGATGGACAGCTAAGTTGCAAAGAATTGTGGAGTGAGAAGACAGGAAGAAGCAATGAGAGCAGACAATTTTTTCAAGAAATATGGATAAGAAAGGGAAGAAAAATATAGAATGATAGCTGGGAGGGATGATAGGGTCTTTTTTTTTTTTTTTTAAGGAAAGAATAGACTTGGGCATGTTTTAAGGCAGTAATTTAATGAAAAGATAGATTTGTAATCAATTACAGGAATCAATTCATAGGAAAAGGCTGAAGATGACAAACTCCTAAAATCAGGAGGAATAAGATCAAAGGCACATCTAAAAGAGAATGGGGTAAGGTGGGAGGTGGAGAAAGTGGCCTGAGAAAGAACTAAGGAATCATGAGGGTAAGAAATCAGCATGGAAGAGGTGAGATGTAAGAGAGTAGAATAGCAGGTTGTGGTCACTTACATAATAGAATGTCAGCTTCTAATTAGGGGAAGTGGAACACTTGTGAGTAATGTCATGGCCATGCCTATATATGTGGCTGAGGTAGAGTAATAGAATAAAAGCAGCAAATTCTGAGACTTAAGGAGTTTGAGGAAATGAGAAATTAGGAAATGATGGAAAGATAAAAATCTTTGTATCTTGTTTTCCTTAAGGCTGAGCTAGTACCAAGGTACCTTGAGGGAAACAAATTTCCATCTAACTCATCAACAATAAAAGCTTTCTGAAAATGGAAAAAGCTGTTTTGTGGATTAGTGAGAAATCCAAAAATCATTAAAAATGTTTATTTAAAAAAAAAATTGAGTAGATGACCACTCTTCTACCATATACCTAAAAAATAGATTTCTGCAATAGATGTAGGAATGTACTAAATTTTTGCTCACAGGTCTCTTTTAACCATTGAATAAAATTTTGTATGCCTGTTATATTTAATACAAAAAGCACTTCCCACTTTTGCCATTATCAGGTTTAAAGGCTTTTCCTCCCTAAGAATAAATATCAGGTTCTTCTAAATTAACTTTGTATATAAAAACAGTCTCTTTAAAAATTATTTTTCCTTATATCTAGAAATTAAGATCTCTAGGTTGTCCCTTGATATAGAGGAAAATCTATGATATTTACCTATAATTTTCTCACTGAACTAAGCTTTAATGTAAAAAGAACATATGAATTCAGAAACCAAGGGATTAGAAATTACTATCACTAAAAAAAAAAAAAAAATACAAATATACCTGTTTTCTTTCTTGCTTATTCTTTATATAAAATAATGATTCTAATCTCAATAAATTAGAGATGGATTAATTATTTGTTACCTGATATGATGGTACCCTCATCATTCCTGAATAACTACATCTTACTATGAAAAAGAACAGATTTCCAAAACCTTATCTTCTAGAATACAGGTATGATGGAAAAGAATCAGAGCATTATTCTCCTACATGGCTAAAATTCTGTTGTAAAGTAAACAATGGATTGTCAGCAGACTCCAGAAGGATTCAGAAAGAAAATGGATATATGTTAACATCCTATTAAGTGATTCAATGATCAATGTTACTTGACATTTTTAACCTTTAAATTTTCCTACCCCCCCATATTCTATCTAAATTTAGTCAAAAAATAAAATGCTTTTCACAGATTGCCCAAAAATCAAATAAAAATGTTTTCTTGAAAGTAATATTTGCTGTTGAGGAAGAGAAAAGATTTTTCAGCCTTGCAAAATAGTAACATGAATAACTATAGTCTCTTATACATTATCTAAATTAGCCTAACCTGCTTTGGAATAAGAACATCATTTTATCTATGGAGTGAAATCTGTGAAAAATAATAAGCAAAAGTCTTGCCTAATATTTCTCTTCATTGCAGGATAGTCATGAAGAGGCTTTTTCTCTGTTGTACATAGGTTGATGAAGTAATTGAGTAGTGAGGCAGCTTATATAGAAAGAGGTTTACAATGATAAGAGCAGAGTATAGATGAGCAAATACTGGTCCTTTCCTCTCAGGAAACAGTTTAAAACCTAACTCTTGACACTTAAAACCTAGCTTTATAAGAAAGGTAAGATATTTAACCCATTAATAAATTTAAATCATAAATTGTCATGAATATTATTTGAACTATCTGCTATAAAGTTAATTTAGCAAGTAGAAGTCTAATTTTGAGAGCAATCCAAACATAAAGATGTGCTTCCAAAAACCTGACATTTTTACTTATCACATTCCTCATAAACTGTCATTTCTTCATACCTTCTCTTTGATATTCTCTTTTCTTTCTGTTTTCCTAATAATGCTCTCTCCTAGTTCTCTTCCCTTCCTGTCAGTTGCCTCTAATGGAACATCATTCAGATCATGTCTATTCAACATGATTTCATCTAAATCTTGGTCTTAGACCCTCTTTTCTTTTCTCTCTATTCTATCGACACTCATGGATTCATATATTGTTTCTATGCTAATGATTCTCAGAGCTATTTGTCTAGTCCTAACATCTCTTTTTTGACCTCCAATCTCAAATTTCCAAATGCTAAATGGAAATCTCAAAAGAGGTTTCATAGATATCTTAAACTGAACAGGTTAAAACTGAACTTATGTCTTTTCCCTCAAACTCCCTCTTCTTAACTTTCTTATTATTGCCAAATAAATTTAAAAATAAATAAATAAAACACCATCTTCCCAGTCACTCAGACTTGTACCTTAGGTCTCATTTTTTGACTCCTCATTCTCACTTCCTCACATCCAACTGGTTTCCAAGTCCAGAATTCATTCTTTACCTTCACAATCTAACTTACACACCCCCTCCTCTCCTCTGATCAGCACTCTGGGTTGCTTGTTGGGCTCTCTGACTTAAGTCTCTCCCCACAGAGCATTCTCCATTCAGCTGTTAAAAATGACCTTAAACTGCAGGTCTATATTTGTATTCCTCTCTTATTGAATAAACTCCCTATTTTATCTCCCAGGACTAAACATGAAATCCTCCATTTGACTTTTTAAAGCCTTTTAGAACACTGCCCCTTCCTACCTTTCCAGTCTTTTTACATACGCCTTACTGTCCCTCCATGTTCTCTGTAACCTAGTGAATCTGGCCTCCTTGCTAATCACATTCCATCCCCCAGCTCCATATATTTTCAGTGGCTGTCTCCCAACACTAGAATTCTTTTCCATCTCATATCTGTGTCCTGGCTTCTCTGGCTTCCTTCAAGTCCCTGCTAAAACACTTTTTGCAAGATGCTATTACTAATCCTCCTGAATCTTGCCTTCCTTGAAATTACTTCCAATTGATATCTTCTTTGTGCATAATTGGTTGTATGATATCTTCTCCACTAGGTATGGTTGTATGATATCTTCTCCACTAGGTATTACCTAGTGGAGAAGATATCATACAACCAATTCTTCTTCTTGAGAGAAGATAATGTTCTTTGTCTTTCTTTGTATCCCCAGAGCTTAACAACATCTAACATATAACAGAAACTTAATACTTATTGATTTGAAAAATGAATACTGCAAAATCATAATGACTAAACTTAGCCCCAAATGAGTCTGGAAAATTTACCTTGCTCCTTCATAGAAAGAGTTGAGGGACAGTGATGGGAGATGGGGAAAGTAAAAGGTGTGAAACATCACATATAATGTCAATTTTTAAAATATGCTTGCTAGTTTTGCTGAAATGGTCCTCTCCCTCTCTTTTGTCTGTTACAAGAGGTGGATCTTTGGAAAGAGAAGGAAGATGCACTGGGAAATCTAAGTAATATAAAAACAAGGTATAATAATAATAATTTATTTTTAAGTAAAAACTAACCAGCAACTAGGAAAGAATTTCAAAAGTGATTAAAAGCCTAACTGTATATGCCAATAAATTGACAATCTAATTGAAATAGATGAATATATACAAAAATATAAATTGCCCCAATTAACAGAAGAAAAATAAATTACCTAAATAATCCCATCTTAGAAAAAGAAATGGAACAAGGCCATCAATGAATTACCTAAGAAAAAATCTCCAGGGCCAGATAGATTTACAAGTGAATTCTACCAAATATTTAAAGAACAATTAATTCCAATACTATATAAATTATGTGGAAAAACAGAGGAATAGAGAATCCTACCAAATTTCTGTTATGACACAGATATGCGGCTGATACCTAAAACAGGAAGAGCCAAAACAGAAGAAAAAAAAATTATAGACCAATTTCCTTAATGAATATTGATGCAAAAATCTTAACAGAAGAATATTAGCAAACTTATAATCAAATAATACGCCATCAGCAAGTGAGATTTATACCAGCAATGCAAGACTATTTAAATATAAAATAAACTATCAGTATAAATGACCATTCAATAACAAAACTAACATAACCAACACCTTTTCCTAATAAAAACACTAAAGAGCATATAAATAAATGGAATTTTCTTTAAAATGAGAAGCAGCATCTATCTAAAGACATCAGCAAACATTATATGTCATCACACACATACACAATATTGTACTAGATAATAAGAGAAGAAATTGAAAGAATTAAAGTGGGTAATGAGGAAACAAAACTATCACTATTGATATGATGTTATACTTAGAGAATCCTAGAGAATACACAGATACTAGAAACACAACAAATTTCAAGTAGTTTTTTAGTGGATTCTCTAAATATATCATTTCTCATCTATAATACATCTGATAATCAAGATATTCAGATATATAAATATAAATAATTTATTAGATATAGAAAATATATCAGATATGTGAAATACATCTAATGATAACATTTCTAGGTATATTTCTAAAAACTCCATATACCTTCAGGGTTTTTGACCAAAACAGAAATAAGTACTATTTACATTCATTCTGAGACACCATCCAAACAATGACCAAATGAATCTTGGGCTGGGACTTAACTGTTGGCCAAAAAGAGCAAGAGTAATTTGAGTTTAAAGTATGATCCATAAAAAAGAAAACTAGCCTACAAACCACAAGATATCTGGCTAGGTTTCAGTGATCAAAGTTTATATTCCTTTGGGCAAAGTAGACAGAACAGGGCTGATAATGAAATTAAAAACTTAGATCTATTCTAAAGGTAACAAAAAATTTTACTGTATGTGAAAGTGTTGGTTTTCAGCCCATTGTATTTTAGTCAGACAGAGCTGGGTAGATGTGGATTCCCCCTTTAATCTAGATTACCCTAAATGGGGTGATATGGATATAGATAAGTTTCTCTATATAAAATGGAGTAATTAGGGTCATAGTCCCAGAGACCCTCAGTAGGACAAACCTACCTCTCAGTATATTCATTTTCTCATCACTTGTTAACCAATCAGAGTTGATTTCCACTTCAATAACATCACTCTTCCAAAGGCATATAAACATTCAGAGAATTTCATAAAGGGTCTTTGGTTTATGAGACATGATCCAATAACCCTCCCCCTTTAATAATTATTCTCTAACATAATTTATAAAATGGTTAATTACCCAGAAACTATGTCACTCAAACTTTTCATATATTAAAATGCTTTGCCAATTTTATAACACTATATAAATGCTAGTTACTATTACTATTAACAATGATGTGGTGGAGTTTTGAAATGATCCAGCCATTCTTGAGTGCAATTTGGAACTATGCCAAAAGAGCTATAAAACTATATGGAAATAATGTTTAGAAGAATTGTACATGTTTAACTTATGTCGTATTGTCTACTATCTTAGGGAGGGGGAACAGGGGAAGAGAGAGGGAGAAAAATTTGGAATACAAGGTTTTGCAAAGGTGAATGCAGAAAACTATTTGCATTTATTTGGAAAAATAAAACACTATTAAAAATTAAGTGCAATAAATGTGGACTATCTATAGAAGAATTGCACATGTTTAAGCAATATTGGATTACTTGTTATCTAGGAGAGGGAGGGAGGGAGAAAAATTTGGAATACAAGATTTTGCAAAGGTGAATATTGAAAACTATCTTTGTATATATTAGGAAAAATAAAATACTAATAATTTTTTTAAATAAACAAGTAGATAGGAAAAAAATAATCACAATGGCAATAATAACAATTCAAAGAATCCAGGATCCCATCCATGTGAATATATTCACTGGATCAATCTCAACCTATTCAAAATTCATCTACTAAATTTCAAACCATACCCTCTACTCAATATTCTAAGGTCTTTTAGCATTTTGTGGATACAGGACTTAGTTTTGTCATGTGTTATAGTCTTGTTATATGACCAGCCCATCTTCTTTTCTGATCATATTATTTCACAGATATTATCCCATATGTCATTTGTTAAATATAAATGCCATCTTACATAGTGCTTCATAATGTATTTCTGTAATTGACATTTAGATACCCCATGTATAGGATCTAGTAGGATCAGAACAATCAACAAGAATTTATTGAGTACTGGGAATACAAAGACAAAAACCATTCTCAAGGAGCTTAAATTCTATGGGAAACAATATGTATACATACAGGTATCTGGAATATAAATATATAATAAATATAACAATTTTGGAGAGAAGATAATAGAAATCAGGAAAGGCTTCATGTTGCAGACTGCAAGAAAGCTAAGTGCTAATAGGAAAGTGTTCTATAAACCATAAGTCAGTAATCAGTATATAAACATCAAAAATTATCATCTTCAAGAAAGAATAAACAAACATCAAGGAGAAGAGCTGGAATTCCTAATCTCCAATTCCAGCATACTTCCACTGTAGCACTTGTCTCTAGAGCATGAAGAGGCAAGATGGCACAGAGAAGAGAATGGTACATAGTTCCAAAAGTCCTGAGTCCAAGCTCTGATACTACCTGTGTATTTACTTAGGTGACTCATTAAAATCTAAATTTCAAATGAATATGCAAAAACGTATCAAAAGATAAAGCTGCAAGAGACCTTAGGGAATCAAGGATTCCAACTAATTCGTTTTATCTTGAGATCAAAGGACTTGTCCCAAGCTCACAAAGCTAATAAGTACAACATCAAACCTTATGACATCAAGTCTAGTATTGCTACATATTAAAGTTTTTTTATATATTAAATTTTTTAACTTTATTTTCTGTCAATCTTGATGCTGAGGTTCTGGGCTACAAGATCAGATTGGCAGAGAAAGCCGGAAATACTAAGATTACTCCCTGAGGGCACTGATGGGGATCAGCTCAACCTTACAATCCCACCTCCGGTCTTGTGTAACCCCACTGTACTGTATCCAGAAAGTCAAGTTATGTCAAACCCCTGAGGTTAAATTTCCTTTATAAATCTGCCCATGGCCCATACCATCTTTGCTGAATTCTTCTGGGTTAGCCCATCATGGCCCTATGCTCCATGGTATTTTTCTTCTCCTTGTCCCACATGCCTTATGGTCTCTATTTATATGCTCTCCTAACTATTTCATATCTGCGGTGTCCTTTTACCTCTTCACTTTGTAACCTCTTCTCAAAAATAAACCTACCTTTTGCCAAAAAGAAAGGCCATTGTGAATTCTTCACAACGGAACCCCAACATTTAGTGCCAATTGCTTACCTCAATCACATTATTTGCTGCCGAAATCCAAACACTTCATTCAGATTGAGACTAAAACCTAGAGAGATTGGAAAAGGAAGGGTGGCAGTGAAAAGGGAGGGGGGAAGAGAGGGGAGAGGGTGGATCCACAGAAAAACTACAACAATGTAATGGAAATAGGAATCTGAGTAATTATAAGGACAGAGTGGGGCTCCTAAGAGATTAGCAAAGGTACCTCCAATCTTTAAAAAGTGGTGAGCACTCAGTGTGGGAATGTAGCATTTTCCTTCACACTAGATCGATGTGTTTGGTTTTAATGATTTTTTTAAAAATTTCTTACTAGAACTATGCCCAAAGTGCTATCAAACTGCATACCCTTTGATCCAGCAATGTCTCTATTGGATTTGAATCCCAAAGAGATCATAAAAGAGGGAAAAAAGACCCACATGTGCAAAAGTGTTTGTAGCAGCTCTTTGTAGTGGCAAGAAACTGGAAATTGAGTGGATGCCCATCAGTTGGGGAAAGGCTGAATAAATTATGGTATATGAATGTTATGGAATATTATTGTTTTATAAGAAATGATTAGCAGGATGACTTCAGAAAGACCTGGAGAGACTTACATGAACTGATGTAAAGTGAAGTGATTAAAACCAGGAGATCATTAAACACAGCAACAAGATGATGGACATGGCTCTTTTCAACAATGAGGTGATTCAGGCCAATTCTAATAGACTTGTGATGGAGAGAGCCATCTGCATTCAGAAAGAGGACTGTAGATACTAAGTATGGATCACAACATAGTATTTTCATCTTTTCTGTTGTTTGCTTGCTTTTTCTACTCTCTCAATTTTTTTCCAGTGTGATCTGATTTTTCTTGTACAAAGTGATAATGTGGAAATATGTATAGAAGAATTGTACATGTTTAACATATATCAGGTTACTTGCTATCTAGAGGGGTTGGAGGAAAGGAGAAACATTTAGAACATAAGGTTTTGCAAGGATGAACATTAAAAACTATCCTTGCATAAATTTTGAAAATAAAACACTATTATTAAAAAGAAAAAAGGAAAATAAATAACGTTCTGCTTACAAGAGAAAGTTACTGGGGCTGAAAGAAATTAAAAGTTATCAATTAATAAACTTAAAAAAAAAAAAGTACATCAACTACTAGCTACAACAAATTTTTTAAAATTTTAAAAGAAAAGAAAGGAGAGAGGCTGCCTTCTAAGATAAGTGATGGGGGCTTACTCAAGTTCACAAAGACTGGTCTGAAGTTCAGTTATAAGTACTATCCCCTGTTCTATCTAAGTATTCCCTTATTATTAATTTTCTCAAACCTTAATGTATGTCTTTAACAAGTTAATCCTCTCTGCTTTCTAAAAAGAGATCAATCCTAAGAAGACAAGCATCACTGTAATTGTGACAGAAATCACTTTGCACAAAGAGTAGATAGGTAATTCTGGCATTGTGGTATGACTATATCATCTTGTGAAGAATAATAGTTAAATGTATTGGTTTACCTGCCATCTGAGGGAAGGGGTGGGGGGAAGGAGGGGGAAAGTTGTAACAAAAGGATTTGCAACTGTCAATGCTGAAAAATTACCTATGCATATATCTTGTAAATAAAAAACTATAATAATAATTTTTAAAAGATATTTTAAAATTTTTTAAAGAATAAGTTAATAAAAAGTTATGAAAAAATAAGTTAATAGTAATAGTTAATAGTCATTCTATTAACAAAGAATAACATTTTTTAAATGACAACTACCTCAAGAAAAGTAAAATTTAAATGAAGAAAATAATGCTGGAGTAATAATGACTTTGGGGAATTTTGTTTTAGAGCTCACAGGATCACATAATTACCCTGAACTTTTTTTTTTATAAATATATGTCATGAGAATGGTTTCTGAAATAATTTCTCCCTACAAAAAAGGAGAATGTGAAAGAGTTTCCAGTAATAGCATTAACTAGACCAGTACTTAAAATATTAAAATGTGCCCGGAGACAAATTGGAACCTAAGGCCATTTTTTTGTTTGTTTCTTAAAACTGGATGTGAAAGTTGTAATTCATTTTAGTAATATAAAGAGAAATAGCAGATTAGTAGATTAATTCTTTTTAATCCAGATTTTCTTTTTTGCTATAGAGAGTTGAGTCAATACATGATTATTCCACATATACTTGAGGTGCTGTTGTAGTAAAGAATAGCACTATGAGTTTGTTTTCTTCTATGATGGAACATCCTTCAAATTGAGAAACAGAAACTACTATTGCTATATTTGAAGATAAAGTAATCCTTTCTGGTTTTCTTCATCTAAAAGGCAACAATTTATAAGAATGTATACTCACACTAAGTGACAAACCCAATGTACTAAACTTGAAATCTGGAGGGCAGGTGCGGTATTTAATTTTTGCATATCCCCAATGCCTAGTACAAAGAAGTCAAAGAACTAGGAAATGTCTTTTCTTTTTAAACAACCAGATAAAGGATATCACTTATTCTTACTAAAATTCATTTCTCTTTGCAGAATAAACATGGGATGATTTTTCAAATGGAAACTTCTTTAAAATTATCATCTAATTATATAAACCTGAACAATATAAAACCACAAATACCTCAAGATCTTCTATATTTTAATAAAGTATAATAATGATTTATAATTTTTGCTTTACATATTTTTTGCAATTAGCTACAAACATGTCAAATGCTGAATGAAATAAGAATTACTACAAATGGTCAAAGACTGAAATGTCTCCCAAGAGGAAAAAAATCAATAATCTAACTGTTTAGCTCAAAAGCGTGCATTTATCCACATTGTTGATATCGTAGATATAGTGGAAACATATTCAAATATAGTTAATGCAAAAGTCTCATTTCAAAAATATGAAAAATAATACCCTATTCTTACTAACTACATTATTTGATCTTGTTAGACTTGAGACACAAAAATAAAACCACAAATATAATACTGCAATTTTAGAATCTTTCCATTTCAGCAGTATGAAAATCAAGTCAGCCAGTAAAGATGATGTATATGTTTTCTTTCA
The DNA here is from genome assembly GCF_016432865.1 of Antechinus flavipes. Lineage (NCBI taxonomy): Eukaryota > Metazoa > Chordata > Mammalia > Dasyuromorphia > Dasyuridae > Antechinus > Antechinus flavipes. The sequence continues at coordinate 527,725,557 of NC_067399.1, forward strand.
ACATAGGAAGGGTAAAAAGCAAGCTAAGCTGTTTTAAGAAATCAAATATGACTTAATTTTTACCAAGAAATTTCTTGGCCAAACGCTTTTCCACTGTGATATAAGTGGCAGATTCCCTGGATTGAAAGTTAAAGCATCTGGATTTCAACACAGGCTCTAAATATTGCTATCTTACTTCAGATAAATCATTTGGCCTCTTGTCAATTTGCTCATGAAAGAAAAGGCAAATAATTGCACCTACCTCATAGGATTGTAGTGAGAAATGAGAATATATATACAAACTGCCTTTTAAATTTAAAACACTAAATATTTTTAGCTAATAATATTATGAGGTGGTTGGACTAAATAACTTTTCAATCTATGATTCCAGGTCCCATATCAAGAAGAAATACAATCAGAATCCAAAGTTCAGAAAGTATTACCAAAAAAATAAAAAAACAATAACTCACTGATGTTAAATTAAAGTCACTAAACATTTGATTATCTACTGAATATCTGATATCCTTCCAAAAATTATATTGAAATTTAAGTAAGAATTTCTTTCAATTAATTTTAAAAATATATTTAAACAGTTTATTGTTACTTTCCTTTCAATCCAAGATGGCCTATAAAAGTCATTCAGATGAGAAAATGATGAGATGAGAAAAGCAGGCAGGTTTATTTCATTGAAACCTAAACTTAAAATAATAATTGTACATTCTTTTGACTTAGTTAAAATTGATGAAACATTCCCAAGTGGATAGACCAAAACAATTTCTACTTCTGAATATAATTAGCTTTTTCCCATAACTCATCCTCCTAACAGTTCATAGGGGATGAGTTTGCAATTTCGGCTTTAAACCAACCTAGGCTAATCTTTTTTAAGTTTTTCATTTTCAAAACATACACATAGATAGTTAATTCATTCATTCACCCTTGCAAAACCTTGTGCTCCAAATTTTTTTCTCCCTCTCTTCCTCTGACCTCCTCCCCTAGACAGCAAGTAATTAAACATATGTTAAACATGTACAATTCTTCTATACACGTTTCCACAATTTTCATGCTGCACAAGAAAAATCAGATCAAAAAGGGGAAAAAAAAGAAAAAAGAAAACAAAACGCAAACAAACAACAAAAAGTAAAAATATGTTGTAATCCACGCTCAGTCCCCATAGTCCTTTCTCTGGGTGCAGATGATTCTGTCCATCACAAGATCATTCAATGGAACTGGCCTAAATCATGTCATTGTTGAAAAGAGTCATATCCATCAGAATTGATCATCGTATAATCTTGCTGTTGTCTTGTACAATGACCTCCTGGTTCTGTTCATTTCATTTATCATTAGTTCATATAAATCTCTCCAGGCCTCTCTGAAATCATCCTCCTGATCGTTTCTTATAGAACAGTAATATTCCATAACATTCATATACCATAACTTATTCAGCCATTCTCCAATTGATGGGCATCCACTCAGTGTCCAGTTGTTTGCCATTACAAAAAATACTACTACAATTTTGTACATGTGGGACCCTTTCCCTCCTTTTATGATCTCTTTGACATACAAGTCCAGTAGAGACACTGTTGGATTAAAAAGGTATACAGTATGACAGCCCTTTGGGCATAGTTCCATATTGCTCTTCAGAATGATTGGATCAGTTTACAATTCCACCAACAATTTATTAAGAGGTCTTTTAAAAGGTCTATATCCATAATGATTTTGGATATTTGATTACATTAATCACATTGAAGATGGGCAGAAGCAGCTACACCCAAAGAAAGAACACTAGGAGATGAATATAAACTGCTTGCATTTTTGTTTTTCTTCCCGGATTATTTATACCTTCTGAATTCAATTCTCCCTGTGCAACAAGAAAACGATTCAGTTCTGCACACGTATATCGTATCCAGGATATACTGTAACCTATTCAACATGTAAAGGATTGCTTGCCATCTGGGGGAGGAGGTAGACGAAGGGAGGGGAAAAATCGGAACAGAAGTGAATGCAAGGGATAATGTTGTAAAAAATTACCCTGGCATGAGTTCTATCAATAAAAAGTTATTTAAAAAAAAAGCATTAATCACATTGGAAACAGCAAGTAGATGAAATACCTGTTGCTCAGATTCATTTGAAAAGACATCCTATAAAATTTGCCCTACAGTATGTTTATCTGGGACAGGGAACAGATCGAAAAATTGCTGATCTCAAGAGTAGAAAAGAACAGCTTGTATGGCTTTGGCAGAGCTCTCAATTTTACTAGGTTTTTACTAATTTATTAATTTTTATACTAGTATTGCTATATCAGGATATCCCAATATTTCCAAAACAGCAATAAATAAATAAGTTCACACAAACAATGTAAATACATACAATGAAACTAAGCAGACTGCAACATATAATGAACTAGGAATTTAAGAAAAAGAGTAAAGGATTTTATCGAAGAATCATGTGTGTGACATGGAAAGGATGAACTGGTTACATGACAAGAGCAAGAGATGACAGGTGGCTAGCAGAGTATTCTTATGGCAAGGAATCAAGGAAAATTTCCAGCACCTTGGATGTACTGATGAAGTGCAAGTACCAAAATTGATGCAACCTTACAGAATAATAAATTTCTTGGTGATAGCTTTTTGGGAAGATGGTCAAGGAGTTCAGTATAAGATTATAAGCATCAAACCATTTGAATACATCAATGCTAATTTCAACTGACACTTATAATGTACAACAGGAACCTCTTTCTTTAAATACAGCACTCTCCTATAATTTATCAAGTAATCTTCTGGAATGTCTAATAGATTTCATGTATTACTGTTTATTTCCTTTTAAATAATAAAAATTAAAACTTTAAAGCAAAGAACACAAATCACATAATTCTTAGTAATAAAATTCATAGCAGAAATGGTTTCTAATTCCAAATAATGGCTTAAGCAACAAAACAGGAACTGGGAAAATAATATCCCCTTTCATTAAAAGTCAATCTGTGCTGGACCATTATAGTTCATTAAACATCTCTACTTAAAGCCTAATTACAAATACTAACAAAATGCACCAAATCTAAATATTTACAAAATCCAGTGCCTTATCAAATACAATAGGCAATCTTGAATTTCAAGAAGATAAGAAGAGATATTTTGTCAATCTGTAATATGACCATGTGAGAATGAAATATTTTCTATTTAACAAAGAAAAACCACACATCTGGGTCTTATCCCGATATATCAGTCAAAATAAAGAGGAAAATTAGATCAAAATAAGATTAGTTTCTATGTGTTAGAAGATACCATATTTACCTTCCTTTGCTTTTATGTCTGTAGCCCAACTGCTCATTCCCATTCCCAAAATACTGATAAAATTTACCAGCCAAATGAATTCATTTGCTTTTAATCTTTATCTAAAAGGAAAATGGGCATGAAGCTAAACAGGAAAAGAGGTATACAGTAATATAGTACAATGGCTTCCAGCTTATATTTCTCAAGATCTCTCTTCATCAAATTTAATTGGGGGAAAAAAAAAACAAACAAACACTGTACTAGAAGATGGAGGATGAATAATTCAAGCCTCTATTCTGACATTTACTAGCTTTGTTATGATGGGCAAGTCTCTGAACCTGTTTCTTCACCTATAAAGTGAAAACAAGAATAATGAGCCTGAAGGGAAGACAGTGAGAAGATCTGTCAGACAAGTAAAAAGAATTACTCCAGAGCTGACTCTAGGATTCTTTGTAAGCATTTTACAAAGCATCCCACTTTATAATATTATTAAGGATCTCATATCAACTAAGTTATTGTTAAAATTAAATGCTGCTAAATGCAAAGATAGAAAGATAAAAAAAACACAGTATCTATCGAAGAGATATACACAAATAAGCATAACATAAAGTAAAATGTGATTATAGCAAAGGCATGATTCAATCAAAGTGTTCTAAGAAAATGTGAGGGAACAATAAATCATGAAACCAAAAGAATCAAGGAAAAAAACACTATTCAAAACTTGACAGAGAGGCAATGAATTTTAAATTCAGAGACAAACATTTTCAAACATGACTGATATGGGGATTTGATTTGTTTTTAAACCTGCTCATTGTGGCATATGAGAGGAGAGACAATAATTAAAAAACATATTTGTTACTTGAAAATAATAAAATATGAACCACTTTTTTTCCCTGACGCAAATGGGATTAAATGACTTGCCCAGGATCCCACAGATAGGAAGTGTTAAGTCTCTGAGGCTACATTTGAACTCAGGTCCTCCTGATTTCAGGGCTGGTGCTCTATCCACTGTACCAGCTAGCTGCCCTGAACTGTTTTTTTAAAAACTATTTTTCAACTGGGATGGAAGAGGTGGAAGCTTCCTGGAGTAGATGGTATGTACCTAGAACTTGAAAACCCAAAACTGCATAACATTTGGAGATAGATAAGGAGTGAATTTCAGGCAAGTAGAAAAGCCTCTCCAAGTTCTTCCAAAACCACTATTTCTTATAGCACAACCGCATTCCATCACATTTTACAACCATAATTTATTTGGTCATTCATTGCTCAATGAATGGGTACTCCCTCAGATTCTAATTCTTTGCCATGATAGAAAATGGTTATAAATATTTTTGTACATCCTTAAGAGTTTGTTTCACTTAGGTCTAAAAATTCCTTTAATCTATACTCCCTTTAATTCCCCTCTCCTTTCTCCCATTTCTCTCCTATTCCCTGTTGAATAAAATATATTTTTGTATCCAATCGTGCAAACTTTGACCCCTTCATATGAGAATGAGATTTAAATGTCAGCTGCCTTTTTGTTTGAATCCACGTCTTGTAATTTCTTCAAACTTTCCTTTTCCTGCTCCCTCTTCATTTTCCTCCTCCCTTTCTATTCTCCTAAGATTATAAAGGCATAATATGACTTTATGATTTCAGATGATAATTGCATTTAATTATAATTTCTTTTGTAATCTTGTATATTTTATTTTGCATTTAAAAATCTTATTCTGAAAAAAAATCCATAGTTTTTACTCTACTGCCAAAGGGTCTATAACCTTAAAAAAAAAAAAAAAAAAAAAAAGGTTAAGAATCCCTGCCATTGTGGGTATATGGAATTGAGTGAAATAAACCTGGAAAAGTATATTAGAGCCAGACTGTGGTTCCATGCCAGAGTTAGGTATTTTATCATATAAAAGAAGAGGTACTGAATTCAGAACAAGGGCATGCCCTGTAGCATTAAGACTACTCTATTGAATGAAAAGATGAGATATACTAGAAAGAGGAAGGCTAGTTAGGAAGCTATTTTAATATCCCAGGAAGACATAAATGAGGTCCTAAATTAGGATGGTAATAAGAGATGAAAGCACTAGATTTGAAAACAAAGAATGTGCTATATTTCTTATTAGCTAGTTGTCCTGGGACACTACTTTACCTCTGAGCAGTTTTATTTCCAAGGATTAGAGTGATTAGAGTGAAGGATTAGAGTGAAAGATTCCTGAAATCACTTCCAATTCCAAAATAAATGAAAAAGGATATGGCATAGGGAAAATATTGTATAGGTAGACTCAACGAATATTGGCAATTAATTGTACTAAAGTGAGAAAGAGGATTTGTCTTTAAGTCCCTGATAGGATAGAGGTGCTATCCATTTTACTAACAAGTTAGGGAGAAAGGGGAGTGTAGTGAAATGATTAGTTTAATTGAACATAGTGTTTAAGATATTAGTGTAAAATCTTATGTGGAAATGTTTAAGTAAACAATTGAAAAAGATAAAGAGGAGCTCAAGAGAAAAACTGAGGGTGGGTGTGTGTGTGTGTGTGTGTGTGTGTGTGTGTGTGTGTGTGTGTGTGTGTGTAAGAAATAGATGAGATTGCTAAGAGATTATAAAGAAAAAAAGAAAAAGATCCTAGACAGAGCCTTATCATAACACACATATCTGGAGAATGAGAGGAAGATGAAAATTAGTTTCAATTTAAACCAAGATCCTGACTCTAGTCCTGGCTCTTTTCACCATCCTTCCCTCATCCATCCTTTTTAGTCAGCTCTTTCTCTCCACTAACACAGCATCCATTCTCATCATTTCTTTCCTAGACTATCACTAGGGCAAAGAATACTAAAGGACTAGGTTCAGATCCTCAGCTCTGCCAATTGCTGATTGTGATCTTGGGCAAGTCATTCAATTTCTCTAGGTCTTAGTTTCCTCATTTGTGAAATGAAATTGTACCAGGCAACTTTTAAGGCCCTTTCTAGCTCTGAATCAATGAGATATGAAGACTAGCTAATTTTTAATTTTGTTTTTTTGCAGGCTGAGAGGAGAGAGATGAGAAAGAGATGAAAGAATAAATGATGAGTGGAATGAGTTCAAGGAGGAGAGAAGATCAAGAATTGGATGGAGGGGGTTAGACAGGAAGGGTCAATCAGCTGTCAAAATAAGAACCCCAAAGTCTATCTCTGATCATGTCACTCCCCTATTCAAAAAGCTCCTCTAGCCTCCTGGCACTTTTAGATCAAGATATATATGACTCTGATTTTTAAAGTCCCAGATTTACTGTATATTATTCCCCTTTCTGTATACTCCATTCCATCCAAAATGGACTATTTACTGTCTGTCATACATACCATTCCATCTTCCAACCCCATGCCTTTGAAAAGACTGTGTCCCATGACAATAATACATTCCCACCTCACTTCAGCCTCGCAGAATCCCTAGCCAGCTTCAAAGCTCAGTTAAATATAACCTACTGGAAACTTTCTTGGATCCTGTGGAGCCCTCTTCCCTTCACCCCCAACCCCAGCTGCTAAGTACCTCCTATACCACCAACATCCAAAACTACCTTAAATTTACTTGAATCTATGAGTGGTCTACCCCAAAAGAAAGTAAATCCGAAAGGATAAAAATAGTGTTGTTGTTTTTTTTTTCCTCAACAGAAGGTAAACTCCTAGAGGGTAGGGACTGTTTTGGTTAGCTTTTATATTGCTAGGGATACAGGCAAAGTGCCAAGAGGAGGAAAGATATAAGTATTTTAAACTGTTGAAGAGGTTCTTAAAATTTGTAGTCAAAGAGATTCAAGGTAGAACTAGTCCTAAGCAATTTTGGAAATAAAACAGTATCCCAAGTCTTTAATCCACACAGTCCTTCAAAAGAGAAAGAGCAATCATTCAGTAACATTTATTGTGTTCTAGGTTCTGGGATATTGTGGGGGAGGGGGAAGTGGAGGGGGAAGAGGGGGAGGGAAGGTAAAAGCACTCCCAATGATTTTAAGTAACATAGAAACAATTATGAACAAATAAAACATGTTCAAGAAAAACAGAATCATCACAGAGGAAAACAGGAAAGGTTTCAGGCAGATAGGATTTCAGCTAAGAGCCGGGGAAGTCAAAAGAAGGATTTGAGGAAGGAGAGAATTTTTAACATAAAATGGTCAGTGAAAATGCATGGCTTGGGAGATGAAGTATCACTGATTTACCTAGAATGAGAAGAAGAATAAAAGTATAAAATCAAAAAGGAAGAATGGGTTTTAAAGACCAAAGTTTTTTTTTTATTTTGTTTTGTTTTACCTCTGACCTTAGAAACAACGCGGAGTCTCTGGAATTTGTTGGATAGGTTAGTAAGATGGCCAGACCTCAACTTTAGGAAAATCACTTTGACAGTTGAATGTAGGATGGAGATTGTAGGCATAGAATTTCAACAGATTGGCCAAATGGCAGACTATTTGACTAGCCTGGGCATAAGTTTATGAGAATTTGCATCCAGGTGGTACTCTTGCTTGAAGAGAGAAGTGGACATTTATGGACAATGTTGTAAAGGTAGAATCAAAAGGAAAGGGCAACAGACTGGATAAGAGTGATAAGAAAGAGAGTAAGGGGTAAAGGATGAAAACTTGAATTACTGAAATAATGGGATAAGAAAGTATGAAAGACTGAAATCACTCTTCTGTAAGAAACTTGAGTTTAAGTATCATAACAGCTAATCCTAAATCCCCTGAATTTGAATTATATATAAGCAGTTGCCTAGGATGGCTATTAAGACTATTTTGTCTTATTGTCTATTAGTAGTCTATCCATCAAAGTTTCTTCTATTCAATAAAACATTTATTCATCCAACAAATAATCTAGAGTTTTCAGTGTGTTAGATGCAGTAAGAGAAAAAGAAATAAAAGATGAAAAGATAAAGTCCTTAATTTCAAAGAATACTAAATTTAGTGGAAGAAATACAATGAGCACATAATCTTTGATAAAAGGTATTTTGTAAAAGTGCAAAAGGTAAGTTTTACAAAGGGGAGCCATTGATGAACTCTTTCCAGTTCTGCTTTCTTAAGGGAAGTCACAACCTCTTTGGGCTGATCAGTTTTCTGAAGTGTAAAATAAGAGGGATGTTCTAGATCAGGGATCCTCAAACTTTTTAAATAGGGGGCCAATTCACTGTCCCTCAGACTGTTGGAGGGCTGAACTATAGTAAAAACAAAAACTTTGTTTTTGTGGGCCTTTAAATAAAGAAACTTCATAGCCCTGGGTGAGGGGGATAAAGGTCCTCAGCTGCCACATCTGGCCCGTAGCCCGTAGTTTGAGGACCCCTGTATAGTCTTTGAAAATCCCTCCTGTGGTGTTCTCTTCTTTATAATATAATGATTCTCTCTGGGAGCAGGTTTCTTGGATAGGTTTTCTAGAGGCAACCTTAGTTTCAGTTAAAAGTAATAATCACCTCAAAAACAGCCAGCTGATAAAATGCAAATATTTATTTTCTCCTTCCTTGGGCCCGGGTCGCTTTCTTAAGAGGCCTCAGCTTTCCTTGGTTCGGAGAGCTCTTGCAACTTGTCCTTTGCCTCTGCTTTCTTCTGTCTCCAGCCAGCACCAAGATGAAAGTTGGAATGAATCTCTTGTCTCCTTATCTGGGGCTGGGCAGCTTTCTGGAGAGCCTTTCAGACCAGCCTTGGTCTCAATGGGGGAAGTGCATGCAGGAGGCCAGCCACCATTCCAAATATCTCCAGCACAAGCATTGTTTCTATCAGTTCCACTTAGTACCTTGTTTCTTCTGGCCCATAACATCTCTTTGTAAGATCAGATTAATCATACTGAACCATGCTAAATTAGATAATTATTGTCTCTATCAACTCTAATGAGTTAACATTTTGTAAGGATTCCAACATCTTCCCAATTCTAGTCCTAACAGGCTAGAAAACAAAATCAGTCAATAAACATTTATTAAGCACCTATTAAGTGCTAGGCACTGTGCTAAAATCAGGGACACAAAAACAAGTAAGGCAATCTCTAACTCAAGGAGCTCACAATTTAATGCCAGAAAGAACAAGCAAAGAAATATTTACAAACAAGCTATGTTCAGGATAAATAGGAAATATTCACAGAAAGAAGGCACTTTAATTAAAGAGTACTTGGGACAAGCCTAAAGCTAGGAGAAGAGAAACAATTAGTTCTGGCTAGGGAATTCAGGAAAGTCCATAGATCTAGATCTGGAAGCCTCACAAGATTAAAATGACTTGCTCAAGGTCATTTAGGCAATAAGCATCTTTTTTTTGTTCAAACTCCTAGAAAAAGCTGTCGACAGTGAGGGCCTCCATATTTTCACCATCCACCTCTTACAATCTGGTTTATTTCCCCATTAGATGGGGATAGGATTCTCCAACTTAACAATGCTCTCTAAATTGCCATATTTAATGGTCCCTAGCACACTTGGATGTCCCACAGACATGTTGGATTAGGCATGTCCAAAATATAATTTGGGGCAGCTAAAAGGTACAGTGGACAGTGCATAACCCTGGAATCAGGAGGATCTGAGTTCAAACCCAATCTCAAGATACTTAACACTTATTAGCTGGGTAACTGTGGGAAAATCACTTGAAACCAATTGTCTCAAAAAAAAAAAAAAAAAAAAAAAAAAAGCAAAGCAAAACTTGTGGTTTTCTTCTCTCTTCTCATCTCCTCCAACTTCCTTATTTCTGCTGAGGGCCCCACCCATCTCCAACTGCCCAAGTTCACTAATTTAAGTATAATGCCAAACTTATCATTCTCATATCTCTATATCCAATCAATATCCAATTTGTCAAGTCTTGTTATTTCACTTCCCAATATTTCCATTTGCTCACCTATCACACCACCTTAATTCAAGTCCTTCATTTCCTCTGCCTGAACTATTTCAAAACTGATGGTGCCCTTGCTTCAAAAGACTCTCCTTTCTTCAATCCATCCACATTTATATTCCTAAAGTGCAGAACTGATCATGCATGACCCCATTTTAATAAGTATCAGTGACTCCCCTTTATCTCTAGGATACAAAGTCCTCTATTTGTATCACATTAGATTGTGATATTCTTAATAGCAGGGTCTATTTTCATCTTTCTTTTCATCCTCTGTGCACAGTGTCTGATATTTAATAAATGCTTGTTGACCTGACAGTCTGGAAAAACTGGAGCCAGACTGTGAAATACTTTTCAGTCTGAATTCAACCTATCTTTCTGAGGTGGTAACATTTTCATGCTCACTTCTGGCCCAACCACTCTACTTGCACTTTGTTGTACAACATATTTCTGGCTTCTGTAGCTCTGCACAGGCTAACGTGCCATGTCTAGAATACCCTCTCCCTCTGCACCTCAGACTCTTAACAGCCCTTCCTCCCTACCCAGACTCACACCAAGGGCTGCTTCCCTTGAGGCCTTTCTTGGAGTCTCTAAGTCGTTATTTCCCTTCCCCCACTAACCTTGTATTTATGTTGCAAATACTTTATTACTTATTACAGCCCAGGTATTCTCCCAAAAGAAAATGAGCTTTTCGAAAACAACAAGCCTCCACTTTTCTTACTTGTATCCCCAGAGCCTAGGGCAATGAAGAGCACATAGTAGGAGCTTAAAGACTTGTGAGTTTACTTCATGGGAGAAATCTAACCTGGGGGAATGAGCAAAGGGCAAAGAGGTGAACAGCCAAAGAGGGTGGGAATGCAGCCCAAAAAGAGCTCCGTAGCCCTGAGGATTTGAACATCCTTCAGCACTGGGGCGCAGCAAGAGGCTGTAAATAAATGGAGGCTGGGCTGACTCAAAACTGAAGAAACGAGCGACCTTCCCACTCCCTCCCGCCCCCGCGGTTCCGACGGCTGCCCGCGGGTCACAGTGGAAGCGGCAGCCCCCATTCCAGACTGATTTCGGTTATAGAAAAAACAAGATTCAAAAAGCAAATTCCATCTGCAGGACCCGCGGGCTTGGCGGAGCGTTAAACTCCACTCCATATGGATCCCATAGGCTTCGTCCCAGTTTAGGGAAGGAAAATCAGGTGGAAACCTCTTTTCTTTTTTCATAAGCTCAAACTACACGCCCCCAGAGGGGTCGCCAGACACCCGAAAAGTTGGCACACATAGATGCGCACAGCCCGGAGCCTCTCCCAGGAGACCCTGAGTAAATCGAGGCTGCAACCCCAGCCCGAGTCGACCCCGGGGATCGCTGGGGAGAGTGCCTGCCTCCGACAGAAACAGTACCTGGAGTCTCCAGGAGAACCCAAACGCGGCGCTACTCGTACCTGAAAGTGGCCAGGGCCACCTCCCGAAGCCAGCGCTGGCAATCGTGCTGGCGGTGATCCGAGGCTCAGGTCCCCAGTGACGCCTCTCATAAAAACAACAACCTGCTTCACAGGCTCCTGCTGCTGAGGCGACAGAAGCGACCGGCGGTGGCGCCGAAGAGCATGCTGGGACTTGTAGTCCCCTTTCAATCCGTCTTTGAAGGAAGGTGGAGTCGGAGAACTACGATTCCCAGAGAGCAATGCGGCCCCGCCGTTGGGCGACATTAGGAAGCCCCGGCTCGCCCAGAGAGTCAGCTGTGCGATCACAACATCCGGGTCTTAGCGGTAAAAGGGGCGCACGAGCTCGTTGTTATGGAAACGGGTTCGGGGACTTCCCCGGCTCTGATCGTATCTATTTTACTCTGATTGATCTCGAGAGTCGGATCTCTATTCGGCTTCCTCGGGGTGTGGCGAGGCTTCTAGTGCTGTAGCGGGTGGGGCTCTTTTGGCCGCCTCCCCGCCAGACCACAGCTGGCTATATTTAGTATATTGAAGAGATTAAAGAAAATGGTGAGACTTCCCTTTAGAAAAGACTTTGGAGGACGGGACTGGGCTGGCTGGTTGGAGGAATGGGCGATGAAGAGATGGGCGATGGAGGATTGGGAGCGCGGTGTGTATGTGCGTGGCGCGGGGAGGGTATTTCTAAGGATTGATGATATTTAGAAACTGGAAGGCGGGAAAGTGGAGAAATAAAATCAGATTCTCAGGTAAAATCCTGATTTTTTTGAAGGAGGGCAGACTCAGGAGGGAAAGGGTAGGGCTAATTTGCTCCAAAAGATCAAGTTGTGTTGGCGGACAGAACCGCCAACCTTTAATCCCCAGCCTGAAGAGCGTAGTGAACACGATGCGCACCAAAAAAATGGATTGCGTAGGTTGTGCGAAGTTAAGTGCCTAGGGAATAGAAGGTTAAGGAGTTTGTACTTTTAGAGCCAAGGCAAAAAAAACAAATGGGGATGGAGGTGGGGGAGATATGTTGCTAGCAAAAGATATACTCGTACCTTAAAATGACCTGGTAAATATCAACACAGTTTTCACTTTCAAGGTACTTCTGAAAGATATAATATTTAAAATGTAATTTAAATTATTATTGTCTTTACGTAAGGTACAGCAGCTGCTGATATGACATCTAAGGTAAACTGAAAAGAGCACTGGATCCATTGTCAGAAGACCCCTCCCCTTTCAGCACTAACGTTCTATCATAACTGTTCTTTTATGATATCACATAAAAATTTCATAATAAAATAGAAATTACTGGTAATTAAATTGTACTTTTAAAAACCAAAGCCTAAATGTTAAGGGTTAAATATGTTCAGCACTTATATACTGAGTTAATAATGTAAGAAAAAATAAATTAAAACTGCCAAATAATTCTTTGATCTAAATTTTATAGAAGCTTCCTGTTTTGAATGAACTGGATTGTCCCACCAAGTCTAAAGCAGATATAGTAAGTTTAATTGATTAAACCAACTTTTACTAAGCATCTACTGTGGGCTAGGCCCTAAAAATACAAAGATAAAACATTTCAATTCAATATTATTAAGTTCTATAGACAATATCTTGCACACTCAAAGAGCTTACACTTTTAGACACATGCTACAAAACAAATAGTAGAATGCATATACTTTTCTATCCACTAATATTCCTTTCCCTCTTCCAGGACAACAAAGTATCTGATAACCCTCACCTAGTAAAGATTAAGCAATTTAGGGTTGAAATAATTCTCAGCTGGGGAAAATTTCCCTTCAGAATCTGTCTGGGAAATTTATCCAGAAAGATTATATAGACAACTAATTCAGGATAGTCTAGGGTAAAAAAGCACAAGTCTCAGACCTGGGAGAGCTTCATCTAAGTGCTAACCAGCTAGGTGATTTTAGACAATAATGTACATGTTTATGAATCAATTCTCTTCTGCTGTAAAATGAAATCTTACTACCTTTCGTGGTTTAAGGAAAGACAAAGTAGTAGATATGAAAGTATAAGCTTTTATTAAATTTAGTATAGAGTACAGCATTTGTGAGATAGCTATGGCTCTTACTATTTTGGGTGATAGTTTCCCTACTTCCCTCAGAATAAATGTATAATTATATCTTCCATGCTTGTTGGGTTGCATTAAAGATTTTACTAAGAGCTTAACTCTTACTGTTAATTATTTCAGCTATTTGAAACTTAAGTATTTATTAAATTTAATTGATTCTGTTAGCCCAATAGTTGCCATAGCTGAAGTACTTTTTTTTCCTTCACATCTGCTACCCCCAACTCTTAACTGTACAACACTGTTGCAGATTTTCACTGTTTCAAACAATGCTTCAGAGATTTTTTTTCAGGGATGCACTAAAGAATGCATAAAAAGCAATGCATAATTAATTATTGTATCATTTGATCTAGACGTCATTTGTGCCCTGGGAAAAATCCTCTGGACCCAATGGTCTTTTGTTCACAAACTCCCTCTTAAAGTTGCTTTCTCTCACATTCTTTCCAACTTCTAGTACACAAAGTGCTCTCAAAGAAGATAACTCATTTTTACCCCCCTCTCTTGTGAAGACCAATCTTTTATGTTGCTAAAAGGAACCATCTTAGAAGGCCCAAGTGACTCAAAAAGAAAGATTGCAGGCAATCTACTACTGTGGTTGGTCACAGGAATTACCATGAAGATTACTGAGGCCCAAAGATCTCATTTCACACCAGTATGAAGGGCCACAAGAATTTTATGATGAGCTGCATAGTTTACTATGTTTGTCTCTCATTGACAAGTAACTGCTGTCTAAATTCAAAGTGCAGGCCAGTCTCCCTTCTAGAAAAGAAGATGAGAAGGCTCAAAGAATGTTGTTCTATTCTCCAAGTTAGTAGGGAAAATAGAGAAAAATAAAGGGCTTAAGAAACAGAAGTAAAGAGATTTTCAGAAACAAAAAGGAATTATAACCTATGTCAAAGCACTGCTGGCTAGTAAAATGTGATAGACCAGAGGAAGAGAAGAACCATTAAATATCTCTAGTTAAGTAATGGATCTCTAGCTTTTTTTTTTTTTTTTTTTTTTGAAACTGACTCTGAAGAAGAAGGATCTGCTTTAATTAAATCCCAAGAAATGATCACATCGATGTAGGGAGAGGTCATGGAGTAAAGATCAGAGAAAAAGAGACTAGTTTTTAATTGAATAGTGTTCACTCTCTTCAAGGGATCTTCAAACAGTGATTGAGCAACCAAATGTGTGTTATAGTGGAAATTTCTTTTGTGTGAGAGTTTGACTTGTATTGTCACTGTAATTTCTTCAGATTTTGAAACTGATTTTATTAATGTGGTAAGGAATATTGAATCAACTATTTGTCTTATCTAACATTAATAGAAAGAATTTCTATTTTCCTAAAGCATGTATCTGAGAAATAAGACACTCCCAAAACTTGTCACCCTTATTTGCTATTCTATGGATTCACATGGAAACAAATTATATGGGCAGAAGGAATACAGAAAGCATTGCTAAAGATGATGAGGGTTTAAGAAACTGAAACCCTTCAAGGACACAGATGTTATTTTCCTCAGCTAAAAAAGGCAAGAGTTAAAGAGGAAAACAGAAATAGGAAGGAACAATTGTTTAAGAACATGAAGGAATTAATTAACTTAAAAAAAAAAAAAAGATATACAGAAAAAGAAGAAGAGCAGACAGACAATAGTGGATGACTACAAACCAAAGTACTATTTTATAAGAGCTTTAAGAATGCTAAATCTCGCTATGAACCAAAGCTAACAAATGCTAAAGATAACAAAAACACGGAAAGAGAAGAGGATCAAAGAAGGTCCACAACCATTGGTCAAAAGAGCAATAGTAACACAAGAAACAATTCTAGGCTTGGTTACTTCTAGAACCAAAATAGCTGATAGGGAGATAAAACCCATTACTAGTCTAGAGATAATAAAAGATTATCTAGCTTTTAAGAATTCGATTCATAAAGCCTAGATGAACTAGATTCTATTCCACAGATCTGAAAAACTGATGAATGTGTACTGATCTACTGTCAATTGTCTTTACAAATTAAGAGAGAACAGGATTGGGAAATGGCAAAAGTCCTGACTTTTTTTAAAAAGGAAAGAGAGTAGAATCTGAAAATTACAGACTCATGAGTTTGCCTTGAATTCCCAGCAAAATTGTATGATATTTTAAAAAATAATCCAGTGAAGCTCTAAAAAGCTTTATATACATATATATCTATATAAAATAAAAAACCAGTCTGGCTTCATTAGCAATTGTTCATCCTGTACTAATCTTTTTATATTTTTTGACAGTTTCTAAGCCAGTAGATCAAGGAGCTGGTACAATATATACAATTTTAGCAAAATATTTTACATTCTCTTGTGCTTTATTGACAAGATGTAAAGAAATATCCCCACTGAAAATCCCTGTTCTCCTATCTTTCTCTTTTTCCCCAGACCATCATCATTGCTCTGGGTTTGTCTTCTTTCCTCACAGGCAACAATTTCAATAAGGTGTTCCTCTCCATCCTTGCATCTTTGACCCTTTGTTTGTGAACTTTGTTAGTCATTCAAGCCCTGCAACATTCCTACTATCATAAGAGTTCCTTTTCCTTTTCTCTACATCTCTTAACTCCTTCATATTATCTCCAGTTCTCCCCTCCTTTATTTCAGTTTCTAATGAAGTGATAACCCTTCTCACCAAAGCCAGCTTTTCTATCTGTACTCTTAATCCCACCCAAATTCCTCCATAATCACCAACTGAGTCAGTCTCTCATTTCCTCTTATTTTCAGTTTCTCCCTATGGCCAAGTTTCTTTAATCTTTAAGACCCCCATTAGACTCTACCTCTTTTTTTTACAGCCAAATTCTTTGAAAATCATTGCCTCCACTTTTCCTATCATTTAACCTTTTACAACTTTCTCACCACTTAAATGAAATTATAACTATCAAAAATAAGTACCGATCTTAATGGTTTTTTCTCAGTCTTCATCCTTTTTTGCCTCTGCAGCATTCAATACCACTATTCCTTGAAGATACTCTTTTCTCTCTGGGTTTCCATTACACTGCATTCTTGGTTCTCCTTCCACTGGTTTGAACACTCCTTAGCCTCTTTTGCTATATTATAATCTGCATCATTCTTCCTAATCGTGGGTGTACACATCAGTGGTGTCAAATTCAAATAGAAACAGACCACTAAACCATACATAAGGATTCTTTTTGGATGCATATACTTAGAACATCACAAATTAACATCATCTTTGTTTTATTGTATTTTTATTTATTTTTGTTAAATATTTTCCATTTCCATTTTAATTTGGTTCAGGCTCCACTCAGAATGTCTACATGTTACATGTTTTATTTCTTTACTGTACACCAAGACTTTGTTCTGGATACTTTCTTCCCTTCTCTCTACATTTTCTCACTCTGTAACATTATTAGTTCCCATGGGTTCAGTTATCATTTCTATATAACAGATGACTCCTAGATTTATGCGTACTCCAATTTCATATCACCAATTGTCTATTGGATATTTCATACTGGATATCTCAAAGATATCTTAAACTCAACCTGTCTAAAACAGAATTCATTCTCTTCTCCCCCAAATCTGTCCCACTTCTGAACTTTTTCATTTCTGTCAAGGGTCCCACCATTTTTCTACTAAAGAAGGTTCATTTGTTCAGTCATTCAACCATGTCTGATTCTACATGAAAGTCTGTTTTTAAAAAAAAAAAAAACTGGTTTGCCATTTCCTTCTCCAGTGTATTTCCATTTTACAGATGAGGAAATAAAGCCAATAGGGATTAAGTGACTTGCCCAGAATCACACAACTTGTGTCTTTCTGACTCCAGGCCCAGTACTCTTATCTTCTGTATCATTTAATCTTGAATCCTCATTATCACTAAGTCATATATAAAGTCTATTGCCATTTTTACCTTTACAACCTCACTTGGATATGATTCCTTTTCTCCACTCACATGGCGACAACCATAGTTTAGATCTTTATTACTTCTTGCCTGGACTTCTGTAGTAACCTTTTAATTGGTCTCTCTCAAGTCTTTCTTTTTACCCCCGTCCATGTTCCACACAACAATCAAAGCAATTTTCCTTGAGTACAAATCTGACCATGTAATTCTCTTCTCAAAAGTCTACTTCTTATTATCTCTTGCAGCAAATATAAACTCTATTTGGCATTTAGTCTTAGCCTTATTACATATAACTCCCTTTCATGAATACTACAGTCCAACCCAGATGATCATTTTCTCACAGACCACATTCAAATAGCTTCTCTATGTCAAATGCAGTCCCCCCTCATCCACCTCTTTGAAAATCTTAATTTCCTTCATGACTCAGCTCACGGTCTATCTTCTATATGAAGTCTTTCTTTATCCCCCTATGTTACTGCATTCCCTAGAAAATGACATATAATTTGTATATTCTTTTATGTTATCTCCCTCAGCTAAATTGTAACGTCTTCAAAGGAAAAGACTTTCACTTTTGTCCCTATATCTCTAGCATCCCCTTCTCATAGGGAAAGACTTTTATTTTTACCTCTGTCTCCCCAATAAATTCACTTAATTTCTCCTGAAGTACATGATACTGTTCCCCTATATCTCTCCATCAGATAACCTAATCACTTTCTTCTTCTCCAAAGGTTTTTTTTTTTTTACAAATCTATACATCTAATATATATTTCTTATAAATCTACATAAGCTTAATTGAACCCCTGAATTCTAGTCTGTACTGTCAGTTGCTTGTCATATACTTATACCTGTATGTCCCATTAGCATCTAAAATGCCATAATTAAACTCATTGTCCCCACTGAATCTATCCTCCCTAGAGAAGTCTCTATTCAAAGAAGGTACTACCAATCTCTCACTCATACAAATTCATAATCCCAAAGTTATTCTCGACTTTCCTCTCTTTCTGGATTCATTCAGTTGTTCTGGAACAACTGATAAATAGTTGATAAATAGTCAAGAGAATATGAACAGGCAGTTTTCAAAGGAAGAAATTAAAGTTATATATAGCATGTGAAAAAAATGTTCCAAATGACTAATAATTTGAGAAATTCAAATCAAAGTTATGGGCAGCTAGGTGGCACAATGGATAGAAGCTAGGTCTGGAGTCAGGAAGACACCATCTTCCTGAGTACAAATCTGGCTTTAAGTACTATCTATGTGATCCTGAGAAAGTCACTTAACCTTGTTTGCCTCAGTTTCCTCATCTATAAAATGAGTTAAAGAAAGAAATGGCAAACCACTCCAGTATTTTCGCCAAAAAAAAAAAAAAAAAAAAAAATTACAAACACAGGCACAAAGAATCAAACATGACTGAAACAACTAAACCACAAAAATTAAAGTAACAGAAATTCTACCTCAAATTCATCAGATTGGCA
The DNA here is from genome assembly GCF_016432865.1 of Antechinus flavipes. NCBI lineage: Eukaryota > Metazoa > Chordata > Mammalia > Dasyuromorphia > Dasyuridae > Antechinus > Antechinus flavipes. The sequence continues at coordinate 527,744,424 of NC_067399.1, forward strand.
AAGTTGACCTTCAAAAAGGGAAAATGACAACTATTGGAGGAGTTAAAAAAAAAAAAATCAAACACCTTAAGGTACTGTTAGTAGAGTTGTGAATTGGTACAGCCATTCTAAAAAAACAACTTGGAACTATGCCCCAAAAGTTAGTAAACTCTGCATTCACACCCTTTACCTCAACTGATTCCACTACTAGGTCTATGGTTCCAAAGAAATTAAAGGACCTATACATATTATGAAAATATTTGTAGAAGTTCTTTTTGTAGTAGCAAAGAACTGAAAACTAAAGGGGTGTTGATCAGTTGGAGAATGGCTGAACAAATTATGATTATGTGAATGTAACAAAACTATTGTGCTCCAAGAAGTGAAGAAAGGAATAGTTTCAATGAAAACTGGAAAGATTGCAGAGTAAAATGAACAGAAGAATAACTTGTATAGTGACAATGCTGTAAAAGCAAGTAATCAAAAGCTTTTAAGAATTCTTATCAAGGGGCAGCTAGGTGGTGCAATGGATAGAGCACCAGCCCTGAAGTCAGGGGGACCTGAGTTCAAATTTGGCCTCAGACACTTAACTCTTCCTAGCTATGTGACCCTGGGCAAGTCACAACCCCAATTGTTTCAGAAAAAAAAAAAAATTCTTATCAAGCACTGTCCAGCTAAGCTTCTAGAAGACCAGTGATAAAGCATTGTTCCCACCTCCTGATAAAGTTGAACTTAGTAGTATAAGATGATAAATACAAACACACAAAATGCAAAAAGTCATTTTGCTTGATTATATATATTTGTCACAAGACTTTATTTTTTCAACTGGGGTAGAAGAGAAAATATATTTCTGTTAATTGTCAAAAAATTTAAAAATTGTATTCAGTTGTCAAAACCTATCAACTTTATTTCCACAATATCTCTAGAATGCCTTCTCCCCACTCACATGCTTATTACCCTAGTTCTGAACTTTATCTTCTCCCACTTGGACTACTACAACTGCCTCATAATTGCTCTTCCTACCCTCAGTTTCCCCCATTCATGGCTAATCCTCCTCCATATAGGTGTCATATTTCCTAATGCACAAGTCTGACTAGGTTGCTTATTCTCTTGTTTTTCTATTATTCCATATTGCCTCTAGGAAAAAATACAGGTCCTCTATGTTCTGGTTTCAAACAACCCTTTCTGTCCCTGTTTCACATTACTCTATATTCATATATATTCCCTATATTCCAGCTAAACAAGATTACTCTGTTTTCTGAATTTAACATATCTTCCCACCTATGTTTGTAAACATAAACTGTGCTCCAAGTCTAAAAATACACTTTCTCATCTTCACCTTTCAAAAATCCTTCTTTTCCTTTACAATTTAGCTTAGGTGATTCTTGGGCTGTGTGGCTGTCTGTAATATTTCCTCCCTGCCTCTTAGTGCTTTCTCTTTCCCCTATTAAATATTACAAAACCACTTGTTTCCTCCTTTCTTCCCTATCCTGCCTTACGTTTATGTGTTCATATTATATTAAGTAGGATGTAAGCTCTTTGAGGACAAGAAGTAGTACTTTTTTTTTAATATCTAGAACTTCTCAAAATGCTTTACACGTGGTAGTTACTTAATATTTATTGAACTGACTTTGTCAAATAGAGTAGACCTATTTATCAAACTCTCTGAGAATAATATGATGTATTTATCTTTTAGGAAAAGAAAATTACTTCACCTAAGAAGAAATTGCTTCCAAAGAAACAACCAAAACCCTTAGACCTTCCTCCCTGTGTAAATCCAGGCAATCCTGTATTTTCCTGTATGTTGGATCCACCTACCCTCCAAACATGTACTACATTGTCAAAACCTCAGATGATCATGTATAAAACAACTTCAGGGGGTTATGGTGAAATAACACCTATACCACCATTTCTTCCTTGCAACTTTTTCCCAAAGAGTAATACATTTACAAATCACCTTAAACTGACTGGAATGTTTCAGAATAATTATCTGAACACTGTGCTTGACAGAGGCAGAGTCATTGACTTTCCAAATTTTCAACACACTCTATGAAAATACTATTTGTATTTATGGGGAAATTTTCATTTTGGAAAAATATGCATTTAATGTTAGGGCTAAAAGTCATTCATGTAACAAAAATATTTGGACCACATTGAAGATACTTTAAATGAATAAACCAGGTGGTTAAGGTAATTGTCTTCTTACCTGAATGACAGATCTTTAATTTTAATGTTTCTCACCCAACTCTTGTGGAATTTTAGAAATAGTAGTTACCTCAGAATAGGTGAAGTAAAAAAAATAAAATAAAAGAAATTAAATTTGATATATCCTTATTTAAGCCATTTCTTTATTCTTTGGATTTATTTTCTGAAAAGAACTTCAAAATGTTTTTATTGTCTCATTTACATATAAAAATCCTTATTATAAGTTGCTCAAAGAAATTGATGAAGTAGAATTCATGCCCATTCCTTTTGAGATTTTTTAATCATTTTTATTAAAAAAGGCAACATAGCAATTAAAAACTATAAGGTATTCACTGTGTCAGTACTTAACGTTTCTAAAAATACTTGTTATCCTATGTTCAATATCTAACGGATTTTACATTAACATGTAATAATTCTATAGAATTTTCAGTAAGTAGTAACTAGTAAATCCTTTTTACCGTGTGGGTAAAAAAAATGTATTAGAGTTAGAATAATAGGCTTTTAAATGATCATAGGAGGAAATTCAGGGTAGGCGAATTCCTTTCAGACAAAGTTTGAAAAGTTAAAGCATTTTCATGGCAAACACATAAGTTAAGAATAGTTGCAGAAAGAACAGAACAAAATGGTTTGATTTGACAGACTAGTTACACACACAGAGTCACCAAACTAAATAGTATCCATATATCTGGCTGAAATGGGTAACCTGTCATTTATACACAGTCACTGCACTACATACCAAAATAACCTCAGATTGCTACTGTGATTTTCATTCTTAAAGATCTCACATAGTAACTATAAATTGTTCTCAGTCCTAAGGCAGATAGTTGGTAGAGGCTATACTAACTACCCAGTATAATAATGTTTTCAAAATCCATTTTATTCTCATAACTGTGAGATAGGTAGAGGAAATGCTCTCATTTGACAAGGAAATGAAACGTTATTCAAGAATTTAGAAAGTGGTAGAATTCAGATTTGAACCAAGAGCTCTAAAAGATCTAGAGAATAGCAATGATCAAAAGATCTTCATTGTAAAGACAAGACTAAAAAAAAACAGGGTTCTTTACCTGTAAAGATGAAGGCTAAAAAGTATTATGACCAAACTCTAGAAATTATTTCTTCTATGTTACTAATACAGAGGAAATAAGTTCATATTCACATTGTTAAATATTTAGAACAAGGATTTATACCTTGAAACTTTATAGTTTTTACATAAATAAAAATGTTTTACCAGAGTCAAGTAGCAAATATACTCTCTTGTATTATTAAGTATTGTATTTTTCTAATACATAAAATTTATAGATTTCATTACTCCCAAAGATTAAAAACTTGTGTGAGTTATTTAGATAAGTTAATGATGTATTTTCAACACTTTGATACTGATAGTATGATTTGCAACCGTCTCCTCCCACAAAGTACTTTGCATTGGAACTGATCATGTTAAACTTCCTAGCCTCCTTAACCTCTGTACCATGATAATAATATTGTAATAAAATGCATTAGGGAGAATGCATGTATAAAATGAAACATGGCATTTTCAATAATTATATTCCTAGAGGCACTAGTTGGTGTAGTGGATAGAGCAGCATCCCTGAAGTCAGGAGGACCTGAGTTCAAATGTGCCTCAGACACTTAATACTTCCTAGTTGTGTGCCCTGGGCAGGTCACTTAACTCCAGTTGCCTCAGTGGGGGGAAAAAAAATCCTATTCCTAGAGGCAGCTTAAGTGCCACCACTTAAGAGCACTGGGCCTGGAGTCAAGAAAATCTGAATTCATACATGACTTCACTTACTAGCTGTATGACCCTAAGGCAAATCACTTAATCATTGTCTGCCTCAGTTTCCTCCCCAAAAAGGGGTTAATAATCGTACTTATTTCCCAAGGTGATTGAGAAACTCAAATGGAATGTTTAAGCACCTGCATTTAGTGTTTAATGTTTGTGGTGGTCCACTTGAGGGCTGAGACATGACATTAAGAACATTTAGGAGAGGAAGCAGGAGGGCTGTGGAATGTCATAATGAAATAGATCAGAATTCTCCCTCTTTACTTCAATCTCATACCTATAAACTGTCTTTCTGGTCTTAACATCCAGAGACAAAAGATCATAAGCTCTTAACCAAATTCGAAGTGATGGGGAGTAGCTTCTGCCCAATACCTCCATTTTGTGGTAAAGTCTCAAACAATAAAGTAACCAATTTTGAACAGATGCCCTTCTTTTCTCTCAGCATTGGTTTCCCTATGCTAGCACCAGTTTCTTATGTTCCTTTTAATCTTTCTAAAAGAAAATTTCTATTTCAAATACTGAAAAACACAAATGATGTTCCTGAGAAAGGCTTAACTGCTAACTTTTTGCTTTTTCCTAAATCATTCTTGCTAGCAGATTCAGATTTAACCAGGTTTTCTGTTTTCTGTAGGAAAAGAGAGTTCCAAATCCACTAATGGATCCATTTCTACTCCAAATAGAGAAACTTTATCTAGAACTAAAATTCATTCCTCCATCAATGAATGACGCTATTTTTTCCACTTTTCCTTTATTTTTCTATAACCCTTAAAATTGCTAGAAGAATGGTTTTCCCACTAGTCGACACAAAGTAGGAGTCTATATTTAAGACATGTTATTTGAGCAAAACAAAGTACATGTAATTAATATAATGGTAAAAAGGATTAAGATAAAATCCATCTTTCTGAAATCAGTATTTACCCCAATCAGAAGCAAGGCTTACAAGAAGAATGGTTTAATTAATATACTCAGATAAGTTCCAGAAGAAATGTGCCTTAAGAGAAGCATATTTTTAATAGAATATTTTCTCAAAGTCTATAAAAAGTTGCAATGAGCATACTAAGGTTACATTAATAATTGGCTAGATATTACTGTTAGAATACTAATATAAGCTTGTACACTCGGATGTTTTACTGAAGGACTGGGTTTATATTCCTAGAGTATTGGCCAAAGGGATTTTCCTAGGATAAGCTTTTTCTCTTTGTCAGTTTGTCAGCTTCAAGACCTAAGTCAGAAGCAGAATTCTGAAAAAACACATCAGTGTTAAGCTATCTCTCTTAGTGAAGGATATTTCCCTCGCACAGCTGATTCTTCCCAACAGTACTCCCAATAAATACAATCTTAATTAGCAAGGGCTAGTGGTTACTACTATTTATAAAAACAAAGTAAACATTTAAAATAAAGGTAAACAAATGTTATTCTACTCTCCCCTACCCTTTCTTTCCTTTCCCAAAGTGGTTTTAGATCTTTGCTACAGAACTCCAGGGGAAAGGAAATATTAGGTTACCACTTTTGTGTCAGTACGTGGGAAGAAGGGGTGAAAGGCAATTTCCCTATCACAGCTTCTGAGATACCTTCATGCTAAGATTAATTCTTTATAAAAGTTGGCCCTACCTAATACTTCCCTTTCTCCAGCTCCAAGTAAATAGTTTCCCTTTCTCCAGCTTTATGCTTCTATTCCTCCATTTTGTAGCTATATTCCAACTTGTCTCTCTTCCTTTTGTGAGGGACAGAAAATCCTATCCAAAAGTGACTACTCAGAGACCTCTCGAAGTAAAAAAAAAGCAGAAAAGTTGTTTATTCATTCTCATGAGAATGAGCAATTCCACCGTGAGGAGGGAAAGAGAGAGATCTCACGGTAGAAGGGCTAAAGAAGGGGATAAGGTATACAGTTTTATAGGTTTTAGTTACAAAGGATTACATCATGAGTTGGAGAACATTAAGAGATAGATGTCCCCCACCCCTTCCCCCGCATCCCTTAATTGGATGTTATTCGTGCCAAAAACAGCAGATTCCCTAGTTCTGGGAGGAACCATACATCAGGCAACTAGTTGCCTAAACATTAATAACTTGAACAATGATAAATGTCGTCATTCTAGGTTAAATACATATATCTAAAATCTAAGTACATATTGGCTGCTACTCGACATACTCACGCAGGTCACAGAGACCTAGAGAAACTAAAAATACAGAAGAGGAAGTTAAATGTCCTTGGAAGTTCAGCTGCTGGAATTTCTTCACTTTATCTTTACTACATACAGCTGCTGGAAGTTCTTCACTTACTTACTACTACTACTACCCACACCCCCACACCCACACCTACACCCACACACTTTGAATCTATCTTCAAACTCACTTTTAAAAGTTACCCTGAGGTATAGTTTAATTATTAATTCTGTAGCATTATTCCCTTTTTGATTCATTCTGGGGACTAACTTGCACTACATAAAGAGATGGAGAGTTGCCTTTTTACAGTTATAGTTTATTTAGCATCACATTACTTGGCTTTTTTCTGTGATGTGAATATTTTCAGGGACCACTCCCTTAAAAGAATATGCTCGCTTGTGAAAGTAAAGAGCTCAAATATTTACACTTATTTAAAAGCAGTATTCTCCCTTTGGAAAATTGAACTTAAAAATGTATTAGGTTGAAAGGCAGCATGATGTATCATGTAGTTGGGGGTGACCTTGGAATTAGGAAAACAGGTTCAAATCCTGTCTGTGAAACATACTGGCTAAATGACCATTGCCAGACTCTACTTCTCAGTACCTCAAGTGCCTTTCTAATACTATAAATTACAGATGAACTTTCAACCTACATGGGTGAGAAAAAGTTTCTACAATAGGATTTGTATTAATAAATTAAATCAAAGGATATAGACTGGGGAGTGGGGTGGAAAATATTAGCTTTAGGATGTCAATTTAAAGTTTTGAAATAAGTGTCATTCAATTGGTGTTTTAAAAAGTTCACAGGACTGCAACAAAAGAATTCTCTTCCCTTCCAATCAGATATTTAAAAGTTACCAACACTAATTAGGGGATCAGTGGTTTTCATACTGTTAATGAAATGGATTTCTCATCACTGTCTATCAACTACTTCAAACCAGGTACATACAGTTCTCTTCCAAATTACTAAATATTTAAATTTGTTTTCTCACAATGTACGTATTCATAAATATAATTGTTTATTTGATGAATTAACATCATGATATTTATAACAGTGAATAATAGAAATCTTTTTTTAAAGGGCATACATAGGGAGAGGTAGAAGTTATAAAGCCTTCTTGGAAATTAAAGTAGCTCCTTACCAAAAGGAAATCTTTAAGTACTCATAGTGTAATGCCGGAGAAACTGAGGCAGGAGAGAGATTAGAGAGTTTTTAATATTTTATTAATGGGAGAATAAGATTGACTGGACAGGATTCTCATCTCAAATTGTCCAGACAGAGATAAAGATATACTGGGACCAAGGAATTCATGTTGGTCCCAGGGCTGGAGGATACTGTCATCTCAAAGAATCCAGCGTCCAGCATGCAGCTGCCATTCTCCAGCAAATGAATGGAGGAACCCCAACTTCTTAAATACCTTTGGAGACAAAGAAGAGGGAAAGAGCGGGAAAGCCCCTATCAAGGCCATAAATCAAAAAACTCAGAGAGAGGAAGTCTGAATACCCAGAGATATCTTGGAATATTTTAGAGGGATGTTGTAAATTCTTGAGGACAGAAGATAATCAAGAGGTCTACTCTCTTGTTTATCTTGCTTGGGCTAACAATTTATAACCTTAGAGTAATTGGTCCTCAGCCTTCATGGACCAGAGGGAGATTTACAGGTTAGGGGAGTAATTAGGGAGACTGAGACAAGGGAAACTTGTACAAGGAAACTGAGTCAGGACAGTTAAAAGAGAACTGTGGCATAACATTAGAATATAATTGTGAAATTTCCATTAGCTGGGAGTATATTATGAGGTTCCTGTAATACAAGTTGTATTGTTGTTTCCTCAAGGCAATATTTAAATTGTTTCATTTAGGGTTTTATTTCTATATTTACAATTCTGACATTTCCTACATTATGGTATTCAGGTTTGTTTGTTTTTTTTCATATTATTCTGAGAGATTTATGATCATAAAAAATTTCTGTGTATCCCATCTTCAAGGTCAATCATTTTTGCTCATATGGAATTTATATGTTCTTTTTAACATTGTTGACTTTTGCTTCATTTTTTGCCAGATTTTTCTCCAGTTCAATATTTTTGTGTTCCAAATCTGTAATCTTTTATTTCTTTGGTGATAATCTCTATCATGGATTCAATTATTTTTCTAATCAAATGATTTTTAAAAATTCTGCATTGAACATTCAAAGCTGACTTATATTTTTAATTTTTCTTACACAATTTCTTTCCTTTATTTTAAAAAATAATTATTGTGGAATTTTTCTATGCTTTCGTGAAAATTTATAGCATTCTGTGATTGATCAAGTATGTGAGACAGTGACTCTTATCCAAATTAAAATCAACTATTCTCAAGGTAAAAAGAAAAAAAAAAGATTAAATCAACTGAGAAAGGGCAACTCCCAACAGAAAAAATGTCAGTGGAGGAGTGCAAAGCACAAACTTCAAAACATAAGATTAAATAGTCTTTAAATGCAGAAGCCTGCCCCCACCCCCAACATATCCTTCCATTGTCTGGGGGAGTCCAGGCTTACATTCTAAATGGAGATATCTATCCAGAAACAAAGGAATTCTAGTGAATAACACACTCTTAATTTAAATTTCTCTAGAGAACTGCTATACAAACAGATAATCTTGGATGAGAGAATTCTGTTACCTGAACTGCCAAAGCCATCATGGAAGTATTTAAATGTTAATTAAGAACTGAGGGAAAATAGAAGGGGACAATCAAATACCTGCAGCTTTTTAGCTATAGTTCAATTTGTTAATGCAAAGTTTTCAAGTCACAATTAGGGCATAGTTCAAAGCCACATTTCCATGAAAGGTCTTCATTTCCATTCTGTCCCTCCTCTTTTTTAATCTTTGAAGACCTTTCACACCATTCTTGGTACATTTCCTCAACCCTCTTTTTCTCATTCTCTAATCCCTCTGGACCTGGTTTGTGCTTTTTTCTCTACTAGGGTCCATCCTTGTTTAACTGGACCTCCCTCTTCAGGTTGTAGTGTTTATCATCCTGCTCAGCAATGTCTGTAGTCCACTGTTAATTCCTCCAGCCTTTCTCCAGTCTAGTTAGCATCTTTAAAGATAGACACAATAACCTTTGAGACAATCTCAATGGGAATTTAGTCTGGGAAACTAACTGTCTTACTACAATTAAGTTAAGAAGTTAAGCTTTCCCAGACTATCTTGATGGCATATCTTTAGGCAGGTCTAGGACCTAGTCCACCACCTGACTCCCAAACCTTCCCTCTTCAGTTTGCATCTTAAAACACCTGAGGCTACATTTCTCCCATAAAAGATCTACTTATGATGAAAATTTTTGCTAAATTCTCTTCAGGATTAAGACCACTAAGATATTTTCTCTCCCTCAGAGTGTCTTTCCTCTAGCTAACTCTGGGCATTCTGCCAGACAATGGCTCTCACCTCATGGGGGAACTTGTTATTCATATGCTCTCCCAATTCTACTTCACATCTGCCACTCCTGGTGTCCACCATATCCTCCTATTTTGTCTGCAACTCATTTCCTCAAATCTATCCTGTGCCAAAGAGAATGGCCACCGTGAATCTTCACATGATCAAATCCCAACTTTTGGTGCCTGCCATCATTTGGTGACAAACCTCATGCCATAGATCACATCAGTGAGGACCAGATCTAGAATGGGACACAGGCCAACTTTCTGATGTCTTTGGGAATTTCCTTCATTACCTGTCCATTATCAATTTTTACATAGCAAAAAAAATAATTTTCCACAAACTCAACCTTCTTCAGTCAAGTAGTCTAATACAAGTAGCCTAATGAAGAAATTTTTAATGTTAATTCTGATAGGGTTCTTTAATGTGAAATGAGAAAAGTATATTCTATGTGACTGTTCCCATTGTAGAGGGCTAATATTGAATAAGTCCATGAACAGGAAGAGTCCAGTCCAGGTATTACTTGAGATCTGCTCTCTATAAGGGTGAACAATTCAAATTAATAGCTTACTACCTCCCTAATAATGAATGAAAGACATACTTGAGATAAATTTAGGATAATCTTGATGGAGAATGCATGTGACAGGAGCAAGGTGTCACAATTATGCCATTTATAATTCTGTCTTGTAAATATATTGATTATGATAATTACTGCTATTTGCAACTGTTTCAGTAAATACTTTGGTATTGATAAGAATCACAACTATTTACAATTCTGTTGGTATTGATGAGCATCACAACTATGCTATTTACAATTCTGTTTTGATAAATAGTACTAGGTGGATAGTTTAGGTGGATAAGATAATTAAGGACTGAAATGTCAAATTATGGTTTATGTATTAACCCTGGAATGAACATGGTGACACCTGGAGGTAGCTATCGTTAACATAACAGTAGCTTAAAGAGTATATAAACCCTGTCCCTCAGATTAACAAAAGGCAGTTACCAAGAATATCTTCTGCCTGGCCTTGAATATTCTATTCAGATTCACACTTTGGGTATTCACTGAAGCTGAGTTCTAGCAAATACCAATGTATTCTGGAGTACTGTTTCTCTAGTCTGAGCGGGCCGGATCCATGGACAAATCCAATGCCTTTGTTGCTGGTTAATAATTATTTTGACCAATGAGCCTATTCAGCATAAAAATTGGGGTTCTGTACCCCCAACTCCCATCTGGTACCATTTATCACTCCAATCATTTTTGTCCCTAGTAATTGTAGTAGATAATCTTTCGCAAATAAAACTATTTATCATGAAAGTCAGCAACAACAAAAATGCTAAAAGAAACAGATATATACATCTAGCAACAGATAAAGGACTAAGCCAAATATGTATTACTTACTTATTTAGAATATAATGATCACATTTTTTTCAGATACTTGAACTGTGCTCATAACTTCTACTGAATACTTGCCCTGATTATAGAAATTTGCTATGAAAGGAAAAAGCAGGGACATGATTATAATAGCATCAAAACTTGTCTTTCCGATCTTGGCCTGAGAGCACATACATGACAGGATAAAGCATTCTTAACTAAATGTATGCAATAACAATTTCACCTTATAGTCAGACTGAGGAATAATCACGTGGGCTCTTATTCAAAGGAATACCACTGGGAAACTGAATCAGAAGGATCCCACCTTAAGCAGAGGCCAAGGTTGTCCTCCCAACTCTTGCCCAGATACTAACCTTCACTTGTAACAATTCAGGATCACATTCCTTCAGATAGCTTGTGGCATATTCCTTTCAGATGGTGGATTATTGGCTTGATGATCCATCAGACAATCATATCTGAATTCAAAACTCCAAATAATATCAGCTACAGTCCTGAGGGATTTTATCTCAAATAGTAAGTCTCAATCAACACTTCAGGTGAATTTAGCTCTCAAGGATTACATATCCTAAATATGTATTGACTATACCTAATTACATTGATAATAAAAGATTCATCCTAGAAAGTTCACAGTCTATCTTTATATCTAAATAGATGGGTTTTTAATTCAACATTACACTTTAAAATGTTCAATAACCAATTTATATCAAAACATGTACAGGTATTAACCATGTTCAAAGGGACAAAGACATAAACCACTGTTCTCAATGCTCCTCTAAAGAATGGGAACAGTTTTTAAATGACTTAATATAACTAATTAAAAGTCACATAAAATATACTTTTCTCATTTCACATTAAAGAACTCTTTTGGAATTAACATTACAAATTTCTTCATCCTAAAAAATTTTAATTCAACTTCTTTCAATCAAGAGTCCCTATAAAATTTTCTGGAAATATAAGTAACAGGTACACCACCAATATTGTTAAAATTCCTCTAAGCACAATTAATCTCCCCTCCCACCAAACCATTCCTAGTTGCAAAGTCAATTTTCGAGGTTATAAATTGTCCTTAACAGTTCATTCTTGAGGTTCCTCCAGAGGTCCTTTAGCCTTGGTATTCTCAGCCTCCCAACTGTAGTTTCAATCATCTGTAATGTCTAGTAAGGTCCTTCCCATTCTGCTTCTTCCAAGACTTAGTAAGCACCCATTCTCCTGGAACTTCAAACTCCAAAAGTGTCATCTGGACCAGCAATTCTTGCTTCATAATAGCCAAAAAGGATGAGGACACTGCCAGTATATAATTCCTTAAAAACTTATCCTTTATTTCAAAAGATGGTCTTTCCCTTTTTCCTCTCAACAAAATAAACCAGTCTGGTATTCTGGACCAGTTCGAATTCTTTAACAAAGCAATAGGCAATTTGTTCTAAAACAATTTAGTCTCTAACATCACCTTAGTAATAGATTTCTTAAGAATCTGGAACTGAAACCTCAGGAGCCTGCTGGTATTAAAGATTTCTTTGAATTTACACACAGCCCTTGGGGGATGGACAGTTCCTCCAATGGAGTGGGGCAGGCAAACAAAAACAAAACAACAGTATTTAATCCCTACACATTTTGGTACTTAATCCCAATTCTTCCTAAAGAAGGGTCATCTTTCCAGAATACTACAAAGATTTTTAGAGCCAACTAGATTGTTCCTTTCCCAAAATTCACAGTATCTTAATTCTCTTTATGGAAGACTCACCTGATCTAACCAAAGAAAAATGAGAGAACCCTTAAGGATTCAGATCTCTTAAAGAGTTTTCAAAGAGAAATGGGAATCTTAAATTCTCCCAGTCTCGCAGCTGGCTCCCTACTTCTTGCCAAAAGGAAAGTCCTCTTATAGACTTGAACTGCTTAGAATCAACCTCCTCATTTTCCCCTCACCAGTTACTTGCCTTACCTGGGTTGTGCACTTACTTGATTTCAAACTTTTCTCAGCTGGTTAATCTCTTGCACCAAATTAATCTTCTATCTTTGCTAGCACACTTCTGTTTTTGCTTTCTCTGAGTTTCTCTCTTCTGGAATTTAACTGATCGGAGCAGGAGTTCCCAAACTGAGTCCAAAACCACTGGAGAACTCTCCAGAGGGCACCCTCTCAAGGATTCGTATGGGAGAGACCCCTCACAAACAGGAAATATCCCAAATTCCCAAACTTGTGGAAGAGTGACCCTTAAAATCAGATTCTCAAGGTTTTACCTTGATATTTTAATTTGCTTTTTAAGCAAAAAACCAAAAGGATTTATTGCCACCTCCAGAGAAAGGGTAATTGAACAGAAAAGGTGTCAGTAAAGGAGTGCAAAGTACAAACTTCAAAACACAAGATTAAATAGACTCTAAAAGAACAAGCTCCCCTCCCACCTTTTCTCCCACTATCTGGAGGAATGCAGGTTTACATTCTAAATGGGGATATCTACCCCAGAAACAAAAGAATATTAATAAATAACAAACTCTTAAATTTCCCTAGAGAATTGCTATCTCTTGGATGAAAGAATTCTTTCCCCAAGCCATCTTGCCTTTAAAAGAAGAACCTAAAAGCTAATGTGTGGGGGAAACGAGGGAAAATGTTTATCCAAAAAAATTGAACACTTGCAGCTTTTTAGCTATAACTCAACTTGCTATTGCAAAGTCTCAAGTCACAATTAGTGCTTAGTTCAAGACCACATTCCCCTGAGGTCTTCACTCAGTTCATCCCATTCTTCAAGTATTGGTTCATTTTCCTTTGTTTTATAATACTTGTTGAGAACTTTCTCTTTTGAGAACTTAATATTCATCCTTTTGGTTTTAGAATCAGATGTTGATTTATCTGATTGTGCTCTAGGCTTTTATTGAGGCTTTTTTTTTTTTCTTGACACAATTGGTCTTTTGACCTTTTTAAAAAAAATCCTATCATTCATTTCCTGGATCCATTCCTTTTCTGATGGCCACACCTCTGACATTGAGCTGCAAGGCTGCCTCAGCCTCAAGTTAGAAACTATCCTTTTCCAATCTGGATTCCTGCCATTACCACCCTTTGGGGAAAATAACTAGTTCCATTGAAGTTTTTGTACCATTCTTCAAACTGGATACAGCTATTTATGCTGGTAATCTACACTATTGCTTCCTTGGGTTGTCTCCTTTTCTTCTTGTGTCTGGGAGTCTGCTACTTTTTATGGGTGTTCCAGGCATTCTTTTCAGTCTTTGGTTTTCTCACTTAGAATTGGGTCCCAGGCAAAAGGCAGCTTGTTTTTAACCCGCCTCTTCCTTCCTCCTCTGATTCAGCAGTAATAGGTGGTTGAGTAAGGACGGTGTCCATGATTACATCAGAAGGGGAGGTGGGGTATGGTTCTCAGTAGATTTCTACAGCAAGGGAAATAGGAATACCAAGATGAGTCCTGTTCATTGGCTTATTCTCTTTCATTGGCTGTTTTAAAGATTAGATTTCTCCAGGGTTAATTCATAAGAATATAATATTGTAAATATTCTTTGTTCTGTGGATGTGAAATGTAATTGTAATGACTTTGTAATGATATATATGGATTTATTGAGAGTTTATATAAAATGACCAGATATTCAAAATCTTGCTGACCATATAACTGAGATTCCATCCTATGATCCTCTTGAATAACTATCAGGTGATTAAATTATTTTTAATTTTTCAATACAAAAAATGTTTTAAAAAATGAATTATGACAGCTGTCATATTGAAAAGGGAAGTTTTGGTATTTAAAAATTTGCATACCACATTGAGATACAATATATAATGATGCAATTAGATTACACAATATTCTGATATCCCACATATAATGGAAAATCTCAACACTCAGATTCTCTATTGAATATACCAAAAATATTTCAGTGGTTTTGATCATTCATTTTTTACCTTTTTTGAATGAAATTGATGTAAACTGTGTCTCCCTGATCTTTGGGGATGGGTGGACCTGGATTAAAGAAACCCTAAATTCTCAACCCCTCCCACCTTTGGGAGGGGCCCCACCTTCCTCTTCTTAGGGGAAACTCCCATGGCCATCTCTGTCTACAATTCAATTGGAGATTTGGGGCTGGAGCATAATCACCACCTTTTTTGAATTGAAAATTAGCCCTTAAATCTCCCTAGCCTTAAACCATAGAAGGCTAATTAAAACAACTGTACCCCAAACCTTTGCTAATTCCTTTCTGGATTTGGTCCACTGGGAAATTGTTTCTCAGTGTAAACCCATTTTTGCCAAAACCCTACCCTTCCTAAATTCCTTTTGGAACTAGCCCTCTGGGAAGTTGCTTCTCAATGTAATAAACCCATTTTTTGCCAAAAACCTTGCCTGCAGATCAGGACTGTGAATTCTTTGCAAAAACCTGTCACCAGCCTGGGGACTCCATTGCTGTTAGGGTAAATCTCACCCCTCATTTCTCACATCTCAACAAAATGAAGTGTGGTTAGTTTTCTTCAACCCTTATAATAACTAGATATGGCTGTGTTTCTTCAATTAGTCATTTTTCCAGATCAAGCCAATTTAATTTGACACAGGAATGCTAAGAGAGCATTTAAAAATGAACATATATGTGTGTATATGCATATATATATATAAACTAATTCACAAGGCTCATCTTGGAATTCTTATCTCTCTTGCTGTAGAGATTCTATTGAGAATCATGTCCCACCCTGCCCTCCTGAAGTACTCATAGATACTGCCCTTGCCCAATAGCCGAATTGAAAGAGGAAGGAAGAAATGAGAAAAAAAAATAAATTAAAAAATTAAATATAAAATTAAAATTACATGAAAAAATAACTACATGTGACTTAATAACTCAGTTGTTTTATTGGTAAAATACAATTTAAATGAACACATTACATACTATGTATTTTTTAAAATAGATCTCTGATCAAAATCAAATCAACACCCTAATATTAAACACCAAACCTGTTTAATTACTTGGGCAAGCTCATACAACAAGAGGAAAAAAGATAACTTTATAAATACTTCTAAGGTAAAGAATTAAAATGTATTATTTTTTTACTTTGATTTACTTACTCAAATTTGTTCAATTTGCATAGCTTGTTTTCTACAATTTACAATTTTATTTTGCCTTCTACAGAAATTGCAAAAATAATAAACATGAAGTCATTTGGCAGTATGAACTAGAATACAACAAAGGAAAATGAAAGTGAAGTGGTTTGGACCTCATTATCAACACAATATTTAGCTGCTTGTAGTATTCATTTTTATTCTAGTTCAGTTCCTTGGATTATATTTCGAATCTTCTCAGCATCTTTTCGTACAACTTTGTTGGATGGATCAATCTTAAGTGCTGCTTCATAATCCTGTAAACCTATATTCATAAAGCAAGGGACAACAAAATATATATTTTATAGAATATAAAAAACTCATATATATTGTAATGCTGGAGAAACTGAGCAAGATAGAGATTAGAGAACAATTTAATAATTTATTTAAAAGGGAGAGATTTACTGGGACCAAGTGGATCCATGGTTTGGTCCCAGGGCTGAATGAGACTATCATCTCAAAGAATCCACCATGGACTATGGGATACGAGATTCTTTTATAGGGTAATAAGAACAATGACATAATGGGGCGGGGGTACCTGGATGAGGATGACCTAATGGGGAGAGGCACCTAGGATGACATAATGGAGGGAGGTACTGGAAAGGCTTCTAATATGCTAATGATGTCTAAAATGGATCAAGACCTTTATCCCATTAAAAATTAAAAGGGAATAAGTATAGCCTAAGGTCTAATATATAAGACCTTTATCCTATCAAACATTAAGAAGGAATGATTATAACCTGAGGCAGAGTAATTAAATAGGACAATTAGGGAAACTGGGTCAGAACATTAAAAGAGAACTGTGGCACAACAATATTACATATATATATGTACACACGTGTGAGTGTGTATACCTCACACCTACCCACAAATATATATATATATAAAACTTATTGTTCTACAAAACTGGGTCTTACTAGAATATAGATATATATTTCTGTCCTGATATTGGATCTTTACAGTTTCCTGCCTTGTCATTGTGATGATAGGATTTATCTTCTCTTTCATGCATTTTTGATCAATCCACTCAACTGACTCCTTCCTATATGGCTAAAAACATGTTTATTTTTTTCAAATGCTAAAATACACATCCTGAGATTCATCCCTCCCAAATGATTACAATTCTCTTTCTCTCTAATACCTCTTGTTAAACTTAGTACCTTGCACAGAATAGGTGCTTAGTGAAGCCCATGTTGATTTGAATTGAAACTTCCTTAAAATGTTGTCTTCACCCTGATATAAACATTTTGGAGAGCAATATGGGACTATACAATAAAAAAGCCCTCACTGGGTTATATTTTTTAACTCAACAATTTCATTCCTAAAATTTTATACTAAAATATCAAAAAGAGGCCTATCTGTACAAAAACATTAAATGTTTATTTATTTAAAATATCCTATACATCAAACAACATTCTTGATTGTGTTTGACTATCTGAATTGTCTAAATAATTTATCTGAACAAATTATGGTATATTAAATGAATGAATTCTTATGGCTCCATGAAAATAGCAAATAAAAATACAAGAAAATACAGAGACTTAGGTAAAGTTACTTAAAATGAGTCCAAAAGAACCAAAACTGTATACTCATTGATTAAAAATATATCCATACATTTTTTTCTTTAAAAATAACCAAGTCATTACCAAAGTAAATAAATTTTAGAGACACTTGAAAGGTAACATAATTATCCTGACCCAGTCTGAAGAGGGAACCCCAAAACTGAAAATCCTTAAAGGGGAAAACCTCCTTCGACTCTGCCTCAGTGAGGGGTCTCCACCCCAAGCACAAACAGTTTAATGTTTGTTATCTGAGTGGGGTCAGCTCAATCCCGAAACCTACTGACTTCAATTCAAATTCTAACCCTAGCTAAAACCCAGTGAGGAGCCAACCTGGGACTCCACCCACGAGCCCCCCTTCAGCTTGCAACCAAAACCCCCTATTATAAAAGAGCCAGCCTGAAGCCCTCTCTTTGCAGAGATTCCAAACATGCCAACTAAGTCATGGTTGGCATCCCAACGAGCCTCTGTCCACTGGAATACAGTTTCCAGTGCCCTTTCTCTTTACTCTCACCTGTTTCCTTAACCTGACTTTAACCTTACTTCCAACCCCCATAATAAACCTCTTTTATCAATCTAGGTTTTCAGGTCTCTAAATACCTTTACAGGGGACTCTTGTGCCGCCAGAAGGGAATCCCAGAACTCCCTACACTTGTGCCACCACTAGACCTCATTTAGACCTTATTTAACTCCCTGACCACTAGTAACCCTAATTTCATTTGGGTACCCCAAATCTAAACCTCATCAAGTCCTGAATCAGTTTCTCTGCTTCAGTTTATAATAATCAGCTCAAAGCTCAGTCCTGCAAAACCTCACCTCCTTTATTATCAGAATATTTGATAAGGATAAAAAGATATTTTAGAATATCAGAATGCCTCCCCATCCCAAGCTACTGGAATGTCAGATACCATCTTATCAAGATTCCTCTCCCCATCTCTGGGGTTTGTCCCCCCATTAGGTCATCTCATCCCCCATGCCCTGTCAGAACCAGATTGTCAGAGTCCTGTTCCCACTCTCAGCACTCTGACTCTGCCCCTGCCTCAATCAACCCCCTGAGTCTGAGCCATATGTGTATAGGTCAATATATAGATTAAATACTCTCTACTCTCTATCTTGCCTCAGTTTTTCCACCATTACAATAAGAACAAACAAGAACAAACACATTTTTGTTTATAGTCTGCTGTGATTAGCTCTAGAATGCTAAGAGTTTATGGAAGATTTTCTTTATGTTTTTGTATTTATTTGATATTTTTGTTGATGATTATTAAATTTATCATAAATTTTGTCTTTACTCAATGCTTTTATTTCCCCCTTAGCATTCACTCTTCTCTTCTTAATTCTTTATAATCTGATTTCTATTTCCAACATTCTACTGAAATTTTCCTTCCAAAGTTAACAATGATAGATAAGTAGACAGATGGACAGACATGCATATATCATATAAAAAGGCTTATTAAGCATTTATTATATGACAATTTCTCTGTCAAGTTCTCTGGTAAAATATAAATACACAAGTAATTGGCTAGCCATTATGCCAAATTTGCCCATGCTTCATATGTTACTACTTAAGGTATTGTGCCACAGTTCCTTAATTGTCTTACTTCAGTTTCCTGAATTGTTCTGCCTGAGTTTCCCTAATTGGTCTTGCCTCAGTTTCCTTAATTGTTCTGCCTCTATCTCCTTAGTTGCAAACCCCCCCCCTCCAGTTTATTAAGACTAGTATAACTCAGAGGTTATAAATTCTCAATGTGTAAACTCAAAAAGGGGGAGTCCAGACTTCCTGGCTCTAAACTAGACATATTCTTAACTCCCAGTTTGTTAGAATTTATGGTCCTACCCCGCAACCTGTCAGAATCAGATTGATAGTTCCTGCCTGTAGATTCCCCAATCACCAGAGTTTGGACTCCACTCCCTGCCTTTGTTTAGCTATTCACATTCTCTGCTGGATGATTTTGGACATCATCCCTGGGGGCAGCATGCCCGCAGTACAATCTCTCCCTCTTAGAAATCCAAATAAAATATTAAAAACTCTAATCTCTATCTTGCCTCAGTTTCTCAGGCATTACAAAGGATAAGCATCAAACCATTTTTTAATTTAAATCTCTTATTTTCAGCTTTGTATATTACATACAATAAGCACTTAAAATAATAATTGAATAAAACCAATTCACTGAATGAAATGAAAAAATTTAAGAAGTAACACATTACAGGTGTCTGGGAAAATTTGATAAAAATCTGAACAAGGGGTTAGAAAATCTGTATTATGCCTCATAACTTTTTCTGATTGACTTTAGAAGATCATTTAATGTCTTTGGATCACACTTTGAAGGATTAAGTGGCCTTTTTGTCCCTACTTTTTCCCTCTTTAAAGCTTTTAATCCAAAGACATTTAGGGAACAGTTTAAAAAGGAATACAATGAATATTCAACCATAGGCATAGTTTTGATGGTTGTGAAAGCCAGTCAGATACTAGCTGTACTATCAAGTATTCTTCCTAATATCATGGCCTTTTCTGAAAAATAGCCCAGGCATCTATGTATTTAAACTGAAGAGACTTAGATGTGATATGCTGCAGAGTTGCATGGAAGGAATAACTAGTATTCTTAGCCTTCCTTTTCTTCAAAAGAATCCAGATAAACCTCCCTGCAGTCTACCTGAAAGTCAATAATATTCACATGCCTCCAAGAATGCTCTGTTTTGCATCTTGTCCCTTACATACCAGAGAAAGATATTACTGGCAAAGGGCACATAGAACTTGTCCAGAAGAGTCCAGACTCAACAATATCTATAGTGTTGCTCAGATTTCACACTGGCTGATAAGATTTGGTCAAGTCATTATCAGGAAGAAGAGTAGAAAACTTAATGTCATCCTTGAAATCAGTTGGGCACCACTTCACAAACTAGATGCTATTCTTTGTCTTGATGGTGGCTATGGCAGCATTAACATCATTGGGAACTGTGTATAGGGGGCCCTTCAACTCAAAATAGAGAATTCTCAGTCACCATTTCTTGCTCCAGGTGACAAAAATGGAAGCTCAGAAGGAGCTTCTTAGAGCTGATTAGAGTCTAGGCAGCAAACTGGGCATTTGCCCTTTTCCCCACCTGATTCAGGATATAGAATGAAAGCATTCACATGCTTCATACCTGAAAAAAAAAAGCAAAATAGTACAGGAGCCAATAGTTCACTTTTGTGAATCTGATGAACTCTTTTAGTTCACCAATCAATTAGAGGTCTCATCTTCCACTGCAAAACTTCTCAGGAAGGAATTGTGGAAGGCCCACCCACAAATTCTCACATGGTTACTCAACCAGAAATAGCAATGGAGCATGCTTTAGAGAGGCAGGAAAAAGCCCTCCCCCTGCCCCAATATATAGGCACCACATTTTTCCTCCACCTGGCTTGAAATTTCCATGTTTGGAATTACAGATCAGTTAGACAGCAAAGGTATTTTTTTCTAGAAGGCAAATAGTTAAATGCATAGTACCTGGAAATGATTCTCTAGCCCCCCCCCCCTTTTTTTTTTTTACCATATACAGATGTTAAGTAAATTTTTACTAGTTGACAAAACTTTTAATAATAGAGGGTTTCATGTCTTAAAAGCAGAGGAAAACAATTTGTGTAGAATGATACTCAGCTTTTCAAGATATGTTGTTCTCAGTTGCAAGCTTGTATCTTGTGCCCTTTGCAACTTTTTATTCAAGATTTTTCATTTGTGGTAGAACCTGAATTACTGGGATCCTGGTTGTGCTTCCTTGGTTGTAAACTTCCTTCTGGATGCTTGTGGTATTTTTTCTTTGATCTGTGAGTTGTAGATTTTGGCTATGACATTACTGAGACTTTTCCTTCAATGCTTTTACTTTCAGATGGTGATAGGAAGATTCTTTTGATCTTTACTTTGTCTTGTGATTCTAAGAGATCTAGGCAGTTTTTGAAATATGATGGTGAAGGGGAAAAAAGCATTATAGCATCCAGGCTTTTAAAAAATCATGTTTTTTAGGCAAGTAATGATTTTTCTCTACTTGACCTGTTTTTCAGAGCAATTGTTTTTTAATAATAAATGGCTTACATTTTCTTTTATTTTTATCTTGCTATGTCATATAGTCATTGATTTCTGTTTAATCTATTGTGGTTTTCAGAAATTCCATTACTTGGGGAAATTTTACTTTCTTTAGAGCTTTTATTTCATTTTTCCCTCTCTTATTTTATTTATTCTAGATATTCCTGTAGTTAATGTGAAATATTTTTTTCCTTTCAGTATATGCTTGTAGCTATTAAAGAGTGACTCTCTCATTCTAAGACCTTTTGTGAGGCACATTGTATAATAAAATTTTTTATGCTGGTGTCTTCTGTGGTTTACTCATCTCTCCAGATTTACTTTCTAAAATGGGACTTTGTGCTAGGGTCAGGTTCTACCCCTTGTATTTTTGGGTGGGATGGTCAGCCTTGCTTGGTCTCATCCCAAATTACCTGGGATTCCTGTGCTAACCTTCTCTTCCTAGAGTCCATTCCATATCAGAACCTTTGAGGTTTTCAACACTATTCTCAATTTGTACCTGTTGAAAGTGATCTCTACCATCCTCTTATCATAATCTACTTTTTATAATACCTATTTGCATGTGTTGGATTCATTCCCACTTTGCAATTAGATTATAAATTCCTTGAATTTAAGGACCAACTTCTTTTTAATCTTAGTATTCTTAGTAATTACTTTGGCATCCTATATATGGCATATATGTGCTTAATCATTATTTATTGAGCAGGTAAATTTCAACTGGATAACATGAAAGAAAGTAGGTAAAAGTATGAGAGTAGGATTTGAATGACACAATACCTGGTTTGATTACCACTGGTGGAGAAATAAAATATTAATAGCTAACAGTTTTTTAACCACAACATCCTTCTGTGGGAGGCAATGGAAATATTTTCCTTTCAAATGAGGAAACTGAAGCCCAGAAAGTCCATACTCTTTCATATATGACAACTAGGAAAAGGACCATTGGCTTCTAGGATTACAGCTCTAGAACTAAAAGAGATTTAAGAAATCATCTAATCCCCTTATTTTGCATATGAAGAAATGGAGATCCAGTGATTATATTACTTAGCCAAACTTACACTGTAACTCATATCTTCCACTCAACATCTATAAACGGAATTCTAAAAGAAAAACTTTGCTTGTTTCAGAATTTTGCCTTGAGTTGGCAATACCTAAGGCATGTAGGACTGCTGGTCCTGAAGTGACAAAGATTTTATTTCAAATTATACCTCTGATACTTAGCAAATTTCTGACCTTCAGTTTCCTTTTTAATAAAATGGAGTACTAAATATTTATAATCTTGTCCTTCAAAGGATTATTGTGAGATTCATATGAGATGATGAACATAAAGCATCTTATAAATCATAACAGGCTATATAAATAAATATTATTTGAGTTTCTGTGAATAGTTATTTCTTCACAATGATTATGTATATAAATAAAGGATTAAATTATGGATGTAGCAAAAGTAGGAACCATCTGGCAAATTAGTATAGTAACATTTTCATATTGTATCCAATCTGACTATGCCTATATAATGGTCAAATAAGCTCACTATTTCCTTGTATTTTTGGATTATAGAAAGATGATAAATAACTATTGATTAAAGTCTATACTTTTATTACCTATATTTTCCATAAATGTTTTTTATCCATTTGCATTTTGTTTTCTTAAAAATCTAAATTGAATTGAAATATATTTGAAGAAAATTGACAACTATAAAAAGCAATTGAATAATCACTATTCTAACCTCAGTTTACATAATTCGAGATTAAATTTGGGAATAAGAGCAATTCTACTAAATCAAATGCCTACCTTCTACATATAATTCTAGTTGGCAGAATGCTGTTCCACGCCGCACATGAGCTTTCATTCTTGCATTTGCATTGTCTGCAACATGTGGTATAAGTAATTCCAGGGCCTTCAAAAAAACCCATAACAACCAAACATATAATAAATATAAAGACCAAGCATTTCCTATCTAAACTTGAACAAAAGCCTGACCAAAAGCTCAAATTCAAAACTAATTTCAAATCCTCCTACAATCTTTGGCCACATTATTTCTATTCATTCTCCCAGACAGCAGAGAAATTACCTATTAAGTAAATTAACACCCCCCTCTGCCCAGGTCAGAATGTGAGGACAATATTAATATGAAAATTTATTTTATGATATGGCTTATGATTTAGAATACATCTAACTATAAACTCTTGGAGGTCCTCATTCTATTTTAATCTAGCTGGATTAAAGTTACTATTTGTAACTTTTTTTGTAGTTATTTTGTGCTGCTTGGTTGATAGAATAAGGTCTATCAAAAGTTCATGAGATCTAGAGTAGAAAGAGGCCACAAAGACCATTTAGTCCTACCTCTTTATTTTGTATGGAAGGAAATTAAGTCTGTGAAAGGGGAATTAATTTATTTGGCCAAAACATAGTGGATAAATTGTGGAACTTGGATTTTAACCCTTGTCATCCAACTCCAAATCTATTGTCATTTAGATCTTTAGTTTAAAATCTGTGAGCTCTCATGAACTTGTTTGAGTATGTTAATTTTTATTTTTAAATAGTAGAAATCATATTCAAAATGAAATGTAATATTCAAATTATTAATCTTCTTTTTCTATTTTGTTAATAATATATGTTTTCATAGATATACATTTTTTTCCTTTGCACCAAAGGGGCATCCAAAAATTAGGGAGTGTTTTTTTCTTCAATATCATACTCTTTAACACAATTGTTGCTTTCTTAATTTGTTCTTTGACCTATTCATAATTTAGAATGTCATTATTAAGTTTCTATGTAGCCTTTATCTTTTGCTTGTATTCTATATGTTAATTAATATTTTTATTAAGAAAATGAGATGACAACTGGGTTGGGTAAACAATTTCTCTTTACCCAAAATATATTCTGAATCTTTTACTTGTTTAAGTATCCTATAAATGTTATCTAAAAAATGAGCAAAGAAATTTGTCACAGAAAATGAAAAATTATGCTAGTATATTTTTCTCCCCAAGCTAAAAATGGCTTGAATATGGATTAATGTTAAATTAAATTTAAAAATTTGATAGACATGCTTAAATGCAGGGTACAGAATCAGTATTACTCTTCAATAAGGATATATTTTGTTCCAGACTCATATTTTTATTCTGTATGTACCTTTATTCCAGAATCTCTACTGGTTAACTTATCGAATCTGACTAGCAATGAAATGACTGCTATGAACACTGTCCATGGCAAACAGTAGGGTCCTGAAAACCCAGTCTACATTCTAAGTAGAATGAATATTGGATCTAGAGTCAGAGGACTTGGATCCATATACTTAGCAAATCAATTTATTTCTATAAAATAAAAACTATCTTTATAGGAGAATGATATTTGTAACTCATTAGAACTTTGTCATTATTATGGCACTTAGAAGGAGTACATATAGACAGAAAGCACAGGTGTGAGTTGAATGTGAAAGGATAATATCTAAGAAAAATAAAATGAAGGAGAGAGGGAGGAATGTACTGGGAGAAAGGGAAAGGGAGAAGTAGAATGTTGTAAATTATTTTCTATAAAAAGAGGCAAGAAAAAACTTTTATATTGGAGGGGAAGAGGGGAAAAGAGGATGAGTAGGTGAATCTTTCATTAGAATTGGCTTAAAGAGGAAATAACATATACACTTAATATGGGTATAAAAATCTGTCTTAACCTGCAGGAAAATAGGAAGGGAAGGAGGGAGGGTGATAGAAGAGAGGAAATATTGGGGGAGGGAATGGTCAATAACAAAATACATTGGAGGAGGGACAGGATAAAGGAAAGAGAGAATAGGACAAATTGGGGGTGGTGGTGGAATACAGTTAGCAATAATTATAAAAATAATTTTGAAGCAAGTTTCTCCGATAAGGCCTCATTTCTCTCTCTTTTTATTTCCAAAACATATGCATGGATAATTTTTCAATATTGATCCTTATAAAACCTTATGTTCCAATTTTCCCTCCCCTTCCCCAACTCCCTCCCCTATGTATTATATGTTAAACATGTTAAAAATATGTGTTAAATCCAATATATATATACATATTTATACATTTATCATGCTGCACAAGAAATATCAGATAAAAAAAAAAACAAAATGCAAGCAAACAACAACAAAAGATGAAAATACTATGTTGTGATCCATACTCAGTCCCTACAATCCTCTCTCTGGGTACATATGGCTTTCTTCATACAAGATCATTGGAATTGATAAGGCCTCATTTCTCAAACATAAAGGGAACTAAGTTAAATTTATAGAAAAATAAGAGCCATGCTCCAATCGATAAATGATCAAAAGATATGAACTATGCCCAAAAGATTATAAAATCATGCATGTTCTTTGACCTAACAAGTCCACTAGTAGGTATGAATACCAAAAGAGATTTTTTTTTTTTTTTTAAGGGAAAAGGACCTAATGTGCAGAATGTGTATAGCAACTCTCTTTTTAGGACAAAAAAAATGGAAGTTGCAGGATGCCCATCAATTGGAAAATAACTGAATAAACTGTGGTGTGATTGTGACTGAATATTGTTGTTCCATGGGAAATGATGAGCAGGATGTCTTAGAAAAACCTGGAAATTCCTCCATGAACTCAAGCAAAATGACACGTTCTGGGTTGATCAGCTATGAATGACTTTGCTGTTCTCAGTAGTATAATGATCCAAGACTACTCTGAAGGACTTATGATAAAAAATCCTATCCATACCCAGAGAAGGAACTGATTCTGTCTGAATACAAATTGAAGCATACTCATTTTTTTTTCTTTCTTTGTTTTTCTTGAGGGTTTTTTTTTTTTAAGGGGAAGAGATCTATGTTTTCTATCACAACTTGGCTTTTATGGAAATATTTTGCATAACTTCACATGTGTTTTAATAATGGGGGCTGGAAGGGAGGATAAGGGAGAGAATCTGTAACTCAAAAGTTTTAAGAACAAATGTGAAAATTTTGTTTTAAATGTAATTAGGGAAAGTATTAAATAGAAAAAATATGAAAAAAATCTCTTCTAGCTCTAAAATTTAGTGTGCTATGATATTAATAAGATATAGTAACTATGTGATCACTGGCAAGTCACTTAACCTCTAAAGCCCCAATAGTTTCCAGCGCCATAAAAGCTACAGACAAGTTTCTGATTTGTGTTCACAAAAAGATAGATCAGTACAAAAAATAAGTGTTACTTTTATAGATTTATTGATTTCACAAATCAACAAATTTCTAACAAGAGTGAGATCTCCAAAATACATCAGCTTTTGCTTTATTTTTTAAATGATTGATCAGTCCTAGCAAACAAAATATTCTTAAAATCTCAATTAATTAAAATTATCATGAAAAACTATAAAAATAGAAAACTAATAACACAAAGTATTATGACAATATACCTTAGAAGAATCTTCAATTGTCTTGTGTAGATTTTTAAGTTTGAGGTGACAAGCAGCACGATTCAGATACAAGGATGGAATCTTGTTGTTTAATCGAATTGCCAAGTTATAAGCATTAATAGCTGCCAGATAATTTTCCGTTCCAAACAATTTGCTAATAAAATGACAATTAAAAAGAACAATAATTAAGAAATTATTTAGATTAACTAGGAATACATGGCTATAATAAATATTTAATTTTAAAATAGCTAATGCTCTTGAAATTCTCTTTAAATAAAAAATATATACACAAAGTATTCCATAACTTTGGTGCAGTTTCAATACCCAGTCTCAGTCCTCATTTAGTCCCTGGGTATTGTAACATGGCATATTCCATGTTCAATCCCAGTATTCAAAAACTTATTTCTTTAAGCCAAAAAGCACTGGAAAAATGATGTTTTTCTTAGATTTCTTGATCAGAATTCAATCTGATGAATTTTCTAGATCTTTATGGCAACATACAGTTGAGGACCTAACCTATATGTTTTTTTGAAGTTCTTCCATCTTGAAACTAACTGCAGGATTCTATTAATTTTGAAGTCTCAGTATCCCCAAGACTAAGATCTATCTTAGTTTACATTACAGGATTACATTTAGAGGGATATATACATATAGAATTCCTAAGAAATCTAGGCTTCAATGAACACAAAGTGCCTGAGTTACGTAACTCACTGAACAGTCTTGCCAGTTTTGAAACTGGCCCATTTGAGCATAATTCAAAAGCAAAAGCTTCATATTCATTTTACCCTTCCTGAGTTCTGTTATAGCATTTAGTAATAATACAATGGAATGTCTTCCGCACATAATGTTAATGATGTTTCTTCAAGTAAATGTTAAACAATACAAAGTCTAATTGTTCTATAATATTCATGAACATTTTATCTATATGCTCAAAGGATCTAAAAATTTCTTCCTGGAATCCACCATTTTAACTATAATGGGATCTTTGGCTCCAATGATAGAAATTGGAAGAAGCCATAAGAGATTAATAAAGACCCACTAGATATTTATTGGATTATTATTTATGTAGACACACAGTGGATAGATAGAACATGAATTCAAATATTGCCTCATATACTTACTAACTGTATGATTCTGGGCAAATCATTTAACTTTGTTTGCCTCAGTTTCCTTATCTGTAAAATGAGCTGGGGGAGAAAATGGCAAACCACCCTGGAATTTTAACCAAGAAAACCCCAAAGAGGCTCACAAAGAATCTGATACAATGGTGAGGGGGGGGAAGGGTGTTTGGGGGGAGGGGGCGGGAGGGAAGAAGGGAAGAGAGGAGAGGAAGAGGACTATTTAATTGAGAAATATTCTTAATCTCTAATTCTATTGAGTTCCAACCAGTATAGGAATAATGGTTAACTCTGTTTTATGGATTTCCATGGCTTTAGTATTATAAGGAAAATTCATTTCAATACCATTATCATTTTCACACTTTGCTTGCAGAGACAAGCAGCTCAAGCTTTCCTATATTTTCCAGAGTTTTCCATAGGTTTTTTTTTAAACAATGCAAAAGTCATACAGAAGTGTATGTAAATACACATATAATGTGTATATAAGTATATAAATGTTATATAATCTATATTATATATGTTATATTATGTTTTCATGTTATATATATAAAACACAGCATATGCAGGATATATACAAATATGTTACTAATTTATGTGTAATGAAATATTTGTGTGATATAAAGCATACACGTTTATAAAATATGTACACATACATATGCATGGTACATGTGTACATGTGTATACATATACATGTATATACGTACATTTACATACATAATCTCCACAATGAAAAGTATATATCAAGATAGTGTATGCAGGTAATGAGGGAGGACTCAAGTATGAATATTCTTTTGGTAATAGATGAATTATTTTTTGTAAGCATGGGGAGAACTAGACTCATAGTAAGTATATCCTGCAAAAATGAATCTAGCAGATCTTTTGTGGACTATATTAGCAAAACTCAATGGAGAACCTGAGGCTATGTATTAACTATCAGCACAACTAATTTCCTTGCAGACTACTCCAATGGACATCTTGAAACCTGAAATGCCTTTGGTATACAAGGATGAATGAGGTGCTAGGAACAATAGAAAAAGGGGACAAGGCACTACAGTCATAGCAAGCTAATTATTTTAAACTTCTCAGGGATACCAACAGCCACACCCACACTCATACCCATCCAATTAAAATGATAATAACAGTTGTATACTGGGGCTGCTGTGTGATTCTGAAATAGAGAACATCAAAATCTCTGATTTCAGGGAACTTAAGATTGTAAACTGATGTATGATTTGTGTAAATAGATGATACCATTCTAAAATATATTTATGCATTAACATTTGTACATTATAAATTTAGAAAAGCAGAAATATTAAATGTAACTTTTGTCAAACATAATGCAATACAAATTATATTCAATAAAGGGCCTATCAAGCAGATTAAAAATTGGAAACTAACATAACCCCAAAAATGAGTGGGTAAAAGAACATATACATAGAAAGCAATAAATAATTTCATACGTTATAAAAGTAGAAAAAACTAATAACAAAATTTCTCTGAAAGAACAAAGGATCAAGAATATATATATATAAAATAATGACCAAAAAAGGAAGGGCAGTGAGTAATACCAAATCTCAAGCTATACTATTAACCTATAATCACCAAAACAATTTAGTGTACTAGATAAGAAACAGACTAATCTGCAGAAGAATTTAGGTACAGAATATACATAAAGAAATGAGCACTGGAACTTATCAGTGTTTGATGAATCTAAGGATCATAGCTATTAGGGCAAGAATGTACTATTTGAGGATAACTGCTGTGGAAAACTGGAAAACAATATGGCAGAAACTAGGTATAGAACATCTCATACCACATATCAAAAACAAGCCTCAAATGGGTCCATGAGTTAGATATAACAAACAAACACATATTCAAACAAATTAGAAGAACATAGAAAAAAAATATATCCATCAGATGCATGAATAAGGAATGAATTCAAGACCAAATAAGAGATAGAGAGATTCAATGGAGATAAAAGAAAAAAATTTGCATAAAATAAAAGTTTCTGACAAACAAAACCAATGTTGCTAAAATTAGAAAAGAATAAAAAAACGGGGAAAACTTTTGGAGCAATTTTTTCCATAATGCTCTCATTTTTAAGATATATGAGGAACTCATTCAAATCTGTAGGATTTAGAATGATTATCTTTTTAAAATTTTTTTTATTTTATTAAAAAAACAATAAAAAGGAGAACAAAAAAGGAATACCAAAACAAAATAAAACAAAACAAAGAACACTGTCATATGCCTAGCAGAATATCAGGGAGGATTCAAAATATATAACAACAAATAATCTGTTCAAGAAAGTGTGTATGTATATATATATGTGTGTGTATATATGTATACATATATATACATACACACACATATATGTATATATGTATGTATATATACATATATACACACATATATTATTAAAAGAAATTATATTAATGAATGTCTATCTTTTCTTTACTTCTATGTAAATTGTTCTTTGTTCTCTGCTGCGAACCTTTTTTACTTTATATTCATTTCCTCCCTTTCATTCCCCCCATCTTCAAGCAAACTATAGTTAAGATATATTTATGTACATATGCATACACACAAACAAACACCTCATCCCTCACCCACATACACACATACCTTTCCTATCCTTATTGTGACTCTTTGCTTTAATTTTGCTCCTTAAATTTGCCTTGCTATTACTTAACTTCCCCCCACCCAAGGATCTCTCCTTTGTCTTCTTCCCTCACCCTTTGCTTCCCCTTCTGCCCATCCCTCCCCCTTAATTTTTTTGTAGATTTTAAAGGGTGCCATATCCCTCGTGCTATATATGTAGTGTTGCCTATTTAACCTATCCCTAATGTGAATAAGTTTTCAGGACTAAGAGCCTTCTTCCCCTCTCTAATGCCTCTGTATCTATTCTTCCTCTGCACCTCATTTAGATAACATAATTACTATTTTTATCTTAATTCTGCTCTAATCTTTCTTTTGAGCTACCCTATTGTTGATGTCAATCTTAAACATGTTATATATTTTCCATATTAAAAAAAACATAAACAATTTGCCCATGTTGAGTTCCTTGAAAATGATTCTTGATATTGACTCAAACATATTAAATTTTCCATTTAAGTTCAGGTTTGGCTGATAGAAAGTCCTGAAAATCTGCAAGTTCCGAAATGAACATTTTTTCTCATTTAATATCATACATAATTTTGCTGGATATGATATTTTTTGGCCATAGGGCTAGTTCTTTTAATTGTCCATAGATATGATTCCAGGACCTGTGGTCTTTTATTGTGGCTGTTGATAAATCCTGTACAATTCTAACTGGACAATTTCTCAAATGCAATCTCATTCTCTCCCCTCCTCCACTTCAACTCTAATGTCTAATCACTTCCATCAACATTGTTTATTCAATAAAGTCCTGTTAATAAATTGATACATGTATGGTTACTAAATCATACTTAATAAAAAGAACATCATAATTTAGTTTTTCACATGAAAATTATTAACCCAATATCTTTCAAGTGACCTTAAATATTGTTGGAAGCACCATACTATATTCTGGCACTTGGTGAAAATTACATAATTGTCATGTACAAACATATGCATTTATAATATCTCATCTTCAATCATTTAGACCCTGTGAAGAAAAAGCTTTGTGCATTTAGCATATACCTTTGTAGAGCTAATATCTCATATAATTTGAAATGCTATAACTATACATCTATATTTTTCAAACTGGAAAGCAGCTATTCTTTTTTTTTTTTTTTTTAATAATTTTTTATTGATAGAACGCATGCCAGGGTAATTTTTACAGCATTATCCCTTGCATTCATTTCTGTTCCGATTTTACCCCTCCCTCCTTCCACCCCTTCCCCGAGATGGCAAGAGTCCTTTACATGTTGAATGGGTTGTAGTATATCCTAGATACAATATATGTGTGCAGAACCAAACAGTTTTCTTGTTGCACAGGGAGAATTGGATTCAGAAGGTATAAATAACCCGGGAGGAAAAACATAAATGCAAGCAGTTTATATTCATTTCCAGTGTTCTTTCTCTGGGTGTACCGAAAGCAGCTATTCTTAAGTTATCAATCAGATTGGATCTGTGTATCCTCAATGTGAATGTAAAAATAAATGAACACTAAGTTTTTCAAGTGTGAATTTTGAAAACTGCATGTATTTTGAAAATAAAAAGCTGTTATAAAAATAAAGTTTCTAACTATATGCCACTAACAAAATGAAAAAAAATAAATGAAACAGAAAATTTTGGTAACTGAAGATGTAATTCCTAAAAAAAAAAAAAAAAAAAAAAGGATAGAATTTAAAATCTTGATATTTCATAAAGAAGTCCTCTTGAATTTAGAACTAAGCTTCAAAAAAGTAAATTCTAAAAGGAAACGCTAAAAAATATCAATCCCTACACTTGCAGTTTTGAAAATGTGACAATTTTTTAGCATTGAGAATTTTAGCCTCCTCAAATATTAATAATATATACTAAAGACAATAAAAAGAATCACAGAGTTGGACTAAGGGATCTGGTTTCAAGCCCTTTCTCTGATTTCTATCCCCTATGACCAAGAGCAGATTTTGACCTTTTGATCCTAAGTTTTCTCATTGAAGATTTTACTACCTTTTTCACAGTTATTGTGAGGACTGATTATAACAACTGTTTTGTTTATATTCAATTACTCAAAGAATTATTTCACAAATTTTTATTGTACAAAGAGCTATGTCTTTAAACCTGACAGCCTCTTATAAACCTTTACAAGTATATTGGGGAGACTACTAATGACTTGTGCTTAGTCTCACAGATACTGTAATTTAGGAACCATCTATTGAATCCACTTCATAATAAAACTATTTATCT
Organism: Antechinus flavipes; assembly: GCF_016432865.1. Lineage (NCBI taxonomy): Eukaryota > Metazoa > Chordata > Mammalia > Dasyuromorphia > Dasyuridae > Antechinus > Antechinus flavipes. The sequence goes on from NC_067399.1 coordinate 527,777,393, forward strand.
GGGAACGTGACACCCTCTCCCTCTGGCAAATGATATTTTAATATTTAGATGTATTTAACATAGTGAGGTAATTTGGTTTTGGTAAACACTATAAGAAATTCAGCTATCAAAAATAATCGGGTTCACAGATCCCAAATCAAGAATCCCGGTCTCAACAAGAAAATTAAAAAATTCCATTAACTTCTGATACTGTATCAACAGGAGTGTTTCTGTGAAGCAGATCTTCTGAATTTTAAGCTTGAAAACCAAAATGGTCATAGTGATTTAAAACTGGTTTTGGGATTTTAAAGTTTCAGATTAGTTGTGACTAAAAGGTGACATGGATTTTTAAAATATAGCTGGGTAAGAACTTATTTATTTGAATAATATCCCTCCACACGATGTATCTAAAGATATCTGAGTATTCTTCAACACCATCTCCTTTCCTCATACAATGTGAGGAATGCTACTTTTATAACTATTTATTGAGAGTTGAATTGATGTAAAGTTCATTTAGATCTTCTGGCCTCAAAAATCCCTTCTAGTTCTAAATTTATGATCCTATAAGTCTAACAATTTTTTTTCTTTTGCAATTAAATAGGCAGTGCCATTCTTGAGATCACCTAAACCAAAGCATAAGAAAGCAAAGAATTTATCTTGAAAACAATAGTCTATAAAAGTGTTTTTCTTCTGAAGATGAATCCTGGTCTTCCCTGTTCCCATAATATTTTTCAATGATGGGGTTCTTTCTTCTTTGATGGTTCATTTTTTTTTAAATAAGAAGTATTACTGTAAACATCTCTAATTTTGAGGTGAGAGGTACGATGCTTCATTTCCCTCAAGCTCTCCCCTCTGACCAGGAACCTCAAACCAAGAGCTCCACCCTCCTGAAAGTGCCCACAACCAGCAGTGCCTCTGCCTTGCTGTTTCTCCACTCACCAGTTGCTGCTTCCTTCTTGTTCAGGGCTGTGTCTTAGCAGCACAGATGGGCCTGGCGGTTCCCCTAGCCAGGGTTCACTAAGTCTCCCCAGACTCAAACCCCCACTGGAGGTGAAAGTGACTGTGATTCCTACAGAAGCTCCAAGCACACCCAGCTAACTCGAGCGATCCTCATTTGAAGTTTCTACGGAGCTATCCTGGGATGTTTTTACTTCAAACAGGTTAATCTTGGCCCTGGGTCGTTCTTTAGATCTTGCAGAGCTATATCAGGAACACCCCTGTTCTGCCCCAAGCCTTCTTGATTTTTTTACCAGTCTGTGATCACCCTGAAGTGCAAATTTGTTCTATTTGGAGGAGAAATCAGGAGAACTGGAAATTTACCAACCTGCTCTACCATCTTCCCAGAATCCTCATTCTATTTCTTTACATTTTATGAAGGAAAACTTCCATTTCCAGTTAGATGCCAGGTTTGGCTATTATATAATCTCTGAGTATTTTGAAATTATCATGCACAAATTGACTCTTCCAAAAGGTTTTCTGACCTTTTATCCATATCAAACACAGTTCAGAAAAATTTTATACTAATATGCCAATGAAAATTCAGGCTATAACTTTCAGATTTAGACCTGAGAGGATAATTTAATATTACAATAATGTTCTTTCTTCTATCATTGCCTTATGAGAGTTTGTCAAGGTCACTGTGTGCATTCTTGATCCTACTGTGATAAAGATAGAGAGGTTGTATGGAGTAAGGCATCTAGCCTTCTTGTTTTGTATTGCTAGAGATTAGTTATAGGGCTGTGTATAGATGAGACATTGAAGGACTACAGAAAACTGTCTTTCCCATGGAAAACTTTCCCATCTATGTTATATTGATGGAAAGCTCCTACTGACTGTACCATAACCATATCCTGTTAATATATGACTTATTCCCAAGTGTATTTAAGTACTACTATTACTTATTTCTTCATGTTTTCAAACCAGTGTGAAAGACTAAAAATTAGGGCTTTTACTTAGCTCAGGAAAAGAGTTGATTATAGGACCAATTAGAAGGTTTATGATCTGTTTTTTTTCCCCTTGTAACTGCAAGATTTAAAAGATATCTTAACTGAATAAGAAAATTCAAGATTATACTATTAAAAATGAGAAAAGAACAAGATCAGTCACTTTTAACAGTTGAAGCTAGTGGGAGAATTCTTAATCATATGAGCAACTAATCAGTAAACAAGCATTTATATTGTCTGTTAAATGCCAGATACTATGCTAGGTGTCAGAGATACACACATCCATAAAAATAAATAAACCCTATTCTCAAATATTTAGTGGATAAGAAATCACAAAAGATAAAACATAATTTTGATAACAGGACTTTTACAAGTTTTTGCATCAACAAAATCATCAGAATTAGATAAAAAAAGAAGCTAGTCACTAGAAAAATATCTTAGTGATAAATGTCTCTGAAAAGGCCTGAAAACCAAAATATAGGGAACTAATGTAAATATATTAAAAACAAAAGTAATTTTTCAACTGATAAGTGGCAAAAGGATATGAACAATGATTTCTCATGAGAGTTACAGACTATAAACAACCGTATGAAAAATTGCTCCAAATCACTAATTGTGATAGGACCAATATCTGTTGGATTGCCCCGGGACCATGGGATAGCTTGGATTTTCCTTAAAAGACAATAAAACTTGGCCTTGATTAGCTCAAGGATGGGGCAAAACTCAAGTTGTGCTTCCCTTAACAAAGCTTTTGGGTAATCTCTGGCTGTGCTGACTTGGTTGCCTGGTCACCTAGAACATATAAGATCCACCCACACTATATTGGTGCTCATCAGAGTAGGTCGATGATTATCACTGTACCTTGTCCTGCTGAAAAGAGGACACATCTCTTTTTGAAGATGAAAGGGATTGCAGCTATGGAAGCTAAGTGCTATTATATTTTTGTCACATGTCATTATTTAGGGCTAAATATGTCTCTAAAGTGAAGCAAGCAGAACCAGGAAAACAAAATAATATAAATGGAAAGAACAATAACAAGTAACATAACACTGTATAATTATAAAATTACATGTCGTCCTAAAAAAAACATAACAGACCATTTTTTTTTCTTTTCAGAAACAGGGAGACTATAGATGTTGAATATTTAATATGCTATTAGATTTGATTGGTCTTTTAGTTAATTTTCTGAACTACTTTTTTTTTCTTTTTAAAAATTATTATGCACAAATTGACTTGTTCAAAAGGATTTCTGATCTTTTACCCAGATAATGGATGATCCTCTGGGTAGGGGAAAGATAGGAAATAGTGTGACATAGAAACATTTTAAAACCTAGAAGATACTGAGTGCTCAGTTCACTTACAAAAATCAGGATTTCCTAACTGTGGAGGTTTCTTAAGTGGAGGTATAAAGGTTTTAATAATTCATATCATCAAGAATGGTGATATCAGTTATGGAGTCCATTAAAGGGAGATGCAAAATGAACATTTTGTCCATGAACTGACTCAAAAGGATCCCAAGGTTCTGCAGGGATTCCAAAAACACCCTTCCCAATTTTGCACAGATGTTTGCTTTAAACTTATTTCTATGATTCAATAGTATTCCATGAGCTCTTCTATAAAATGAGAAAGAGTATACAAAATAACTTAAACCTACCACAAAGTTATTTTGCAAATATGAAGACTGGTCTTAATAAAATGCCAAAATGTTGCTCTTTTGAACAATTACTAATCATTTGTATGTGTTCAGAATGGATGGAAAGCTTCTCATTGTAAAAAAAAAAAAAAAGATTCTGTCACAGTTATTAATAGACTCTTAAAAAGTTCATTTCTACATTTGTTATAAAAAATGAAAGAAATGTTCATTTTATAGAAAATCTATAAAACACTGAAGATATAGAAAAATTTCATTGCCCTGAATCTACTGTCTACTGGGGCAATAGAATGACAAACATATATATGTATTAGGAAATATTATATACATGAATGTACATGTGTATGTACATGTGTATAATATTTCTTTAAAATAAAGTACTCATCACACAAATAAAATCTTATCTAAACAATTGGGAAAATATCAATTGCTCATGGGTAGACTGAGCTAATATAATAATTCTACCTATATTGGTCTACTTGTTCAGTACCTTACCAATCAAACTGATAAAAAATTATTTTATAGAGCTAGAAAAAAAATAAAGTTCATCTGAAACACAAAAAGTTCAAGAATATCAAAGCAATTAATGACAAAAAATACAAAAAATGGTGGCTTTGCAGTTACATACCTAAAACTACATTATGACGCAACAGTCATCAAAACCATTTGGTACTGGTTAAGAAATAGAATGGGATCAGTGGAATAGGTTAGATACACTTGACACAATAATCAATGACTACAGAAATCTAGTATTTGATAAACCTCAAAACTCTAACTTCTGGGATAAGAATTCACTATTTCACAAAATTTGCTGGAAAAACTGGAAAATAATATGTTAGAAACTTGGTATAGATCTACCTCTTACACCCCATACCAAAATAAGGTCAAAATGGGTACATGATTTGGGCTTAGAGGATGATACCATAAGCAAATTAGGAGAACAAGGGAGAGTTTACCTATCAGATCTTTGAAGAAGGGAGGAATTTAAGACCAAAAGAAGAGCTAGAGAACATTATGAAATGCAAAATGGACAACTTTGATTACATTATATTAAAAAGTTTTGCATAAATAAAACCAACACATTCAGGTGTGAGGTGGTACAGCTGGGGAAAAAATTTTACAACCAGTGTTTCTGATAAAAGTCTCATTTCTGAAATATATAAAGAACTGTATCAACTTTATAAGAATACAAGTTATTGCCCAATTGATAAATGTTCAAAGAATATGAACAGATAATTTTCAGATGATGAAATTAAAGCCATCTGCAGTCATATGAAAAAATGCTCTAAATCACTAATGATTAGAGATATACAAATTAAAACAATTCTAATGTACCACCTCACACCTCTCAGATTGGCTAAGATGACAGGAAAAGATAATAATAAAAGTTGGAGGGGATGTGAGAAAACTGGGACTCTATTGCATTGAAATAATCCAACCATCCTGGAGAGCAATTTGGAACTATGTCCAAAGGACTACAAAATTGTGCAAACCCTTTGATCCAGTACTGTAACTACTGGGCCTGTTTCCCAAGAAAATCATAAAGAAGGGGAAAAGATCCACATGTGCAAAAATGTTTGTAGAAATTCTTTTTGTGGTAGCAAAAGTTGGAAAATGAATAGATGCCCATCAATTGAGGAATGACTGAACAAATTGTGGTATATGAAAGTAATGGAATATAATTGTCCTATAAAAAATGATGAACAATCTGATTTTAGAAAGGCCTGGAAAGATTTACATGATGATACTGAGCAAAACAGGCAGAACCAGGAATATATTGTACACAGTGACAGCAAGATTGTGTGATGATCAACTATGAAAGACTTGGTTCTTCTCAGTGATTCAGTGGTCCAAGGAAATCCCAAAAAACTGCAAAGAAAACTCTATCTGCATCCAGAGACAGAACTATGGAGAAGACATGTAAATCAACACATGCTATGTTCACTTTTTTCTTCTTTTTTTTTTTCTCTCGTGATTTTCCCTTTTTGTCACTCAAGACTCAATCAAGATGATTCATAAAGAAATGTTTATTTTAAAAAATTAATGTATATGTATAACCAGAAAAAAAATAAACATATATAAACTAAAATACTTAAAATTTGTGCTGAAACTCAAATGGTCAGCTACCATGTGAACAGAATTCATAATCAGAAAGTTTAAAACCAAGTGAAAAATTGGACTTACTATGCCATATGAAGTTATAATGAGCAGGCCCAATATCAGTTCTATTTGTTATTCAGTCATTTCAGTCATATTTATCTCTTTATGATCCCATGTGAGGTTTTGTTGGCAAAGATATTGCAGTGGTTTGTCATTTCCTTCTCCAGCTCCTTTTGCAGATGAGGAAACTGAGACAAGCAGGGTTAAATGACTTGTGACCAGGTTATACAGCTAGTAAAGTCTGAGGCTGAATTTGAACTCAAGTTATCCTGCTTTCAGGCCTAGAACTCTATCCACTCTCAACATTACACCTATATGGATCTAATTTTCTGACTTGCAAATGGTTGATGATATTGTTTTAAACTATTTATAAGGCACAACTGAAATGCAACAAAGCTTTCTATACAAAAATACAAACTTTCTTGTCTAGATAACTAGAGGGACTTTATTATTCCTACCAATCTAATAAGTGGATGCATATATTAATGGAAATCCTCTCTGGACCTTCCCTATTAGGCTTATAAGTTCTCCCCATCATTAATACTTTTAGAAAGTATCAAAGTCTTACAAATTACAAGACATTGCCTCAAAAGAAAATGGAATAACCATTCCTTGTTTTGTCTGAAACAGCCCTCCAAATTGATGGTGAGCCTGGTACTGATTAACATGGAAATTCCATCCATCAGTGAGCCAGGCAATTGCCCATTTTTGAAAAGGAACAAGACTTTCTAGAGTAAAGATGATTTGCCACAATGACTTTAACTATGATCTCGACAAGTAATAAGTTCTCTATCTACCTCCCAAACGTGGACATAGTTGGTTATCTGTTATTTATTTCCCATAGAAGAAATTTTTGGTTTTTTATTCTGGCTGAATGAATAACAGAAAGAAAGATTAGAATTTTCAAAATGTGACCTATCCACTACTTCAGGATACAAGATTATTATATCCTGATATAAGTATAATTAATATAAAAAATTTAAACATCTCCAAATTTTGGGTTTGTTCCACTTATTTACAAAGTGGAATCTCAATAACAGTTGCAGATACTACAAGTATAATGATTCAAAATAAAGAGTCTAATTACTTTCAGGATTGGGAGATACATTCTGGTCACAATAAGTAGATAATCTGATACCACCTTTTCTTCATGAGTTGTCACCCATGCTAACCATCAGTGCTAAAATGGCTCTAGGAAAGCTGACAAGCACACTCCCAAGTCCCTTTATGTTATTATAAAGAAAAAAACTGTAAATAGTTTTAAAGTCAATCCCTTGGATTAAAATGAAGCTTTAAATTACATGAAGATAACCAATGGGATTTAGGATATCATTTTCGCTCTTTGGGTCTCTTGGTTCTACTATCATATGTGGAGTCAATATTAATCATGAAGTTTCTTGGAATTTGTATGCATGTTAGTAACAATTGAATAATATTGTTAAAACTATGAGACAATTCTCCAAGAAAATTTAGCTGGGGACAAGATATAGAGATGGGGGTGTGTGTATGTGTGTGTACCTAGACATATATATATACAGACACAGACACTCATATACACACATATATATGCACACATGTACATACATATAACAGGAAATAGAAAATATGAGGAATAAGAAATTATTATCATATTAAACTTCAGACTTTATGGTGAGGTTTAGGCACAAAGAAAGAAACTTGAGAATCAGTGAAATTAAGGCTTCAAACTGTTTCCAGGCTTTGCTGTTTATGCACATAAGGGGAAGGATAAAGAGGGATAAGACTGAATCAAAAGCCATTTGTTCTTGAGAATGTAACAAGAAATTAAAACTGTTTCCTTAGAAATTTGTAACTGTTAAGATTTCACATCTGACAGTTCTTGAAACTCCATGTTATGTCCTTCTTGTTAAAAATACAAAAAGTTCTTTGATTATTTTCTTGAGGTAAAAAATTCTTAACTGCAACATTTTATATACACAGACACCAAAACAGAAATTACTGCCTAGACTCCTTTTGAGAAGATTTAAAGCTACCAGATCATGTCTGTTATTCAGAATTCTTTGACTACATGGTTTAGAACAAAGGTATCAAAACACATGGCCCATGCAAGAAATAAATCTTGTGAACAATACTCACATTTTGGTTTTGGTATCAATTCCTTTCAAATTTTCCTTTTTCTTTCTAATAAATATTATCTGACAGTGATGGTGTTAACATTTTATTCTTCAATCCTTAAAAAACTTTTTGATAAATATTACTTATTGAGACTTAGAAATGTTAGCATAATTGACACTTCTTAGCGTGATTGAGCCAGATTAAAATGTAATTGGGAAATGTTTAACAAAAGAAATTAAAATATAGCATAAGCATTAATATGTGGTTCTCAAAGTTAATATGTGCCCACAAGGATCTTTATGTTTGATTTAGTACTGCAGTACCCACATCTCTCCCTATTTCTATTTGATTTTGACACCACTGACCTAGGAAACCATCCAACTACAAGATACAAAATGTAATAAAAAAGTGATTTTGATAGTTCTGAATAAACATAATATAGAAGCTCTTCCTTTCTTTCAACTAATCCAAAGCAACAATAAAAATGGTTGAATATACAGGGGAAAATTTAGAAGTTGAAATTTTGTTAATGTTAAAGTGCACATTTTAAAAACCAAGTTACAAACAAAAGATTTTTTTTAAATACAACTGTTTTGTAATCTTTTTTTCTATTGCCTATTTGAAATTTGTTTTTATATTGTTTATAATAATAATTTTAAAAAGACAGTATCACAAATAAAACTCATAAGTAACCTGAAATTATCTTGAAGGTATAAATACTATATATAATGTAATTCTTCTAAGATGATGGATTGGAGCCACGCTTGATGAAAGATTCTGGGAATAATAATTCTTAGAGGTTTAGAGCCACTTGTGCCTATGGCATTGATTTAGTACAGCATAGAACTTTCTTGAGGGTATTCAATTTTTTTCTTTGTATCCTGGCACAAAATGGGTTCATGATAAATACTTGTGCCTTAAGATATTTACCAATTATTAGAGAAATTATTTAGACAACATAATTTTACAAAAGTCTCTATGTTTCATTTGCTACAGAATTTTTCCTCTTAACTGGAGATCTAAGTACGTAATTAACCAGTTAATATTGTATAAAACATTCAGGAAATTATTTTTATCCTCTCAAAGAAAGCTGAAACTTACTTTCCTTTGTCCTTCAACCATTCTGGATTCTTTTCCTCTTCTTTTAAGTCATGGAGTTCAGGAATATCTTCATTCATTATTCTTCGTGCCTCTGCTTGTTTATGTAACCACTATGATAAGAAATTAAATCTTGTGAACAATATTCACATTTTGCTTTTGATAGCAATTTCTTTTAGATTTTTGTTTTTCCTTCAAATAAATATTATCTGACAATATGTTAGCATTTTATTCTTCTACCCCAAATATTACTAATTAAGATTTAGAAATATTATCACAATTGAGCCTAGTTTTCCAACTTTATTAGGAATGTAAAATAGTTCCTAATCAAATTGCACAAATAAGTACTTTAAATTTTTTTAAAGGTAAGTCTTTCTACACACACACACACACACACACACACACGCATACACACACACACATATACATATACATATACATATATATTTATTTATTTAAGATTTCTTAATCTTAAGTCAAGTCTTGGGGTTTTCTGAGCAAGTACAATTATATTATTTCCAAGATGACAAAAAATTTTGAAACATGAATTGTCATATCAGCAACTTTAACCTACCAAAAGCTTATCATAGATATTATATAAAAAAATACTATATAAAACCAGCACTTAGAAAAATAAGTAGTAAGCATAACTAATTTGCCTTTTCAAATAACATTATTATCTCACTAACAATTGGTGCCAAGAATTTACAAATTCTTTTTGCTCCTATCATTAGCAATCATTAATAAACAGTAATATCTTTAGTTTAGTAAAGATGTAAGAAACTCAGCACCAGCAGAATTCTGATAAATGGTTGAAATAAGTTATTTATGAAACATTTTCTTTGATGGTAATGGTCACCACAAACAATAACAGTTATCTCTACCTCTTCTTCTTCTGCCACTTGAGATTCTCTGAGAGCAGTTGGGAAAACTCGAGGGGTAAACTGAATTTTAATATTGCCAGTGGAACGAGGGGCAGGAACATAGTCATCTTTTAACTTCTCAGAAAATATAATTTTTGCATTTTTTCCTTCAAAAAGAATATTAACAAATATGACATTAATTTTTTTTAATTCATTGCATTTAATAACCAAACTGATAACAAAAGCATCTGTGCTTTGAAGATGTTAAAGGGAAAGAATTCCCAAATATAATCAATATAAAATAAGTCCAGAATTCTTTTTAAATTGAGAGATGTAAACATGTTGATCATATATATTTGTTCAAATCAAATCAACAGCCATTTATTAAGTATCTATTACATTCCAGACATAAGAATTATGATAGAATACTAAAACAAAAAATGAAAGTCTTGTTTAATCCCTCTTATGTGACAGTCCTTCACATATTTTATTACATCTCCCGTAAGTCTGTTCTTCTTAAGGCTAAACATTTGATTTGCTTTCAAGTGATTTTCATGTGGTACATACTTAAGCCACTCTCAAATTTATTAATACCCTTCCTAAAAGTTGGCACACAAAACTGAAAATACCACTTCAGATATAGTCTGACCAGGACAGAGTCTGAAGCAGATTCCAGTGGCCTAAACACTATGCATTCCTCAATATAGAAAAAAATAGCATTAACTTTCTTGACAGCTAAAGCAGACAGCTCATTTGGAGCTAGTAGTACATCTATTGTTAAAAATAAGTTTTTTTACTTTTTTATTAAGCTGTACTTGAAAAACACAAATTAACATGAATATTCCCACATATGAGCATAGATATACATATATATTTATATGAAATCTTGAATCTCTAAAACACCTTGCTTTTTTTTGAACATGTAATAAATTAAACATGAGTTTTAAAATTGTTCTGTTTGTGTATATCTCCTTCTAGACTTTCTTATTTTCTGTTCTTTTAAATCTTTTTTTTTGCAAATGCTTCAATGACCCTAGTTTCTTTTTTTCTTTACATTATTATTTCAACCCATCTCCTCCTCAAACTCACTTTCCCCAAGTTAAAAACAAAACAAAACAAAACACTTAAAGTGATAAATAAGCAAAACAAATTTCCCTAGGCAGGTGGACAGTAGATAGATAGAGCTAGTGGCTAAGAGTTAGGAAGCCCAGAATTTACATCTGGGCTCACTAGTTTTGAGATCCCCAAGCAAGTCACTTAACCTTTGTCTCAATTTTCCCAATGGTAAAATAAAAATTAATAATAGCACCTACCTCTCAGGGATTGTAGTGAGGGTCAAATAAGTTAATATTTGTAAAGTATTTAGCACAGTGATTGGTACATAGTAAGCACTTAATAATACTTGTTTCCTTTTCTTCAAAAAAATTGATTTAACAGATTTAATTTCTTTGGTTTTGTTATTGCTGTTTCCATAGATATATTGTATATAAATACAAGCAAAAAGAAAAGATTTTTACTCAACTATAAAATGGGGATAACAACAGAACTTACCCCCAGGGTAATTGTAAGGATCATATGAAATATTTGTAAAGTGTTTAGCTACATGCCTGGCATACAGTATTGTTGTTTAATCATTTCAGTCATGTCCAAATCTTTGTAACTCCATTTGGGGTTTTCTTGTCAAAGATACTTTGGTATTTGCCATTTTCTATTCCAGCTCATTTTACAGATGAGGAAACTGAGGCAAATAGGGTCAAGTGACTTGCCCAGAATCATCCAACTAGCAAGTGTCTGAGGCTAGATTCAAATTCAGGTCTTCCTCACTCCAGACCTAGTGCTCAATCTACTGCATTATCAGATTGACCTGGCACATACTAAGAACTTAATAAAGCACCACAAAGCACTTATCTTTCCTTTTGATCATTTATCTACTGGGAAATGGCTCTTGCTATTATATATTAGAATTAGTTACCTATGTTTTTGGGATGTCAGACCTTTATTAAAAAAATTTGCTCCAAAGATTTTTTCCTCAGTTAACTATTTTCCATCTGATTTTTACCTGCATTGATATTGCTTGTGCATAAGTATTTGAATTTAATCAATTAAATTGTTTTTTTTTCTCTCCTAATTCTCCTCATCCATTTCTTATTGCTTCTTCTATTTTCCTTTCCTGGATCTTCATCTGTGTCATGCCTATTAATTGTGAGTATCCCCTAAGAATGTGCCTTCTTTTTTTTCTTTCTCCATACCAGGGGTTTGTAACTTAAGATTCCTAGGTCCCTAAGACATCTCTGGATAGATTTCAGGAAATACATAAATTGTTTTTTAAATTATTTTGATAAATTGAATTTCAATATAATGAGGTTTGAGGTGTTTGTTTGTTTGTTTGTTTGTTTGTTTAGTAATCCTCTATATTTTATGTCATATATTTTAAAATATTCTGAGAATTGATCCACGAGTTTCATCAGACCACCAAAAGAGTCCATGACACAAAAAAGGTTAAGAACCCCCCAAGCTCTAGAATAGGAACAAGACGGCAGATTAGTGGCAGTCACCCAACTGAACTTTCCTAAAACTCCTCTCCAAAATCCTTCAAAATGTCTCATAGGAAATTTTGGAGCAGCAGAGACAACAAAGTTGGGGTGAGATATTTTTCTGGCCAAAGAAAACGTAAGAGGTAGACAGAAGAAATGTATAATATCAGGGTAGAGGTCAGATAAAGGTCTGTCTGAATTATACACAGGCTGTGGCAGCAGCTACACCAGTAGCTTTGGGAACTCTCAGAACAGAAGGAGTCAGACAACTGCTGAATTACAGGTAATTGTTTACTGGCACTGGATAGATCTGACACTGATTAGCAACTGCCACTATGCAGTTCTGGGTGGCAGTTCTAGGAGAGAAAGGAATATTGGTTATTGAGCACAAGAAAGCAGAGACTCCAGTCATAGTACCATAACAGAAAAGAATGCTAGCGCCTGCAGGTGCAAAGAAACAGGGGCCTTCCTTGATAAAAACTAGAGCACAGACCAGGAAAACAGTGACAACATATCTCCCAGGATTGTACCACTTTGATAGCACCCAAAACTTGCAGGTCCACAGAACTAGCCCTGAAAACAGCATCATGAAAAAGCCTAAAGACTGGCACGGTGCCTCCCTAACCTCAGGTGTGCAATCAACATTAACATTAGGTTTGAAATCAAGAAATAGACTAAAAAATGAACAAACAACACGAGCAAAATATTTTTTTTGACATTAAAAAGCTACTGTGGTTGCAGGTAAGATCAAGACATAAACTTGGAAGAAGATTACAATGTGAAAGCAGCTACTCAAAAAAATTCATAAAGAAAAACACTAATTGGACAGAAGCCCAGCAAAAATTTCTGGAAGAGTTAAAGAAAGAGATGATAGATGAAAAATTGGGAAAAGAAATGAGGGCAATGTAAGAAAATTATGAAGAGAGAACTGACAGCTTGGGCAGACAGGTAGTACAGTGAATAGAGTGTTAGACTTGGAGTCAGGAAAATTTATCTTCCACAGTTCACATCTCACCTCAGACATTTACTAGCTGTGTGATCCTGGGCAAGTCACTTAACTCCGTCTTAGTGCTTCATCTATAAAATGGGCTGGAGAAGGAAATGGCAGACCACTCCAGCATTTTTAACAAGAAAACTCCAAATCAAATAAAGAATCAGATATATCTGAAATGTCTGAATAACAATATTGAATATTGAAATATTGAAAATATTGAAGAAAATAACTCTTTAAAAACAAGGACTGGCCCAGTAGCAAAAGCAGCACAAACATTCAATGAAGAAAATAACTCTATAAAAAACTTGACCAAAGTGGAAAAAAGAGGTACACCAACTGACTGAAAAAATGATAATTCTTTAGAATTAGATTAAAATTAGAATTAGGTTAAGTTAGAATTAGTCAAGTGGAAACTAATGACTCCATGAGATATCAAAAAAAAAAATACATCAAAATATAAAAGATGAAACCAAAAGAGAAAGAAAATTTAAAAAAATTGTATGTGTATGTATATATATATACACACACAAAAATTGTATGTGTGTATATATATATACACACATACAATTTTTTTTTAATTTTTGGCAAAGTAATTGGGATTAAGTGACTTAACTTGCCCAGAGTCACACAGTTAGTAATGTTAAGTGTCTGAGACTGGATTTAAACTTGTTTTTCTGATTTCAGAGCTGGTATTCTATCCACTGTACCATCTAACTGCCCCAAAGAGAGATAATGTATGAATTATTGGACTCCCTGAAGGACATGACTAAAGAAAGAGCTTAGACATAACATGGGGGGAAATTATCAAGGAAAACTGTCCTGATGTCTTAGATCTAGAGGGTTAAATAGCAATTTAAATAATTCATCAATGTAGAGTCAAGATGGTAGAGAAAAGGCAAAAACTTGCCTGAGCCCTTTCCCAAACTTTTCCCTTAAACTTCTAAATAACAAATAAACAAATTCTAGAGTGGCAGAACCTCCCAAAAGATGGAGTGAAACAATTTTCTAGCCTAAAACAAGTTAGAAGTTTAGCAGAAAAGATCTGTTGCATCAGAATGAGAGTGGAGTATTATAGTCCAGTGCAGGCTATACCAATGCAGACTAGATCTTAGCAAAACAGGAGTGGTCCTTGAGGATAATTGAATCAACAATGGTGATTTATTTGTGGTGATTTCTGGACCTCTTAATCCATAGATAGTAAGGAGGATCAGACAAATAGTCAGAAGACAATTAAAGGGATCTCTTTACTGGCACCAGGGGCAAGACTTTATTCCATTGCTCATATTTGCATGTGAGTCACAGTCTTGGGTCTCAGTCTCAAAGCAAGAAGGAATACTAGCACATCAGAACTTGCAGCCAAAGGGAGCAGGTTTAGGGTAGAAAAAAGTGTTTGTGGACAATCAAAGACCAGTGCACAGTACAGGACAGTAATAAACATACTTCTGTAAGAACTGAAAATTTAAAGGTTCCCAGAATTACCTCTAAAAACAGCTGCAGAAAAAATTCTAAAGTTTGGGATATTGCCCTCTCCACTCCAGAAGCAGAGCCCCAGTTTAGCATAGTGTTAAAAGTCAAGAAATAGGCTGAAAAATGAGAAAATAGCAAAAAAAAAAAAAAAAAAAAAAGATCCTGCATTTAGAAAGTAACAATGGTGACAGGGAAACACAAACTCAGAAGTAAATACCAAAATCAAAATTCTTACATCCAAAGCCTAAGAGAAAAATATGAATTAGTCTTAGGAGGAACTAAAAAAGGATTTTGAAAATCAAGTAGAGGAAAAATTGGGAAGAAAAATGAGAGTGCTTAAAAAAAATCATGAAAATAGTTAGCACATGGCTCTCTTCACCCATGAGATGTTTCTTTTTTCTTTTTTTTTTTAAATAACTTTTTATTGATAGAACCCATGCCAGGGTAATTTTTTACAGCATTATCCCTTGCATTCACTTCTGTTCCGATTTTTCCCCTCCCTCCCTCCACCCCCTCCCCCAGATGGCAAGCAGTCCTTTACATGTTGAATAGGTTACAGTATATCTTACAATATATGTGTGCAGAACCGAACAGTTTTCTTGTTGCATAGGGAGAATTGAATTCAGAAGGTATAAATAACCTGGGAAGAAAAACAAAAATGCAAGCAGTTTATATTTATTTCCCAATATTCTTTCTTTGAGTATAGCTGCTTCTGTCCATCTTTGATCAACTGAAACTGAATTAGCTCTCTTTATCGAAGAGATCCACTTCCATCACAATACATCCTCAAACAGTATCATTGTTGAGGTATATAATGATCTCCTGGTTCTGCTCATTTCACTTAGCATCAGTTCATGTAAGTCCCATGAGATGTTTCAAACCAATTCCACTTGTTCAGTGATGAAGAGAGCCATCTATACCCAGAGGGAAAACCATGGGAACTGAGTGTGGACCACAATATAGCATTCTCACTCTCTCTGTTGTTGTTTGCTTGCATTTTGCTTTCTTTCTCAGTTTTTTTCTTCCTTCTTGATCTGATTTTTCTTGTGCAGCAAAATAACTCTTTAAATATGTATTGACGTATTGGATTTAACATATACTTTAACATATTTAACATGTATTGGACTACCTGCCATCTAGGAGAAGGGGTAGGAGTAGGGAGGGGAAAATTTGGAACAGAAGTCAATGTTGAAAAATTACCCATGCATATGTTTGTAAATAAAAAAGCTTTAATAAAAAAATGAATGAATGAATGAATATTAAAAAAATAAATAAAATAGTCAGCAGTTTGATAAAGGAGGCACATACAAAAAATTATTGTAACCAAATTGTAAAAGTGCCACAAATCCAATGAAGAGAAGAATGCCTCGAAAAGCAGAGTTGGCCTGATGGGAAAAGATATATAAAAATTCCCTGAAAAAAAAGAGAACTCACTAAAAAAATAGAATTGGCTAAGTGGAAAAGAAAGCACAAAGGTTCAATAAAGAAAACAATTGGTTATTATTGTTCTATAAGAAATGATCAGCATAATTTCAGAAAGACTTGGAGAGACTTACATGAACTGATGCTAAGTTAAGTGAGTAGAACTTACAAATTTCAAATATCTCATTGGAAAAATAGCTGACCTGGAAAATGGATTCAGGAGAGAGAAATTACGAATTAGTGGAATACCTGAAAATTATAATCAAAAAGAGTCTAGATACCATCTTTCAAGAAATTATCCTAGAATCAGAGAGTAAAGAGAATTGAATCTACTGGTCACCTCTTGAAAGACACTTCCAAATGAAAACTCCCAGAAATACCATAGTCAAATCCCAAACTTTTTAGGTCAAAGAATAAATACTGCAAAAAACCAGAAAAGAAACAATTTACATATTGTGGAGCCATGTTGATAATAAGGTAATAATTGATGGTTTCTACATTAAAAGATCAGAGAACTCAGAATATGATGTTCTGGAGGGTGAAAGAGCTAAGATTACAACCAAGAATCATCTACCCAACAAAAGTGAGTATAATATTTCAAGTATAATGAAACAGAGGTTAGAGGATTTATATTCCCACATGGGAAATAAAAACTTTCTCATTATAAGGACAATTAGTATATATAGTACAGTATAAGTGAGATTAGTATACATAGATAGAAAGCACAGGTGTAAGTTGAATGTGATGGGATGATTATCTAAAACAAATAAAATTAAGGGGTGAGAAAGAAGAATGTATTTGTAGAAGGGGGAAGGGAGAGGTAGAATATAAATTATGTGACATAAAAGAAATCCAAAAGAGATTTTATAGTAGGAGGAAAGAATTGGCTCAAAGAAGTAACCCATACATATACTCAGTTGAGATATCTAACCATATAGGAAAGGCAGGAGGGGAGAGGCATAATAAAAGGGGATGGAGCTGATAGGAGAAAGAAGAGATTAAGTAAGGCAAAAGTTAGAGGCAAAACACTCTTCAGAATGAACTGAGTGGAAGGAGAGAATAGCATAAATCAAGTAAAAACAGGATGGAGGGAAATACATGGTAATCATTACTGTGAAAAAAAAACTCTTAACCGCAAATGTCTCTGATAGACCTCGTTTCTCAAATATATAGAAAACAATCAAATTTATAGAAACAATAAGTGTCATTCCTCAATTGATAAATCATCAGAGATATGAACAGTTATCAAAATAATCAAAGCTACATATGTTCATATAAAAATGCTCTAAATGACTACTGATGAGAGAAATGCAAATTAAAACAACTTTTAGCTATCACCATACACCTTTCAGATTGGTTAATAAACAGAAAAGGAAAATGATAAAAGCTGGAAGGGATTTGGGAAAATTAAAACATTTATGCATTGTTGTTGAAGTTGTATACTGATTTAACCATTCGGGAGAATAATTTGGAACTCTGCCTAAAAGGCTACAAAATCATGCATACATATTCTTTGACCAAGCCAACTGCTACTAGGTTTATACCCCAAAGAGATTTTAAAAATATTTACAGCAATTTTTTTTAGTGGTGGCAAAGAACTGGAAATTTAGAGGATGTCTATCAATTGGTGACTTGCTAAGTTGCTATATATGATTGTGATAAAATACTGTTGTGCTATAAGAAATGATGATCAAGATGCTCTTAAAGAAATGGTCCCTAGATTTTCTCAATCACATAAAATTCTAATCCTTAAATATTGATTTGTTTGTTGTTGTTATTGACTTTTGGCTTTAGCAAAGCATTTATTTGATGATTTTTCCTTGTTATATTGATAAATAAAATGGAGAGGTTTGGGTCTTGATGTTAATAGATCTAAGTAGGATAAGAACTAATTAAATGGGTGAAGCCAAAGAAAAGTCATTCATGAATTACTATTACCTTCTGGAGGGAGATATCATTAGTTCTTGGTTTTAAATAGTCTTTTCTATATCAAAAGGCAAAGTTTTATTTAATGTGTGGCTTTATTTTATTTTTAACAAAAGTCAGTGGTGTATTTTGTTAAAAGCCTTTTCTGTTTCCATTGATATATGATTTTAAAATTGAATTTGTTATGAATATGGTCTA
The DNA here is from genome assembly GCF_016432865.1 of Antechinus flavipes. Taxonomy (NCBI): domain Eukaryota; kingdom Metazoa; phylum Chordata; class Mammalia; order Dasyuromorphia; family Dasyuridae; genus Antechinus; species Antechinus flavipes. Next base: position 527,795,722 of record NC_067399.1, read on the forward strand.
TGATGCTAATTGTTTTCTTTATATTGAATGAATACTGCATTCCATGCAAAAGAACACTGAGGGAATGATAGAAGACAATATGTGCCAGGTTAGTCAAACAACCATCACCACTTCAATTGTTATCCTTTGTGAACCCGGGCCCTCTTATGCTTGTACTAAATGATTTAAACATGTTAGAGTTCCCCTTTTCACACGGAACCAAATAATGTAATAGTACAGCTAGCAATTCGGAGGACTTCTGATACCCGAGTTGCTTGACATATTAGTGATCCTTTGCAAAGCAAACTTCACCTGAACTCAAAGATACTTGTAACTGCTAAAACAAGTCTTGACAAGCTTAGAAAGGAAAAGTAACCATCTTGGTTTCTGACATCTAAAGGGAAGCAGACCTTTTCTGACTTATCTAAAGAACAGCAAACATCCTGCTTTCTGATTTATTGTATTTACAAGTATCTTGTACCTAGACTCTCATTACCCTTGATTTCCCAATTTGTTTTTACCTTGACCCTGGCACTCATAAAATTCATGTATGTATGAATATTTCACCCTTTTCCACTCCTCTTTGAGCAGATGAAAACATTGTCTCATTGATCCAGCTTGCAAGCTGCAATAAACGTAGTTACAATCTTTGTAGACTGTGATGGGATTCTGGTTCATTCTGTTCTCCCTTTTGGACTTGAAATTTCTTCCATTGTAGCAGTTCATAGGGATTTTTATTTTAACCCTCTCAAGAGACTATATTGAAGACAGCCAAGAAGAAACTTGTACTCAAGAGCCCAAGAAACAGCAGTGCCCTCAGGTTCCTGGAATTGCTTCCAGTCTAACCCTGCAGCTATTATCCTTTGGAAATAAACCTATTGGAAATGCTACCTGGAACTGTTTCTACAAATGCTGTAGTCTTTGCTTCCTCAGCAACGAGAGTAATGAAAAGATGATTAGCAACAAATGGCATTGTCAAATGGTTCATCATCAGAAACAGATTATCAGTAAAAATAATGTTAAAGAAGATATTTTACCAACTACTCAATTATACTCTATATACCATGGATCCTTTCCATCTAATTAACTGCTTAAAGTTCCCATAACTGGAACTTCCCCACTGAAATGTGAATTTCTTGAGAATGAAGACTGTTGCCATTTTTCTATTTGTATCTTCAGTGCTTACCTTAATGCTTTGTACATAGTAAGTATTTAATAAATGCTTTTTTTATTCATTTATTTATTCCTGATGTAAACTATCTTAAAGTATATTCTTTTTAAGATATTCCTATAGACTCTTTGCTAATATTTTATCTAATATTTTTTGCATCAATCTTCAGTAGGGGTATTAGTTAATAGTTTGCCTTTTCCCCCCTATTTTAAATATTAGATATTTGTTTCATAGAGGGAATTTAGTAGGATCCCTTATTTTCCTATTTTTTTCAAACTGTTTATATGAGTTAATTGTTTTAGAATATTTGATAGAAATCAAATGTAAATCTATTTGATCTTGAATTTTTTCCTTCTTGGTAGTTCATTTATGGCATGATAAATTTCTTTTTCAGAATTAAATTAAGTGATCAATTTTCTATTTTGTTAAAATAGCAATTTTATTATTTTTACTAAGTATTTCCTCATTTCATCTCAGTATACATGGTTAGTTTTTGTTAATGTGCCATGAAAAATTGAGATAATTATATATACTCATCTATTCTTAACTCAGTAATCATCAGAGAGCGCTAAAATTCTATTCAGATCTTTTAGTTCTTTTTTTGTTTAAATTTTTTCTTAGATTTGTTTGGATCAGAAAGGGATACATTGAATTCTCAAATATTATAGTTTTACTCTCTATTTTTCTCTATAATTTGATTACATTTTCTTTTAAATATTTAGATGATATACCATTTGGTGTATACATATTAAGTATTGATATTCACAGGATATTGGGATCATAGGTTTAAAACTGATAGGGATAGAGACCTATATTTTTACATATAAAGAAATTGAGGCTAAGTGAAATGAGCAGAATCAGGACATCATTATACATGCCAACAATAAGATTATACAAGGATCAATTCTGATGGATATGGCTATTTTCAACAATGAGATGATTCAGGCCAGTTCCAATTGACCTGTGATGGAGAGAGCCATCTATACCCAGAGAGAGGATTGTGGGAACTGAGGGTAGAGCACAACGAAGCATTTTCACTCCTTTTGTTGTGGTTTGCTTGAATTTTATTTTCTTTCTCATTTTTTTTTTTTTTACTTTTTGATCTGATTTTTCTTGTGCAACAAAATAATTGTATAAATATGTATGCCTATATTGAATTTAACATATATTTTTACCATGTTTAACATAGCTTGGATTACATTCCATCTAGGGGAGGGGATGGGAGGAATAAGGGGCAAATGGTAACACAAGGATTTGCAAGGGTTGTTGAAAAATTATCCTTACATATGTTTCAAAAATAAAAAAACTTCAATTAAAAAAAGAAGAAATGAAGCCACAAAAAAGAGGATAAAGGCTTGCTCAGAAGGACACCTATTAGTAGGCATATGGGATCTGAATGTGGGTTTTTCTGATTCCAAGCCTGGAGTTCTATCCACAACATCAAAATGCCTCTTATTATCTACTGAGGCCTATACATATATTTAAGCATAATATTTTTCTGTTTATCTCCTTTAATCATGTTTATTTTTACAATCACATTGTCTGAGATCGTGATCGTCATCTTTGCTTTTTTAAGTTCACTTGAAACATAAGATTTATATTTATCTGTAACTTGATACCTCATTCCCATCCAAAAATATTAATTACAAGTTTATTGAAGCTGTTCCTATATACCTTCCTCTTATGAAAATTCTTCTCTTCTTTCAAGGCTCAGCTTAGGATCACATCTCATTCATTGAGCCTTCTCTGATCCCCTCAATTAAATGTGTTTATCTTCTTTGAATTTTGTACTTTGTCTGGATCTCTCCTTTACTGTCATCATAACACTCTACCTTATATTTAATTATTTTTGTAATATCAAGTCTTTCTAATAAATAAAAAGCATCTTGGGGCAGAGACAGTTTTTTAAATTCCCAAAGTCTGGTATGCTTTGTGCATAGTCAATATGCAATACATGTTCATTAAGTGAATAGAATTAATAATTTATAGAAACTTCAAAGGATAGTAATATTTATCCAGGCCAAGTATACAGCTGACAACACCTTCACATTCTCAAATTTTTGATATAGTTTCTTTTGATATTTATGAAAAGATAAATATCTTTTTACAGTACAGTAGAGAGAATTCTGTACCTGGAGACAAAGAAAATTAAAATTCAAATCTGGCATCATCATCATAATAAAAAATCAGGAGGACCTGTGATCCTTTTTCTAGGATTTTCCTTTCAGCACATAGAGAAAATGAAAGAAAATAAAGTTTAAAAGACCTGTTTTCCTGTAATAGGGTACAGAAATTCATAAACAGCCCCAGTCATGCTGAAAAATCACTGAAAATCATGGATAATTTTGTTATTTGGGTAATATATTATCACTTGTGACATTACCCTTGAAGAAGAAATAACAAAATGAGGGGAAAATAGCAGTGACCATGATAGAATAGGGCACTGATTCAAGAATAAAATATCAATGTAGCAGGGAGGCTTTATAGTTACAGAATTGAACTGTTATATTGTAAGGGTAATAAATCATCAATGGTTCATATAGAAACAACTTTCAATGTATTCTAAACTGTTTCTATAAAATAATCTGTGATACATTCTATTTTCTTCGTATAAGAAAAGCATTTGGATAAACAATTTTTAAAAATTTGTTAATTATGTACTTTGTTAATCACTGTACAAAGCCCTGTGTCAAGTGATATCAAAGGGAAGGAAGGTTAAAAGCAGTCCAGAGAACAGTAAAGATTTCTTTAAAATTCTAACGACTTATTTTTTTGTTACTAAGCCATATTCTTACTTTCAATTTGTGAAGACAATAATAAAAATAAGTGATATATATGTAAATAGTTAGAAATATTAGGGTCTTAAAGCAAGAATTTTACTATGTAATATTATCACATACATGAGACATATTATCAAATAGGTATCAACCTCCTTCACTTGAAAAAAATAATACTTCAGTAAAAGGGTATTAATGTTAAGTCAGAAGAAAAACATTATATTACAATTAGATATGCATGTGTATCTTTACTTTCTTGGCTTATTAACATAAAATCTAGTGTGTAAAATGATCTTGTAAAATATATGTGGCACATTAAATTTTAAATTATAATTTGTCCATCTATAAATTTAATTTTTAAATGTTTTTAATTTTTTGTCACAAAGAGTTGTAACATACTCAACTTTAATTATTCTTAGTTGTTGAAAAGCAAAAATTATAGAACTAGCTATTAAAATTATTAGAATCAGAATTTACAGCTGAAAGGAAACTCAAGAAATTTTTATACCAATCCTTTTGCCTTCAGGCATTATTAATTCTATTTTATAGATAAGGAAACTGAAGCATGAAAAATTAAAGTAACAAAGTTGGACTCAGAATAAGGAAAAATCAATAGAGAGCCTTAAGGAGAGATAATGAAACTGATTTCCTATTGCATGGTTAGAAAAATGGGAGACTACTAATGGGCAAGGAGGTGATGCAGTGGATAAAGCACCAGCCCTGAAGTCAGGAGAACCTGAGTTCAAATCTGGTCTTAGACACTTAACACTTCCTGGCTGTGTGACCCTGGGCAAGTCACTTAACCCCAATTGCTTTAGCAAAAAAAAAAAAAAAAAAAAAGAAGAAGAAGAAGAAGAAGAAGAAAGAAAGAAAGAAAAATGGGAGACTACTAAGAGAGTGTACAATAAGTAAGACAATCAGACTCTAATCTTTAGAGAAATCAGATGGTTTTACTTCTTTTTTTAATCATTTGGGAATGTCCAGTCTGGAGGAAGAGTGAAAAATGACTGAGATAAAGCTAAATGGCAACAAGAAAGCATTTAAAAAAAAAAAAAGTAATATCTGGGATATTTTAGAATAGGAACTAAGAATCAAATTTCTTATTTGCTAGTGAATTTCTCTTTCTACATATTATGATATTTTTCACATAAGAAAATTACTGTTTTCTGGTCTTAATATTATCCACTGTGTGAAACTGACATAAATGCTTGGGGGTTTTATATTTTTTGATGCATTTTAGAAAATATCCTAGTCATTTTCAGTTATATGCCAGTACAGACAACCCCCACTTATGACCAAGAAAAACAATTAGGGGAAAAAAGTAACTGACACAGCAAGTATCTGAGACAATATATGTAACATTCCATATCTGTGGTCATTTACTTCTTTATTAAGAGTAGGGAAATAGAAAGGATTCCTTTTTTCAGATAAGGAACTGATGAAAAAAAAGAAAAAAGGAAACTCCAAAATCTATTTTACCACATAAAGATTTGTCTAAGTTTTTATTTTTAGAGTCAGTCTTATCAGCTGTTTCTGCTGTTGCTAATTGTTTTCATCTTCATCAGCTTGTGAAAATGGAATATCTATCTAGACAGAAGCAAACTTCCTAAATTTGTTTGATTCTTTTGTTCTTTATTATATTCCTATTTGGATCAGATTGTGTTGGAATCCTTACAAAATGCTAACTCATTAGAGTTGATGTTTTGGGCCAGAACCTGAAACGAGGTACTAAGTAGAACTAATTGATACAATGCTTGTGTTCACACCTTTACTCATTGGAGTTCACAAGTATGGGAGAGTCACAAAGTTACACAGTTTACAATTACATTTGGTGCCCATGTGGGGCCAGAGTTCAGCTGAAGATTGAGAAGGGAGCATCAGTTCAGTTGAGGAGAAGCTCTCTCTCGGAGGCACAACCAGATTCATCTTCATCTCACACCACTGTGGTGGCTGGGCTCCTGCACTTCACCCACTGAGACCAAGCTGGTCTGAAAGACTCGCCAGAAAGCTAGCAGAGTCCTAAGTGAAGGAGACAAGAGATTCATTCCATTTTCCATTTGGCTGGCTGATGGCAGAAGAGAGTTCAGCTGAATTTAGATTGGAGAGGAACACTCGGGTGCAGACACAGAGCACTCTGGGAGATTGAGAGCCAGAAGCCCTCTCTTGGAGGCAAGACAGATTCAATTTGGAGCTGAATTGGTGGCTGAAGAAAGCAGAGGCAGAAGCAAAGGACAATCTGCAAGAGCTCTTGGAACCAAGAGGCTGAAGGACAAACCTTTAGATTTGGAGATATTCGGAGGGAACTCTTGGAACCAAGCAGAGAGATAGGCCTCTAAGCTAACCGGGCTATATTGGAGGTAATAAAAGATCTGAACTTTTAATACCTGACTGTGTTTTGGGTGATTATTACTCTTAACCAAAACTAAGGCTGCTTCCAGAAAACCTCCCCAAGAAACCTGCTCTCACCTAGAGAGAACTATTATTTTAAAAGAAGAAAATCGCCACAAGATTGGTTTATGTGATTTGCAAAATCCGGACCCAGAGAAATCAAGTGACTTGGTCAAAGTCAAAGTCAAAAGGCACAATCAGCTGATAGAAAACTGAGCAGGGAAATTGTTATGGGCCAGAATTCTGAAACAAGGATTCTTACAAAATGTTAAGTCAGTGGAATTGATGAGACAATGGTTATCTAGTTTAGCATGGTGCTTAATAGTTCTCTAGGTTCAGTATGATTGATTTAATCTTACAACAAATAATGGTTTCCTAGTGCTATAATGATTGGCTTATACTCAGTGTAGAGCACATAAGCTGAGTCCACTTTTGTGGTGGCTGGACGCTAAAGCACAAACCCTTGGACTCAGACTCACTTCATCTCACGCCACCTTGGTGGCCTATCCTCCTGCATTTTCTCCCCTGAAACCAAGACTCCGGAAGGCCTCTAAGAAAGCTAGCTGGGCCCCAGGCAAGGAGGTAATAAAGAATTTGGACTTTACCACTTGGCTACTCTTGTGGTGATTACTGAACCGAAAGGAAGGCTGCTCCAGAGACCCCCAGAAAACTCAACAAGAGCTTACAGGAAATATTGAAGGAACATTTGCTGATAAGGTGCACCAGGTCTAGCTGTCATGCCAGAGATGTGATCCTGGGAGAAAAGCAACCAGCACTATGGCTGGTGAATGCAGAATCAATAGCGCAGGGATGCTTCTGGCTTTGGGCATTTACAGGAAAGCAGAGCTCTTGGTTTGGGATTTTAGACTAGAAGGGAGAACTGAAGGAGGATCTGAGGCCAGAGGCACCATCTCCCTACCCCAGGAGTAAAAGTGATATAATAATAAACTCCTGTATATAAATACATATATATATTTAATAAGCAGGCAAAGCAAAAAGAACCCAGTCAAAGAAAGCTATTATGGGAATAGAGAAGAGAAGTGGTCATCTTCAGGGGAGGATACTAAAGTAAAAAAAAAAAAAAAAAAAAAAGCCTTTCGTTCTCCAAAAAGTACTGTCAAATAGTCACATACCCAAAAGAAATTCATAGAAGAACTTTTAAAAGATTTTAAAAATCAAATGAGAGAGATTGGGGGAATTTTTTTTTTTTAAAGAACAATTCAAGAAAAACAAGATCATAAAAAGATCAATCAACTGAAAACAGTGATCCAGAATCCTAAGAAGAAAAAAACTTGAAAATTATAATTGGGCAAGGAAAACCAGCAAAATTATAATAGATCAAGAAATAATAAAACAAAATGTAAAGGATGAAAAAATAGAAGGGAATGTGAAGCATCTCATAAATAAAACAACTGATCTAGAGAACAGATCAAGAAGAAAAAGCAACTAACAATAAGATTCCCTAAAAGCTATGATTAAAAAAAAAGAATTTTGATACAATAATACAAGAAATAATTAAAGAAAATCACCTTAAATTGTTAGAGCAAGAGGGGAAAGTAGAAACAGAAAAAAAAATCCACTAATAACTACCTCAAAGTGATCCTACAAGGAAAATCTTACTGGGATATCACTGCCAAATTCCAAAACCCTCAGCTCAAGGAGAAAATATCATAAGCAATAAGAAGAAAAATGATTCAAATATGGCAGAACCACAATTAAAAATAACACAATACCTAGCAGCAGCTACATTAGAAGACTGCAAGTTGTGGAACACTACATATTTAAGAACAACAAAAAAAAGCAAAGCTGTGGCCAAAAATAATATATGCAGTAAAATTAAGCATAATCCTGAACAACAACAACCAAAAAAATGGATATTTTATGAATTGTCAGACATTCAGGATTTTGTTGCAAAAGAGCCGAACTTAATAGAAAATTCGACATATATAACAATCCAAGAGAAATATCAGGTAAATATCAAAAATTAACTTCAAGGGACTCAATAAGGACAAACCATTTATGCTTTATAGTGGAAATGTAAACCATATATTTAAGATTGTCATTAGAAGTTGGGTAGTTAAGAAAGATTGGGGTAGAGCTGAGTATGATGTGACTCTAAAAAAGCAAAACCATGTAGGAAAAGTTTTAAAAGAATAATTAGGTTATATGAATGAAGTGTGAGAGCAAGAACTACCACAGAGGAATTAAATGGGGGAAGAGAGTTGAAATCCTATTTTCATTGGAAATGGGTTAAGGAGGGAATAATACATATGTAAAAAGGTATAAAAATCTTCTAAATTAATAAACAAAAGGGTGAGGGAATAGGAGAGAGGACAGTTTATAGAAGGGTAGGTAGATTAACAGGAATAGCATAAATATATTTATTTATATTATTTCAGATATATTTGGAAGGCTAGCAAAGCCGTTTAAATTCAGATAGAAACAAGAGGGCAGGGGGAAAGAGTGGGGAAGCAAGAATAAGAAGGAATCCTTGGAACAGGTGGTTGCTCAAGTAATAGGAGGGCAAAGGAAGGAGGAGAAGTAAAGCAGAGATATCAGGAAGGATAGGAAACAAAAGATACACAAAAATAATAATAAAAGTCAAGAAAAGAATTTATCAATTAAAAAAGCAGGAGTTGTAATAAGATTTCAGACAAAGTTAAAGCTTAAATGGATTTAATTAAAAGAGATAACAGAGAAACTACACTTTTTGCTAGTCATATTAATCAATAAATATTTAAAACTAACTTTTTGTTAAAAATTTAGTGATGGAAGAAATGATGAATTGGTGATTACAAAAATATGGAAAGGAAAGACTTGAATTTATGAAGGAAGAGAGGATGAACAACCATAGTACAGTCTTACATAGATGTATATGAATGTATAAGTACATATATATTAACAAATATAGATGTATATGTATATGTATTTATATACATATAAATATATCCACACTTAATTGTAGCCATTCTTGGGGTGGGGAGAGGAAAGGAGAAAAAAGAATAAAGCAAAAAGTACAGAGCAGAGAATAAAAGAAAACCTTCAAGGAAGCAAAGAAAAAATGGTCAGCTTTGAATACAATGTGTAGCATCATATCAGCTTTCTTGAAATGGAAATTTATTTCTTTATATTTTGAATCCTGTCTTATATTCTGCTTTGTACATGGCAATATTTTTGCTTTCTTGTTCTTTTTCTCTTTTGTATTTAAGTTTTAAACAAATTTTTTTTAAAAAGTGTTTCTTAAGTCATTCAATATGAGCCAGATATTGCACTAAATGCTAGAAACACAAATATTATGCCTCTAAGATGATTGAGTGAGTTTCCTTTCTGATTAGATAACAAAATACTGAGCCACAACACTATATGCCTATGCAAAGCTAACTGATCTCCTAGAAACTGTAGACATGTAGAAAGCTGGATCATAGTATGGACTTTACCTTCTAGCACTTGCAAAAGATGGTGAAAAGAGTCCCCCTCTCTCCAGCTACCACTCCAGGAGATCATTCTCTCCTTGGCTGAGCTAAGGCACTTTTAACGTTCTCAAGCTGAAGAGTTAAATTTACCCTTATGTATTCTTTGTTCTGTTCCACTCTATATAAATTCCCTGACTTCTACATATATAGCTTACCTTGATAAAGAGATACACTAGCTATTGGAGATGGTCTTTAATGCAATCAATAATTGTTGGAAGGGAGCTAAGCTGGTGATAGTAAATTAAGTATTGCCTAGCTTTCCCTTGGGAGTGATCAAGAAAAGTGTCAAATATTTGGTCCCTAAAGCATTGTATCCTTGCTATTGTTAAGTCATCTCAGTCATATCTGACTTTTCATGAACCCATTTATGGTTTTCTTGGCAAAGATACTGGAGTGGTTTTGCCATTTCCTTCTCCAGTTCATTTTACAGATAAGGAAACCGAGGCAAACAAGATTAAGCAACTTGACTAGGCTCATACAGCTCGTATAGGTCTAAGACTAGATTGGATCTCAAGTCCTTCTGACTCCAGGCCCACTGCTCCATCCATGATGCCACCCAGCTGTCCCAAACTATCAATATTTGAGATGTAGTAGGAAAAACATAATTCTAGTGCAATATCCCTCTTGGAGGCAGATGAGGAAAAGTTACAAGGTTCCAGCCATGGCTTCCTTCCTGCTCCCCACAAAGATGGAAATCTAAGTCTCCCTAAGAGACTTGGAGGCCAGATCCCAAATCTAACATTTATTTATGCCATAAATGAATCAGCCATCTAAACATTAGGCAATAATGATACATCTTATACAAGAAATGTAAAAGCAAACCCCAAATTCAATGAGAGATATATGAAAATAATTAGGTATAAACAAGATACACATAGAGTAGATAAGAAATAAATTCAAGAAGGGAAAGCATTAGAAGCTGGAGTAAACGGGAAAGGACTACTGGAAAAGATGGAATTTTGAGTTAAAACTTGAAAGAAGCTAGAGAAACAAAAAAGTAGAGGTGAGGAGGTAATGTATTCAAAGCATGGGAGACAGCCAGTATAAATATATGAAGATAGAGATGAAATGTCAGATGACAAAATATGTAAAGTACAAACCTTAAAGTCCTGTATAAGTGCTAGTTATCACTACTACTGCTACTTGTTGCTACTATTATGGGAGGAAATAAGTAGGCTGGTGTAGCTGGATCACAGAGCCCATGTATGAAACTAAAGCATAATGAAACTGGAAGGCTTAAGAGGGGTTGAAAAAGAATTCCAACAGAGAACTTTATATTTGATCCTATAAAGTTTTTACTTATTCATTCATTTCAATGTTTCTGTAAAAAGAAAATAGTTTTAGGTATAATCACTAAATTTCTTTTCTTTGAACACTTATGCAATCATAAGGTACAGTATTTCACTGCTTCTTCTTTATCCAAAAATGTCATTCTCCATTCATATTCTAAACCAACAGAGAAGTTAGTCAAAGACTATGTGCTGCAACTTCCTGTCAGGAATTATTTTTTAATATTGACAACAGTATGCTAGAAGGATTTATTGCTTTTGAAATAATAATTCCTTCCCACCTCAACCCCTATCTTCATTTTATCTTGTCCACAAAAGAAGCCATTAAAAGTTTCTCAAATACAGATGTCTATAATATTTGGTTTCCTGAGGCTATTAATTAGGCTATCATAATGTGATAATACTATTACACAATCACAGGAGGTTTTCCACATCAAGATGTTTAAAAAAACTAAGAATGATGTAAATAACTATGTAAAACTTTTTTTCAGCATAGTGTTCTTATGCACAAGAAAAAAAATTAGCATCATATTCAAAGAACATTTGGAAATATTTGTGTAATTTATGTAAATTCGAAGAAACTCTATCCCAGCTCCCACTTTCCTAGATGAGTTGAGTTCCTATAACTTTGGCTCAATCTCCTCAGGAATCTAAGGTTATCTGTAGGAAATACTGCTATTGGATCCTTTCAATCATGCCAGGTTCTCTGTGACCCCATTTAGGATTTTTTTGGCAGAGATACTGGAGTGGTTTTTCATGGCCTTCTCCAGATTATTTTACAGATGAGGAACTGAGGTTAACAAAGTTAAATGATTTGCCCAGGTTCGCAGTGCTCATAAGTGCCTGAAACTGAATTTGAACTCAAGTTCTCCTGTCTCCAGGCTTGGTGCTCTATCAACTGCACCACCTAATTGCTCCTTATTCTAGGGTGCTGTATTTGAAAATCACTTCTCCCCAATATAGCAACTAGGATGTATAGGCTTCTATATTTTAAAAATGGATCTCATCATTTGGCTAAGGGAGTAGGGGATGGAAAAGAAATATAGCTTAGTGAACAGTTTACATTGAAAAACACAAAAACTACAGTATGTTGAAATTTAACAATAAAATTTCTTTAAGATTAACTATAAACGGCTTTCCAGGCCTACAGGTTTCAGTCCCCATGACTGAGTTTATCACCAAATAATATATTAAAAAGCATCCCTGAATAATATATCAAAAAGAATTATAAAACATAAAGTGTAAACTTACCTTTTAATAGAAAGGTGTTTTCTTTAAACTACTTTGTAGATCCCAAGGTCAAAGAAAAAAGAAACTGAATTACAATTTAAATGCCTAAAACTATAGCTTTACTTTAATTCCTCTTAGTCTTGTATTTTTTAGGCAAGCAAAGCAATAAATTCAACATTTCTAATCTTTATAGAAATACATGTTTGCTATGGTTAGTATTAACTCTATCTTTGAAGCGTGGTCTGGAAACATATTCTCTATCATTACTTTGAAAAGATTTCTTTTTTTTGGGGGGGGGAAGTATTTGTGACTTTTTTTTTCATTTCTGGGTCTTCATAGTTCTTATATGAAGTAAAACTTTGATTAAGAAAAGAATGGTGAAGGAGAGACCCGGTTAACTGAGGTTAAAAAAATTATTTTAATTCTGATTGAAAAATTTTTTTTAATGTACATTTTCTTTAATCACAATGAAATTTGGATAATCCAAGATTTTGTACTACCTAATGTTCAGGAATATAAAATCACTTATAGATTGTATAGGAGACTAGGCTGACTGTTTACTAGTTCCAGATCCTATTTTATAAGTTTTTTCCTTAAAAAAACAAAACAAAACAAAACTATGATCTATTTTGTAGTGACTTGTCTTTTTTTTTTAACCTCTAAGTAGAACATATCCATTGGGGGGGAATTTTTAGTTAAATTCAAATTAATTAAAACTTTATTTGATTAGGGAATAATGTAAAGGAAGAAAAGAACAAATTCAAACTTTAATTTTATATATGAAAATATAAGATTCATAAAGGTTAATATCAGCAAAAATAATTTCCCCCCAAAAATCCATACTCTAATTTGATAATTAAGAGGATCTCTTTATTAATTCCTTTAATTTTAACCAAGAGAAATTACTTTTCCAAAAAAATTAAAAAGTAATTTATAATACCTTTTGTGAAATTTTTAGACTTCATACTTTTTATGTGGTTAATTGTTTTTTTATCTTGTGATTTCTTTATCTCTTTTTCTATTTGCTTCTTTTGTTGACACATTTTAAGTTCTTTTTCTATCTTTTCTTCTTCAGCAGCAGCATTTTTTTGCTGTTCCTTCCAAGCTTCTACTTCCTTAGTTGCTTTTTGCCTCTCATTTTCTTTCAAATCTTCAATTTTTTTCCGCTCATTTTCTTCAATCTGTAAGAATTGAAATTATTAGACTCTTAAGAACATGTAAAGGCCAACATTTCATGGGAAGGAAAGAAAAAAGAGAAGAAAGTATAAGGAGAAAAGATACATACATTAAGATCATTTATCAGTCAGACCTCTCAAACTCTTGCCACCACAGTTATTATTAAGTACATATAGGTTTCTAAAAAGCACACAATTTTTCCTCCAACATTTACTCAAATTCTACCATCTACTGGACCTATGGCTATGTCTTATAACAGTTTCAGGAGTACTGGCACAATTAGAACATAGATGTGGAAATTAATTTGAAAGAAAAGAATTTCTCTCATCTGGTTGGAAAAGTTTTCATTGGTGAGTTTCAAAAACTTTTTTCCCTATGGAGTCAAATCTTAGGTTCTAAAATCAAGACCTTGCACAATGATTCATGATTTCAGCCCCAGATTTTCTCTCACTTGACAGGATATACAGAACAGGTAGAAAAAGAACCAAAGGCTTGTAGGATCATAAGAATTGCAAGGGATTTCAGAGGCCATCTAATGCAAACTCTTTATTTTACAGATGTGGAAACTAAAAACTAGGGAAGCTAAGTACCTTGAAATACTCTTCTATTTAATTGCTTCTTTTTCCTGTTTTCTGGTTTTTCTTATTGCAAAAATGTCAAAATTGGTACAATTTAATTCTTCCAACAGAGTATACACTTACTGGTCAGTGTCAAGGACCTCACATTTAGAATACTAATAGCTGAGTTAAGACAGTCTGAATTAACAAACTATCTAAATACTATGTAATTATTTCTTAGCACTTCCGTCCTTTCCCTGCCCATCCCCACCCCTTTTCTGCTATGCTACTACAATTACCAAAAAAGCAGGAGGAAGCTTCTTGGGATTAAAGATCATTTTGTATTTTCCTTTATTTTATGAGTTGCCATAACCTAAAATTCCTTACAGTTGATCAATCTATTAATAATATTAAAACAACACATTTATTTAATCTACTCCTCAGTAAGCCATTTTCCAGGACTATATTCTGTATTTCCATCATGGTATAATTTACCAAAGCTTATGCTGGTATAGTTTTTCAAGAAACCAGGTTCACAAAAGGTCAAGAGTTTCAAGGGAATTAATGAAAAACAAAACAAAATAAAATAAACAACAACAACAACAACAACAACAACAACAACAACAAAAAAGATACAAAGAATGGTAGCTTTGCTTTACCAGACCTAAAACTATATTATAAAGTGGTGGTCATCAAAACCATTTATTACTGGCTATGAAAAAGAGTAGTGGATCAGTGACTAGGTTAAGATCACAAGGACACAACAGTCAATGACTATAGTAATCTGGTGTTCATTAAATCCAAAGACTCCAGCTTCTGGGATAAGAACTCACTATTTGGCAAAAATTGCTGGGATAACTGGAAAATAAAATGGCAGAAACTGGGCATTGACCAACATCTAACACTCTATACCAAGATAAGGTCAAAATGGGTTCATGATTTAGACATAAAGTGATACTAACAGGATAGTCTACCTCTTAGATCTGTGGAGAAGGGAGGAATTTATGGCCAAAGAAGTATTAGAGAACATTATGAAATGCAAAATGAATAATTTTGATTACATTAAATTAAAAAGTTTTGCACCAAACAAAATCAATGCTGCCTAGATTAGAAGGGAAGCAGAAAACTAGAGAAAAAAGTTTTTACAATCAGTATTTCTAAAATATATAGAGAACTGACTCAAATTTATAAGAACATAAGGCATTCCCTAATGGTTTTTTTTTTTTTTAAATAAAAAAACTGATAATGGTCAAAGGATTTGAACATAAAATTTTCAGATGAGGAAATGAAAGCCATTTCTAGTCATATGAAGAAAAAATACTCTATTGATTAGAGAAATGCAAATTAAGACAATTCTGAGGTTCCACTTCACACCTTCCAGACTGGCTAAGATGACAAGAGAATGGTGGAGGGGATGTGGGAAAACTGGAATACTAATGCATTATTGATAGAGTTGTGAAATGATCCAGCTATTCTGAAGAACAATTTGGAACTATGTCCAAAGGGATATAAAACTGTGCATACCTTTTGATCCAGCAATCTCTCTACTAGGTCTTATCCCAAAGAGATCATAAAAGAGGAAAATGGACCCATATGTGCAAAAATGTTTATAGCAGCCCTTTTTGTAGTGTGAAGGAACTAGAAAATTGAGTGAATGCCCATCACTTGGGAATAGCTGAATAACTTATGGTATATGAATATATTGGAAAATTATTGTTTTATAAGAAAGGATGACCAGCCTGATTTCAGAAAAACCTGAAAAGACTTACATGAACTGATGGTAAGTGAAGTGAGTAGAATCAAGAGAACAGTGTACACAGCAACAAGAAGATTATAGGATGATCAATTGTGATACACTTGGCTCTTTTCAACAATGAGGTGATTTGAGACAATTTCAATAGACTTGGGATGAAAAGTGCCATCTGCTCCAGTGAGAAAACTATGGAGATTGAATGTGGATGGAAGTATAGTGTTTTCACCTTTTGTTGCTATTGCTCTTTTTCTTCTTTTTTGTGTTTTTCCCTTTTAATATGATTTTTCTTATGCAGGATGACAAACATGGAAATACGTTTAGAAGAATTACACGTTTAACATATATTGGATTGCTTGCTGTCTTGGTGAGGGGGAAGGGAAAGAGGAAAAGGAAAATTTGGAACAAAAAGTATTGCAAAGGTGAATGTTGAAAACTATATTTACATGTATTTGGGAAAAGAAAATACTATTTAAAAAAAGAAACCAGGTTCACCTTCATACCACAATAATGCATCACATTTATTCTCTGAAGAATGGAATTTGGCCTTATGTGCTTATAATAGCTCCTTATGTGTTTTAGATATCAAACTCTTTTTTAAAAAATTTCTTATTTTTCCAAATACATGTAAAAATAGTTTTTCGACATTCATATTGTGTTCCAAATTTTTCTCTCCCTTTTGTTCTTTCCCTCTCCCCAAAAGAGCAAGCAATCCAGTGTAGGTTAAAGGTGCAATTTTTCTAAACATATTTCCATCATGCTGTGCATGAAAAATCAAATCAAAAGGGAAAAAATACAAGAAAAGCAAAAGCAAACAATAACAACAACAAAAGGTGAAAATACATACATACTATTCTTTGATCCACATTCATTTTTCATATTTC
This sequence comes from Antechinus flavipes, assembly GCF_016432865.1. Classification (NCBI taxonomy): domain Eukaryota; kingdom Metazoa; phylum Chordata; class Mammalia; order Dasyuromorphia; family Dasyuridae; genus Antechinus; species Antechinus flavipes. Next base: position 527,812,396 of record NC_067399.1, read on the forward strand.
CCTCTTTGGATGTGGATGGTATTTTCTATTACAAGTCTTTTGGAATTGCCTTGAATCATCATATTGTTGAAAAAAGCCAAGTCCATCATAGTTGATCATCACATAATCTTGTTGTTGTGTACAATGTTCTCTTGTTTCTGCTCCCTTCACTTAGCATCAGTTCATATGAGTCTTCCCAGGCTTTTCTGAAATCCAACTGCTCATCATTTCTTATAGTAAGTTATTCAGACATTCCTCAACTGACGAGCTAGATATCAAATCTTAACAGAAATATTTGATATAAAAAAATTTTCCCCAGTAACTTTCCTTCTTATATTGCAAATACATTAATTTTGCTTGTTCAAGAGTTTTTCAATTTCATGTAATCAAAATTATCTATTTTATCTTTTACAATTGGTTAAGAATACATTCTCTGTACATTGTTGTGCAAAATATCTAACCTGCTTCTCTTCTATTTTTTTGTCATAATCTTTAATATTCAAAGCACTTGAGCAAAACATTAGACCCCTCAAAAGAACTATAATATATTTTTCTAGACTTATTTCATATTATTTTCCTTCATCTTTCTATTTTCAAATTAAGGTCAAATTTTGAATTTATTATGTAATACATTAGAAGATATTGGTCTAAGCCAAATTGCTTCCATATTATTTTCTAGTTTTCCCAGAAGTTCTTATTAAATAGGAAGCAGTACCTTCCTATCTGTGTGATACTAGGCAAGTTATTTAACCCCAATTGCATGCCAAAAAAAAAAAAAAAAAAAAAAAGGAAGCAATATAAAGTAATTTGTGCTTGGAGTATATTATTGGAGGTATACTAAGTAATTAAGTTCAATTATTTCCCATTCATCCTTATTTAGTCTATCACATTGATATATTTATCTGTTTTTTACTAGAACCAAATGTTTTTCAAGATTGTCATTTTATTGTTGGTGGAGTTGTGAACGAATCCAGCCATTCTGGAGAGCGATCTGGAATTATGCCCAAAAAGTTATCAAACTGTGCATACCCTTTGATCCAGCAGTGTTTCTATTGGGCTTATACCCCAAAGAGATACTAAAAAAGGGAAGGGGACCTGTATGTGCCAAAATGTTTGTAGCAGCCCTGTTTGTAGTGGCTAGAAACTGGAAAATGAATGGATGCCCATCAATTGGAGAATGGCTGGGTAAATTGTGGTATATGAATGTTATGGAATATTATTGCTCTGTAAGGAATGACCAGCAGGATGAATACAGAGAGGCTTGGAGAGACCTACATGGACTGATGCTAAGTGAGATGAGCAGAACCAGGAGATCATTATACACTTCGACAACGATATTGTATGAGGATGTATTCTGATGGAAGTGGACTTCTCTGACAAAGAGACTTAACTGAGTTTCATTGGAGAAATGATGGACAGAAACAGCTACACCCAAAGAAGGAATACTGGGAAATGAATGTGAACTATTTGCATTTTTGATTTTCTTCCCGAGTTATTTTTACCTTCTGAATCCAATTCTCCCTGTGCAACAAGAGAACTGTTCGGTTCTGCAAATATGTATTGTATCTAGGATATACTGCAACATGTTTAGCATATATAGGACTGCTTGCCATCCTGGGGGGGGGGGAGGGAGGGAGGGGAAAAAACGAAACATAAGTGATTGCAAGGGATAATGTCGTGTAGAAATTATCCTGGCATGGATTCTGTCAATGCGAAGTTATTATTAAATAAAATAAAATTTATATAAAAAAAAAAAAGATTGTCATTTTATAATATAGGCTGAGATCTGGAAGTACTATTAGTTCTTCATTCTAGTCAATCAATAAACAAATATCAAGTGCCTCTTATGTGTCAGGCATTATGTCAAGTGTTTGGGGGTATAAAAAGAGAGAAAGGCAGTTTCTGCCCTCAAAGAATTCATAATCTAATAAGGGAGATGGCAAACAAACATATATGCATAAACAAACTATATATAGGTTAAATGAAAAATAATCGAGAGAAAAGTCACTAGAATTTTTTTTAAAAATTAATATTTTTAAAATTTTTAAGTTCCAAAATCTCTTTCTCCCTCCATTTCACATACACACAGAGACATGTAGGTGTGTATATGTGTGTGTATACATATACATAAATGTCTATATCTATCTATATTATATATAAAACCATATTATGCATACTTCTATTTATAAATTCTTTCTCTGGATGTGATTAGCATCTTCCTTCAAGATTCTTTATAGCTGATTTGAGTATTTATAATACTAAAAATAACTTAGTCATTTACAATTATCCTTTGAGTGATATAGCTATTATTGTATACAACATTCTCTTGCTTCTGATCATTTCATTTTTCATCTCATGCAAATCTTTCCAAGTTTTTCTAACACCAACCTGCTTATCATTTCTTATACCATAATAGTATTCTATCACAATCATATACCATGACTTGTTTAGCCATCCCCAATTGATAAGCATTCCTTCCATATCCAGTTCTCTCCCACCACAAATAATGCTGCTATATTTTAGAACATATAATTCATTTTCCTTTTTCTCCTGATCACCTTGAGAAATGAATCTAAAGTAGTATCACTGGCTCAAAGGATATACATAGTTTTATAATGCTTTGGACATAATGCTAAATTGCCCTCCAAAATGGTTCCAGGTCATGTGTCCATTTTGACCTTATCTTGGTAAATGGTGTAAGATATTGGTCTATATCCAATTTGTGCCAATTTTCCCAACAATTTTTATCAATGAATTCTTACCCTTAAAATTCAAATCTTTACATTTGTCAAATATAAGGTTACACTATTCATTTACTGTGAATTTTATGTCTTCTCTGTTTCTCTGATCCATCTTTCTCTTTCATAGCCAGAATCAGATAGTTTTGATAATTACTGCCTTATAATATAGTGTAAGATCTGCTACTGCTAAATTGCTTTTTGTTACATTTTTAATTGATTTTTTTGATATTCTTGACTTTTTATTACTCCAAATGATGAAATTTTTTACTATCTCTTCTTGCAGGATTTTGTTGGTGATATAGAGAAATGATGATTAATGTGGATTTTATATCCTGCTACTTTGCTAAAATTATTGTTTGAAATAGCTTTTTAATTGAATCTGTAGGATTTTCCAAGTATATTATCATATCATCTTCAAAAAGAGATTTTATTACCTCATTGACCATTCTTATTCTTTCAATTTCTTTTTCTTCTGTTATTGCTTTTGCTAGCATTTCTAATATAATATTCAATAATATTGCTTATAATGAGGATCCTCATTTCACTCCTGATTTTATTAGGGAGGCTTCTAGCTTATTCCATTATTGATAATGACTGTTGATCATTTTAGGTAGATGTTTCTTATCATTTAAAAGGAAAAATCCTATTATTCCTATGCTTTCAAGTGTTTCTAATAGGAACGAGGGTTGTATTTTATCAAAGGACCTTTTTTTGGCATTTATTGATGTAATCATATGATTTTTGTTACTTTTGTTATTAATGTAATTTTATTTGTAGTTTTTCTTATGTTCAGCCATTCCTGCTATAAATCCCATTTGGTCATAATGTGTAATCTTTGTGATATATTATTATTATTATTATTATTATCTGCTATATAATATTTTATTTAGGGTTTTTGCTCCATATTCATTAGTGACATTGGTCTATAATTTCCTTTCTCTGATTCTGCTCTTCCTGGTTTAGATACCAGTACCATATGTGTTTTGTAAAAGGAGTATGGTAAGACTATTTCTTTGACTATTATTAAATAACTTATTTAATTTTGGAATTAGGTGATTTTTAAATGTTTGGTAAAATTCATTTGTAAATCTATTTGGTCATGATGTTTTTTTCTTAAGAAGCTTATTTATGGCCTGTTCAATTCCTTTTTCTAAAATAAGTTTATTTACATATTTTATCTCCTGTTCTGTTACTCTAGAGAGTTTATATTTTTTAAGTATTCTTCCATTTCATTTACTTTGTTAAATTTATCGCCATATAATTGGGCAAAATGACTTGTAATAACTGCTTTGATTCATCATTGTGCTATGTTTACCCCTTTCATTTTTGATATTAGTGATCTTGTTTTTTCTTTTCTCTTACTAAAAATCATGTTAACCAATAGTTTATTTTATTTTTTCATAAAACCAATTCTGAGTTTTATTTATTAAATCAATGGTTTTCTAACATTCAATTGTGTTAATCTCACCCTTAATTTTTAGGATTTCCAATTTGGTATTTAATTGGATATTTTATAATTGTTCTTTTCCTAGTTTTTTGAATTCTCATTTGCATACTCAATTCATTGATGTGCTCTATTTTATTTTCTATATACATTTTCCTTTATTACTCTTTTGAATACCACAAATTTTGGTATATTGCTTTATTATGATCATTCTTTTAAATAAAATTACTGTTTCTACAACTTGTTGTTTAATTCACTCATTCTTTTAATATTAGGCTCGTTAGTCTCCAGTTAATTTTTAATCCACTTTTCCATGGTCCCTTATTAAATATAATTTTTATTGCATTATGATTTGAAAAAATACATTCAATTTTTTTTCATTTAACTAAAATTTTGTGCCAATAGATGGCCAGTTTTTGTCAAGGTACCACCTATTAGTGAGGGGAGAAAAGTCATAATCCTTACTATTCCCATTCAATTCTTTCAGATATCATATTTAGCTAATATAAAATTTTATTCATCTTCTTGACTTCTTTCTTATTTATTTTTGATCAGATTTATCTAGTTCTGAAAGGAGAAGGCTAAAGTCCTTTACTATTACAGTTTTTCTCTCTATTTTCACTCATAATTCAATTAGATTTTCTTCTAAATATTTAGATGCTATAGCATTTGGTGCATATAGGTTTAATATTAATGTTATTTCATTATTTATGGTACCTATTAATATAAGTTTTCCTGTAATCTATTTTAATTTTAACTTTGTTTTTTTGCATCTTCTAAAGGATAATAAATTCTATTCTAGCCTTCAATTTTTCACTCTGTGTATCATTTTAAATAATATATAAACAACATATTATTGAATTCTGTTTTTAATCAATTCTGCTATCCATTTCCATGTCATGGTTAAGTAGAAGAGTTAATCTTGGTAAGGAGTAAGGCCTTTGTGTGTGACAAAAGTGAAGGAAGAGATAGTGGAGGAAGGGATGAGTAATAGGAGATAAAGAGAGATGACAGTAAGATCATAAGGAAGCTAGAGTAGGATTGCCTAGCAGCCCAGCTCAGTTGAACATGTATAATATAAAATTGTAGTGACCAAATCAGAATTATTCTATGAATTTCTCTAATTTTGTTCAGCAACATGTGTATAGGAATAAGGCAGCAGATGGAGGGAGAGACCCAAAGTTGAGACTTAGCAGGCCATAATTGGTAAAATGATGAAGAGGCTGGAGATTCAAGAGACAAAGAACTTAAGTTGAACTAGTTAACCAGGGGTTATGATGCTAATATAGGGGAGATAGTCTGGGAGAAAACTTAAGAGATCAAGGAATTGGAGATCACGATATATACAAAAAGCTGTGTGTGCCTGAGGTGGAGCAAAGGAACAAATCATGAAAACAAAATAGTTTGAGGAATGTCAATATATGTCAATATTTCAATATATATGTTGAAATTTCCTAGTGTGAGGGTAGGAGTTGGGTAGGAAAGAAAAATTGTAAGCTACTTATTAGGGAAGGTAGGGGAAAGACCTGGAGATCAACAGCTATGAGGATTCTGATTAGATGGTAAAGATGAGTAGCATGAATGGAAGAGAAGTTATTGAGTGATAGAAACAAGGAGAGAATTTGGAAGTGACAATAGGGAGCAAGGAGCATTCCAACTCCCTCTTGTTCAAGAAGTGGAATAGAAATGAAGGTACAGCTAATACTAGCAAGGATGGCCATGAAGGTTGTGTTATAGAGGTGGGGGCTTGTAAGAGAATCCAAGTTTCAATAATAGAATATGTTAAGATGAATGCAAGTTTGTTGCCTATGAAACAGGTATTCCAGAGGGCACAGTGGGAGAGGAAGGTGGTGTTTGGTTGGAGGTTTGCAGTGGAAGGTTTGAGGAAAATGAGAATAAAGAATAAAGTGATGGGGGACAGGGAAGGGGTTTTGGATGATGAGCTTTAGGAGTTCAAAATCACTGGGATGTGTAGAATATAACCAAGCGTGAGAATCCTTATCATCAAGTGGAAAGTGTCAACTGTCTTCCTAAAGAGGCTGCAGATCTAGCTGTCCACAGCTACAGCAAGAGATAGAAGGCAGTCAAATGATTAGATAGGAGGTCCCATTTCACTATCCCATCTCCCTTTTAAGTCTGGAAATTAAGCAGAAAATGGTACAGCAACAGATGGAAATCAAATCTGTACAGCACACTGACTTTCTTCTTATGATAGACAGAAGTAGCAAGAAATGGAAGGTCTGAGATCAAAGGCAAGGTTGTTCTTCTCTGCACTAGAGATTCTCCATTCGGAAGTTGGGAAATTAGACTGGCAACAGGAGGTGGGAGTTGACATGTGCTGGCACATATAAGGGTCAGTCCAACCTACCTTTTAAATTATTTCCTTTGATATTCTGGATTTTTTGTTCCTCCAAATGAATTTTATTATTTGCTAGCTCTATAAAATGTATTCTTGTGATAGTTTGATCAATATATTACTAAATTTATAAATTAATTTTGATAGAATTATCATTTTTAGTATATTAGCATGGCTTAGCCATGAAAAACATAAATATGTTTTTCCAGGTTTATAAATTGTTCTTTTTCTCTTTAAGAATTATTTTGTGATTGAAACTATCCAAGTATAGAGTATACTTAGACAGACTGACTTCCAAATGTTTTATGAACTGTGTAGTTATTTGGAGGGATTTTCTTTACTAGAAATTATGTCCTGGATCTGGTTATTATATTGAAATGATGCTCACTTTTGTGGGTTTGTTTTATAGCATAATGCTTTGCTGAAGTTATTGTCTCAGTTTCTTTGTTGACTCCCTAGGATTTTCTAAGTGAATCATTTACATCATCAGTAAATAAGAAAAGTTTTGTCTCCACTTTGCTTATCTGTACATTTTTAATGTCTCTAAGCTTACTGCAAAGGCATATCTTTCCTTTTCTATAGTGACCATATGAGGAAGGGGAACACAATCACATTGCTTCTAGATTCTTAAGCATTAACATAGTTCTAAATATTTTAAATGTGAGTTTTTTTGTCTAATAATTATTGATGAGATACTACTGGAGAAATTGAATCATCCATTGTCATATGTGCAACAAATGAAATAGGAAAAGAGAAGATGATGCTAAGTGGAAAGATGCCTTAATAGTAGAATTAACAGTGTTGGTTTTATTGTATGGTCAAAGGCAACATTTTGCAATGACCTTGAATCCATCCCCTATCATCTTCTTACACAACCTATCTCATTTTTTAATTTCTTCCATTCCTCCTTCCAACAAATGTTCAAGTCTCTTTCATCCTAAATACAAACTAAAAAAATCTTCTCTATGCTATTTTTCCTTAGCCAAAGATCTAGTAAAAGCTGCTTATAATTATTGTCTCTACTTCTCTCACTTTCAACATCTTCCAAAGTTACCAAGGATCTCATAATTATTAAATTTGATGACTTTTTATTAATCTTCACCTTATTTTTGTCCTCTCTGTAGCATTATATAGTAATGATCATCTTTTCCTCCTAGTTATTCTTTATTTGGAATTCTGTTACATATTTTCTTTTGGTTCTTCTGTCTAACCACTTCTTTTCAACTTTCTTTGATGAGTAACCATCTATGGATGCCTAAATTATGGATATACCTCAAGGCTATGCCTTAGGCTTTCTTTTCTACTATTTCTATAATCTCTTACTTATTGATTTTATCAGCACCTAAGGATTTAATATTTCTATGCAGGTCATTTCTAAATATGTATGTAGTTCCAATTTCTTTCCAGTCAAATATCACTATAATTATTAACTTATTAGATATCTCAAATGAATATGCAACAGACATATGAAATTTAATATGTCCAAAACAGAAGTCATTATATTCTTCCCCAAAACCCACTCCTCTCTGAACTTCCCTATTTCTATAAACTGATCTGTTCATGTAGATTTGAAATCTCAGTGTTACCTTTATTTACTTTCTCACTCACACTAGATATTCAATCAGTTGTCAATCTTGTTTCTGCCTCCACAGTATCTCTCACTTTTGCCACCTTCTTTCCATACAGCTTTCACTTTAGTCCAGGCCCTTAACTCTTACCCAGATCACTGCAGTAATTTCCTAATTGTGGTACCTCACCACCCCAACTTGTCTCCCTCCCCGCTTTAATCCATCCTCCATTCAGCCATCAGTGGCTCCTCATTATCTGTAAAATCAAATATTATCTCCTGTGTTTGGAATTTAAGGCCCTTTAAGAACTGATCCTAGCCTACCTTTCCAGTCTTATCACAATAGTATTCTCACATACTCTATTGTTTATCCAATAAGGCTTTGTTCATAATAAGCACTGAGAAAGCAAAATAAAACAAAATATCATGGAAAATAATTTTAGCTCATATTTGTTTTAGAGAATGAGAAGGTAGAGAGTTTCTATTAAGAACTTAATTAGACACTCCAAATTAAATTAACATATACTGAAATAATTAGCAAGACCTCAATATATAGATGGGCATAGGATAATAGCAAAAAAATATGTTGAAAACATGGTTCAGAAGAAGAAACGAGATATTGTAAGCCATATTAAAACTCAAGTCTTTCTACCATTGATACTTAAAAAAAAAAAAAAATCAGGAGATAACAGATAACACAAGCACTGAAAAAACACCACACACACAAAAATGAAATAGGTTATGCAACACTTAAGATGGAAGATAAGGTAGCCAAGGAAAATGCTGATATAAAACACAAACTCCATTGTAAAATTCTATAAGGCAGATTTTAGACAGTTAAACAGAAATGTCTCAAAATAACAAGAAGTTAAGAGATAAGAAAATTTACACAAAGCATAGTGACTCAATTTTAAACCAGATTTTCTTGAGAATACTTAAGAATAAAACCACAACAGTAAAAAACAACAACAGATTAAACATGCAAAAAAATCTGTTAAAATGTCTATAAGAAGATATTTTCTCCATTATTAATAATGGAGCTACCATGTTTAGGTTTTAATATCATAGTCTTTAATGTCCTATATGAGAAAGAAATTACACTAAAGAAAACAAAAGTGAGACCAGAAATTTAACTATACTAGGTATACCCAATGTAGGAGATGATGTTGAGGTATCAATTCTCAAAGTATCTGAAAAAAAAAGGATATAAAATGTTGAGGAAAAAACCACACATTTTTATTACTGAAAAAGAATATTAACTAAAAAGAGAAAATATTAACTACAAACTCTAGAATTATTTTCCCATGTCTATAAAATCTTTTATCAACACATATGTGAAGAAGTTATGAAAAAGGAAGCAGGCTTTTGTGGATGATATGCTGAAGAAGATTAGAATAATAACTAGGGTTCAGATAGCATTGTCTCAAGCAAGACTTTTTTTTTCCTACCCCTGCAGCTTCAGTACAGATGAGCTCCCCAGGTTCTAGCTCCCTGCCTTATCCCTCTCCTTTCCTCAAGCAAAAAAATTTAATTACTGAACACTTCTAATTAGTAATCCTAATAGTCAAAAGACTCATAGATGAAAAGAAAACAAAATCCCACAGTGATCATTTTGTTGATTTTAACATTTTAATTCAATAGAGTGAAATGTAGCATTTTTCTAAAAACTGTCTGCAGATATTAAACTCATTTATAATTCCTTGAAAAATGTAATAATAGATAACTTTGATTGATGGTCTTCTGATTATTAATATCAATTCAAGAGATAACACTAAGGAGATGAATGCTCCCCAAATGTGTTTGCCATCATCATAGAGGTTTTTCAGACAGAATCTGATTTGAAAAGGAATTCCCTACAGATAGTGAGATCCACTTTTTGTAAATGACATTACAGACTACATCCAGCCTCTAGAACACAACAAAACCTCCTAAATAAAATCTACAATTATTCCAAGTATTCAGTCTAACGAACCCCTTGGGGAAATAAATACACACATACACACGGTGAAAAATAGCCACTGTTCAAAAGTACAGTTGAATCAAAATCTTTTAGAGGCAGTCCATTAGTATAAATGTCTTGGAACGTCACTTGGAAAGATGGGCAAGGAGTTAGAATGAGAACTCAAAAAGGAAGAATTATCTTTGAAAACTGTATGTTGCTTTTAACAACTAAATATAAATGGAATACTACAGTCTCAGAACAATTAAAATTGTGGATTATCCAATAAACAATGGAAAGATAGACATATGGTGGGTGGCAAAAGATATCATCAGCAAAGAATTTCACAGAAGTGAAGGGAATAAAAGATATCAAAGAGATGCATAACAAGGAAACAAGGTAAGTCAGTCACATAGCAAGATTAAGAATAAGCCTCCCTGTTCCACTGGTATCTGTGAAATGTAATAAGATGTCCAGTGTACCTCTTATAGGGGATTTTTGGCAAGATGGTAAGAGGTGTAGAGAGTAAGGTATTAAGAGAACCCACATTGATGGGATTATTTAAGTATTACAGAAGGCAAGATATATAATAGGCCCCTGGTACTCTGCCCTGTTAAAACCACATCTGTAGCAATGTGCTCAGTTTGGGGTGCCACATTTTAGAAAAAGTATTTACAGAGGAGTAATGATGGTGAGAGTAATAGAAATCATAGTAGGAGACATACAAGAATTAGTTGAAGGAAACAGGGATGGTTAGCCTTGAGAAAAGATGATAGTAAATATATTCAAATATTTGAATAGCTTTCACATAGAAGAGGGATTATTCTCAGAAAGCAAAAGCAAAAAGTGTAAACTATAGCTTACCTAAAAATTGGGTAATCTAGGGAGTAGATATAATGCCTGAGAAACTGAATCAAGATAGAGATTAGAGAGTATTTAATAATTTATTTTATTTTATTTATAATATAAATATTTAATTTTTAAATTAAAATTAATAAAAATAATATAAATATAAATAAAAAATAAAAAATATTTATTTTAAAGGGAGAGATTTACTGGGACCAAATGGATCCATGATTTGGTCCCAGGGAGGAATTAGACTATTGTCTCCAAGAATCCAGCAAACAATGTGAGTTCTCAATGACATATATACATATCATTCAGACTCAGGGGGGTAGACTGAGGCAGGGGCAGAGTCAGGGTGCTGAGAGTGGGAACGGGACTCTGACAGGGTCAGGCAAGCCACTGGAGATGGGATGATATAATAAGGGGAGGAATCCTGGACATGGGAAGAGGCATCTTGATAAGACAGTATCTGACATTCTGATAGCTTGAGATGGGGAAAGGCATTGACATTCTAAAAAATAAGATCTTTTAACCTTATCAAATATTCTGATTAAGAGGGAGGGGTGATTGAGCATTATAATTATAAACTGAGGCAGAACAATTAGGAAAATGGAGGCAGGACTGAGTCAGGATAATGAGGGAAACTGAGTCAGGACAATAAAAGATAACTGTGGCATAACAGAGATGGAGAATTATTCATCACTGAGGTCTTAAATTCCAGAGACTAGAAGACCAATTCTCAGAGATATTATAAATGGGATTCATATTTAGGTATGGATTGATCTTCAGGTACTTTCCTTTTCTGATTTCTGCAATTCTTTTTTTCCCCTCCCTTCTCAGGGATGTGCCTTTTGATTTAGAGATGGATCTAAGCCTACAAGTTCTTTTGAGACACCTACAATCCTGATATGGAGCCTCAACATTTTTTCTGAACCCCCAATATTATCTTAAATTTCAATCCTACATCATTGATTACCTGCTAGATATCAGCTAGATATCCCATTAGTCTCCAAAATTCAACATATTGTTGAATGTTGCTGATCTTGCCCGATCCAAAGGCTAAAAATTGGCTGAGACAAAATTAGAACCTACCTGCAGCTTTCTCTATGAACTTTTTAGTTGTTGTTCAAAACAGCTTTTATAACAGCTTCTCCAAGCTGTGCTTCCCATGAGACTCTCTGTTTAAATGCATTTAATCTGTCCTGCTCTGCCCATCTTGGACATTCCTGCATCCTGGTGCTGCATGGCAGTTCCCCATTATAATTCCTTTGTCTCAATAAAACCCTATATTTTTACTGTTTTGGTAGTCTTTTTTATTTCAAATTAACATATCTGGTATCAAGAAGTAGGATTCAAAGAACTATTTATCCAAGTCCACGTGCAACCACAGATGCCTTGTACCAGTAGAGACCACTTATGTTCCAGTCTAGATTTGATTCCATGGTTTGGCCTGGGTGAGTAACTCTCTTGAATTTTCCCAATTCCCATCTTTTTTTGGTTGATAAGTCTTGACTCTTAAACTGAGGATTTGTTAAAGACTCTTGGGCAATTTGGGATCTGTTCTAGGATGACTACTGGGCTTGTAATTATGAACTATAAGTGGCCACTCCATAAGGTCCAGCTGTGTAACACGTTTTATATTTTTGGTCTGCTTTTATGGAGTTCCACTTGTTTTAAGTGTGCTTTGTGTAGTGTGTGTGTGTGAACATAAGTGAAAAGCTGACTGATTTTTTTTTTCTTCCCCACATGGGTCTGACAAGTAGGAACCGTGTGGTAATAATACATAATGGGAACCAATAATAACAAAACAGCATTGAGAAAGAAATACTTTGAGATGACTTTTTCTCCAGGTATTCCTTTTCCCCTCCCCAGCCAATTAATTTGAACAAGTTCCTTTTCTTTGAACAGGTTTGATAAGCATATTTATGTTTATCACTGAGCTGTGCAAGTCTCTCTGCCAGAAAAAAAAATAGAACTGTTAGAAAAGTAATTTATACAGAAAAGTAGAGAATTGATTTTCCTTTACCTGCTTTCAAGTAATTTGTTTCTAACTAACTAAAACGTTAATTGGGAATTGATCTTGATTATTAGAAACGGTAAATGGAGGTTTAATTGAACCCCAAAATTAATGTTTGTAAATTACATTCAATTTGAAATTGGGGAACTGTTTGGGTTCTTGAGCATCAATCAATGTGTTTTAAATGTTAATTCATGGAAAATGGAAAAATTTGTGTGAATTGAGCACCAAACAATGTCTATATACATACATATATTTACATATGTATATATGCATGCATGTCTATACACATACACATATGATGAGATCTTGGGTTACTAGGTAGATTGGCAGAAAAAGCTTGAAGTACCAATAAAATTATTCTCTAAGACTAGCAGAAAGGGCACCGAAACCCTTATAGTCCCACTCTTGTGGCGGTCTCCTATAATTCCACTTTACTGTATCCAATCAGAAAGTCAAGTTATGTCAAACACTCAGATTAAATTTCCTCTAACAATTTGTGTATGGCCCACACCATCTTAACAGAATCTCTTTTGGGTTAACCCACCACAGCATTCTCCCTCATGGTCTTTCCTATCTCCTCCCTCATTCCTCTTGGTGTCTTTCTCCTCCTTACAGCTAACTAACTCTTTTAGGATGCTAATTCCTTTTTAGGATTTAGCTGCCAATCAATGTCATACTCCTACCTCAGGGTGTATTCTTTTTTTCTGGGGTTAGTTTTGAGTTCCACTAGAGAACTTGTCTTTTTCATTGTTAATTATTAAATGTTCTCACAAATCTATTTCATATTTGCCATTCCTGGTGTCTATTTTACCTTTTCATTTTGTCTGTAATCTCTTCTCTTAAATAAATGTCCCTTTTGACAAAAAGAACGGTCATTACAAATTCATCACATGACTGTACTCCAACATTTGGTGCCAATTGTTCTCCTCAATCTTGGTATTTGATCCTAAACCTTAATCTCATCATTTGGTACCTATCTCAAATTCCATAGATTTTGCCTAAACCAAAAATTAGGCCTATACCTAAAATAATTCTAACAACACTTGTAACACTTGCTCCAATGTACTGATGGGGCATAGGAGTAGAGAAGCACTGAACTCCAAAATATATATTGGGTTTTTGGATTCTTCCTATATGGTCCATTGTGGTGTTTTCTTCTTTAATGCTTCTCTCTATGAGCAGGTTTCTTGGGGAGGTTTTCTGGAGGCATTTCAGTTCAGAGTAATAATCACCTCAAATACAGCCAGCTGATAAAATCCAAATGTTTATTTCTTATTTCTTTCCAAGCCCAGTTAGTTTTCTTAGAGGCCTCTCTCTCTCCTTGGTTCTAAGAGCTCTTGCAGCTTTGTCCTTTGCTTCTGCCTCTGCTTTCTTCAGCCTCCAGCCAGCACAAAGGTGGAAGATGGAATGAATCTGTCTCCACCTCTGACAGTGGGCTTCTCTGTCTCCCAGAGTCCTCGCCGCTGTGTCTGTCCCAGAGTGCCTCTGTGTCTGTTCCAGAGTGCTTTGTGGCCCTAAGAGCTTCTTGCTTATATGAGCTCTCTAAAGGTGTGAACACAAGCATTGTTTCTATCAGTTCCACTTAGTACCTTGTTTCTTCTGGCCCATAACATCTCCTCATAAGATCAGATCAATCATACCGAACCATGCTAAATTAGATAATTATTGTCTCTATCAACTCTAATAATTTACACTTTGTAAGGATTCCAACAGTCCATCAAGTGTTAGGGAGGACTTTGAACCTCCAAAATATATTGGGATCTTGAGTGAGTGTCTTGAAGTGTCTCAAAGGGCAAAGATATGAGCTAAGCTCCCTAGTAAAATTCACAATTAACCAGGGAGAAGGTGCCATAACAAAGGAGAAACATCATTAGGCAAGGCAAATTCTTAAAAGAATCTGCCACCATAAGGCAGGTGGTTCCTAATGAACCCATGAAGCCAAAAGATGTGTTAAATGGCTAAAGAAGTTGAGTGGGGCAGAGAGATTACACCACTGAGTGGCAGGCTAACCCTAAAAGGAATTAAGGTCCTAGTTGGGGGCAGGGAGGATATTTTTAGTAAAAGATAAATAACCTTGGGGGTTGACAAGAAAACTTGATCTTCTGATTTGACATAGTAATTGTAGGGTTTGGCAATGTCAGGAATTGAACAGTAATTTAACCAGGATAACTTAGGATAACAAAAGACCTAATCAGAATCAAAAAAGATAATCATATATCAGTGATCCTCCCAGTCTGCCTGGCTTCCATATTTTTTATAGTAATTCAGGCTCTTTCTGTTAATGCCCCTCCTTAAGGCCCTTCTAGATACTAGGTTGCTAAAAGAGACTGTTGTGTCACAGTTCCCTTTTAATGTCCTGACCCAGTTTCTCTAATAGTCCTATTTAGTTACTCTGCCTCAGGTTATAACCTTTCCCTCTTAATATTTAATGAGATAAAGGTTTTATATCTTTAGGCTATAATCATTCCTTCTTAATGTTTGACAGGATAAAAGTCTATCCATTTTAGACATCATTAGAATATCAGTAACCTCTCCAGTACCTCCCTCCATTATGTTATCCTATGTACTTCCCTCATTAGGTTATACTCATCCAGGTACCTTCCCCAGTATGTCATTGTTCTTGTTATCCTATAGAAAATCTTGCTGTCCGGATACTCAAGGCTGGATTCATAGTCACGTTCAGCCCTGGGACCAAACATAGATCATTTGGTCCCAGTAAATCTCTCCATTTAATAAACTATTAAATTGCTCTCTAATCTCTGTCTTACTCAGTTTCTCCAGCATTACAAGACAAGGCCTTTTGTTGCGATCTTATTCACCCTCATCAATACCTTGAATTAACTTAATAATTAACAATTATGGAATTAAATTTGTAAAGATTTATGTATATATGTATATACATTTCCTAGTATTGTTAACATAAAGATTAATTATAAGCAAAAATTTCTTCATTGTTCTATCTTGTAACATGTATGAGACTTGCTATTTGACATGGTTATAAATTTGTTTCAGCTCTCTTGGTATCATGGTAAAATTCTGTAATAATCAAACCTGAGGGCTATGAGATATCTTTCAATATAAGTTCTTCCTATCACTGTTAAGCAAAATTCACTAAATGTTGGATTGTTCACTTGTTAATCTTTGGAGTTTTAATCAGGGATAACTAGTCAAGCATTCATAGCATCCTCATTTTTTGTAGAAATTAAGTTCTACCTCAATTTGTTCTTTTGCATTAAAGCTGCATATAATCTTCTAAGATAATTTGGAAATGCATTCAACTGAATTGAAGTCACCTGACTGGTAATGAGTTTTGTTTCAAATTTCGCATCACTCATAAACATAGTGCAGCTCTGTGAAAGAATGTGAGTATTGCTCCACTTAGAAAACTGAATCCCCTCTCCCATTTAAAATATGCCTCGATAAGGGAGGAGAGTAAATAAGAAATTGTTTACATCTTTAATCAATTTAATCTTAATAGACTATAGTCTTAGAAACATATTTTTGCTTTAGAGGGTTAATAATTTTATTAAGTACTGATAACCACCTTTTAAACCAGATTAAATTTTAAGCTATATTTGAGAAAGAGCAGTAATGGAAGAAAAATTAAGGGAAATTATTAATAAAATGTTTTGGGGAAATTCCCAGTTCCCATTCCCCCCCAAAAAAATCCTAATTTTAAAAGTCTAGTCTCTGGAAGGACATTGCTGATAATGAGATTAGGCTAATAACTCTCCCTCAGACCCCACCAGATAAGGTAATTATTATGTTCTGTTCAGGCTTGAGTTAAAACATAAATTCTTTGAATAAATTGCCCAAGGTTGGGATTAATTTAAATAAATGATTTAGTCAAAGTTCAGGTCCAATCCCTCATTGATTAATGAGGAAAAGAATATCACAATCTGGGTTGATTCCCATCAAAGGAAACACCTCCTCTTCCTAACGCTATATAAACTGTGAGCCTGCCACAAAGTTTATCTTCAGTCTAAGAGAGATAGCCAAATGACCATTATTTTATTAATAAATGTGCTAAAATTATTAATAAAATAATTAAATTACCCAGAAACCATGTGTTTCAAACCTTCTTAATCATCATAAAAGAAGAATGTTACTTAAAATCTATTATGTGATATCTTTGAAGGCCTGATAATTTTTTGCTAGCTAATTTATTGCAACAGCTTGACAATGTTGATAACAATTGTATTCAACTCCTTGTGATTAGTGAGACTTTGCTATCTGAAGCCAAACCTTTTGGGATGTGAATTTTCTTTTTAAGCTTCATTTTCAAATTTTGTTGTGACCTTGAGCCAATACTTCATGCTCAAGGGGAAATGCAAGCAGCTTAATAGGAGTGTGATCTGTTACATATGGCCAGTGGATATCTGTCCCAGGAAAAAAGACTGAGAAACGCAACTTTGGGAAAAGCAAGGTAGGACCCTCTTGACTTAGCTTTTTATACAAGAAATTTTCCCACCTGGTTAATTCTTAATCTAGTTGTGGTCATCTTATGGTATTCTCACCTAGAATCAAATGGAAGTTAAGTGTGCTATATCATTCTGGGCTTTGGCCCAGAGGGTGCTATGGTGGTTTCAATCTGCTTTTTACTCTCATAAAAAAAATTTCTATAACTAGGGCAAGTCCTTCTTTAACTGTTGTTGCATTACTTAAAACATCTCCTTCCATTTTCAATCTAAAGATTCCATATTCTGAACAACCAAGGAAATGAGTATTTGGCTTTGTCACCTGCCTATTTAAAGTATATTCATGTATAAGATAAGGTCTTTAAATTTTTCAAAATGTCATGATTGTAAGAGTTTGTAGAATCAGTATATACATATTAGTTAATAATTAGACCCAAAACTTCTTTAATTTTGTTCTAAAGAAAAGGCTTAATCTTAAAGAAAAATAAGTTATGAAATATCCTGTGTAACCTCCAAGGGATTTTCAGTTTTTTACTTAGTTTTATTATTTAATGTGGGATTAACATTTGTATATAGAACATGCTCTGAAATGCAAGCAAACTGCACAAGGATTTAGAGAATTTGATAATAGTGATCTAGGCAAGTGTAATATCCAATCCCTTTAAGTATGGTAATTGAACAAGTTTTACTAAAGACAACTCAATTGATACATTCTGGAATTATTTACTTACTCTATTCAGATCAACTCACCACAGCCTTTTGTTAAAATAAGCATCTTTTGAGTGAATTCACTTGTGTGCATACTTAGAAAGAATGTTGTTATTAGATATTTAGCAGCATATCATCCTCCTAAAGGGGAAAGAATTCTCCTATTGACCAGTGAAAAAGACATTTCAGTTTTCATGCTCCTGGAATTCAAATATTACCATGACTCTATGTATTCAATTAACATTTTTCATTGATAAATATTTGAGCAATCACTTTAGAAAAGCATAATATCTTTGTTAAAAAACAAAATTTTAAAGTAATAGGCACAAAAAAAGTATTATAAATTAAGTATCTTGAATTCTGTTCTTGGAATGGCAGAAAAGTATATATAGGAAAATTGTTTCATTTAACAATAGGATATTTGACTAGAATTTATTACTATCTGGTGTTTTTGTTTCAAAGTATTTTAATACTATTTTTTCTGTTTCCTTCCATTAATATTTTGATTCAACACCAGATTTTAAACTTTGGTAATCTGATTTGATTTGTAGATTTTGTCTATCTACTTTTTAAATGTTTTCTTAACTATAATGTTATTATATTTTGATGCAAATTTCATTTTCATACACATCTGACCTCAGTAAGGTACCATCTATCTTTATTTTTTTCTTCCTCTCTGAAAGGTAATTAAGTATCTCTAAGTCTACTCCAATACTGAAATATGTATAAGTTGCCTAGGTAGTATTGAGATAAGGTGAGATCTTTCAAGACAGTTGTGAAAATCGAGTAAGGCTTCATCTATTTCAAAGTTTGAGTAGGGCTGAAGGACTTTAAGCATTAAGTCAAGGGCATACTTAAAGTCTCCCAGTTATCCCTGTAAGGGCATACTTAAGTCCCCTTCTTGTTATCCTCCCTATTTCAGTCAAATATGGGCAACTATGTACTTATTGGTCAAGTTCAATTTCTTGGGTAGTTTAGAATGTAAGATCCTCAGCTAATAAGGATGAGGGTCAGTGGTGGGAGAGGGTATTTGCATTAGGGATTAAAAGTGTTTACCCTGCCCCCTGTGGTGCTTCCTCCCTTCCATTGTCTGCTCAATGGGTGGGACACCCGATTCTCAGGAGAACTATAATAAACTTTGCTTTGCTTCTAGAGTCTTTTTTTATTAAATGGCTTCTGACCCACACAGTATCATATCTGTTCAAGAAATCTCTGATGATTACTATTAAAATTAATTTCTAATGAAAATGTAATGAAAAGATGCTACTAAAAATTTATCGTATATTTAATTAAATGAAGATGACTAATGAGATTAACTTTCATCACTGCTCTATAAATGAATGCCAAGTGATTTAAAGGCCATCAAGATATTCCAATCAGTGTAGTAATGCTTCAAGCTTATTGTTCTGACAGCATGGATCAATAAGTTCTTCACTAAGTGCTTTGCAATAATTTAAAATCAAGCACCTAAGATACTGATGTGTGTGAATACACATACAGACACGGACGCACATGCACAGACACATGCAAAAAAACCTGAAGAGTGATCTATTCCTTTCAAAAATTTTTGTAGATTTATCACACTGAGATATTAAGATGTACATTTTGCTATTATTCATTGTGTCACATATTCCAGAATGCCTAGGAGGAGAGACTTCCAGAAGACCAGACAATTGCAGTAGATGTTCTCAGGAATCAGACAGTAGCATGAGTTGCCTGAGTCCTAAAATATGATGGATTGGTGAAATGGACACGAGAGTGGGTTACCTTTCCCTTCCATTTCTTCACCATTAGTCATTGTTCTTTGTAAGGCATTTCTGGCTAAGGGGACTCACCCCAAGAGTTTCCATCAATGAGTCAGTCATTTCTGTGCCTCCTTTGGTCAATGACTGAATTAATCTTGACCAAGAAGGGAGGATGTTGAATGCAGTTGACCTTGCCTGAGTTGCCTGAGGTCAACTGAAACCAGAGCCTCATACCCTTTTTATCTATGGACTTACAGTTATAATGCAAAATAACTTACATATCCAATCTTTGCCTTCCATGAGACTCCTTGTCTGCAGATTATATATAGATGTAACACCCTGCCCTATTCTGCTCCTCTTGGGTGTTCCTGCATCCTGACATTGAATTGCAATTCCCTTTCCTTGGTTGAAAGACCCTAGTTTTTGCAGTGTTCTTGATATGAGGTGGCAATATTCAAAATAGAACATTATCTTGCTCATTAGATCTGCTCTTCTTCCAAGTATTCCCATGTCTGTGGAGGACATTACCTTCCTCTCAGTCACTGAGGTTCTTAATTCTAGTTATTCTTAACTTTTATCTCTTCATTATATCCTATATCTTGTCAATCATACTTATACATCTTTTATATCCATTCCCTTCTCTCACTCACATATTTCAAATACATGTCACCTCCTCTCTAGATTATTTTTATAACATATCAAGTGGCTTTTCTGCTTACAGTTATCTCCCCATTCTCAAATCCATCTTCTACAAAGCTATCAAAATAGTATTCCTAAAGCACAGGTCAGACCAGGTTGCTCATGTCCAAAAACTTTAGTAATTCCCTACTGTTTAAAGTATAAAATACAAACTCCTTAGGACAGTATTGAAGATGCTGTTATCTGCCTCAAATCTATTTTTCTAGATTTATTTCATTATTCCTCTTATATGCAAGGCAAAGTAAATTGATTATTGTTCTTTGATTCAAGTCGATCTCTTGCTTCAATGCATTCACATATGTCATCCTCTATAATCTTCATTTTCATCCCTCAGAATCTATTTCTTTAAGATAAAATTCTATCATACTTCTGTGAAGCGTTTCCAGATTCTTTGTCTCATTTTTAGTGTTATTTCCCTGCTGAAATCATGCTGTATTTACTTATTTGTATATTGCACATATGTGTTAGTTACTAGAGCATAAATTCATTAATGGGAGGAAAGGCTTCATTTTTATATTTGAATCCCCAGTGCCTTGCATTTAAGAAGTGACTAATAAATATTTGTTGAAATTAATGCAGTTGGGGCAGCTAGTTAGTGGAGTGAATATTAACACCAGCCCTGAAGTCAGGAGGACCTTAGTTCAAATCTGGCCTCAAATACTTAACAACTCCTACCTGGGCAAGTCACTTAACCTCAGTTGCCTCAGCAAAAAAACATAACAAAACAAAAAAAAAAAAAAAAAAAGAAAGAAAGAAATTAATGGAGTTGCTTCTCATTTAGGGACTCTTTGGTTCATCTTTAACTTACCTCCATCATTATTTTCAAAGCATATCTTTCATCTTCTCTTTTTGTAACAGCTTTTGCTTCAGTCAGTTCTTTTGCTTTTGCTTGTGCTTGTAAAACAGATTTTTCTCTTATTCTTTGCATCATTTCTTTGTCAACTGAAAGTTTAGAAATTTTATTTAAAATAGGACCACTGTGAATATTATTTTTATTTTGAAAAAAATGTATTAAATAATAAATGTATTTTACTTATATGTTGTATATTTATAAATATTTTACATGTAAATATATTAACACATATATTTATATAAATAATAAACATTTATTAAGCCCCTCTTATGTGTCAAGCACCATACTAAGTGCTAAGAATACAAATACAAATAAAAACAAAGACAGGTCCTGCTATTAAGGAGCTTATAATCAAATGGGAGAAGACAACACATAAAAGGAAACTGAAAAGGAATAAAGGAGAAGAAGGGAACATGACAGAGTATTCTAAAGAAGTCTAGAATCAGTATTGATGCTAGGAAAAAATAAGAAAAATTATGTTGAACCCCCTTCTTAAAATAGTAATGTATATTTGAAACTAACAGAAATGGTCCAAAGTAGGTGATAAAGCATCAGATAAGTGAATAATAATCTGGGACCTATATGACCAACAAAGAACTTTCTAACCTTTTCTTAAAGACCAAATGGACAATTTTTGGAAGCAAATATCAGATAATATAACTATAATTTTATTCCATTGGTCTTATCTATTAGGCGATATTCTGAAAATCTTTTTTGGAATATTTCTTCAAAAAGCCTCATTGGCTATGTAAATAACAAAAATAAATTTGGGAAAACAATTATCATATTATAGTACAAAGTGTTTTAGAGAAAATCACATGCCAATACTCCTTTACTTTGTCAAAGTACTTCTTGCTCTGCCAAGGGAAAAACACCAGCTATTGACTTAGAGAGTTAACTCTCCAAAAATGTTTGGTTATACCAAGCTCTGACTCTGATGACTCCAGGTTCACCCTTGATAACACCTGACATCAGGTGTTAGTGACAATCAGTGAAGTGCCAATTCACATTCTCAGTAATGCTTTAAATATGCCATTCTTCTTGGTTCCAGTTTTTGATGTGACAAAATCGAGATTTATACACAGAAGATAGATTAATATGGAAAACTAGTATGGAAAAGAAGGCAGGATATGATGATAATTTGATGCATTCAAATAGTGAGAACTAAGACTGTTTCACCTCTTTCCCTGGCCTTTTCTATAAGATGCCTTTTCTTAATAATTCTGTCTTCTTGATATTATTTTCAATTTATCTAATTGTTTGTACACAGTTGTTTGAATATTATCTTCCTTCATGAAACTATGAGCTCCCTGAGAGGAAGAACTGTCTTCTGCCATTCTTTGTATCCCCAGTTCCAGGTACAGTCCTGGCATCCTTGGAAGCACTTCATAAAAGCTACTTGACTAAGACTAAATACAAGGAGTCCTCCTATTTCCTTAGAAAAATAGTAGCCTGGCATCATGGATAAAGGGTCAGCCGTGGAGTCAGGAAGACCTGGGGTGAAATCCCGTTTCTGACATAGACTGTGTGACATAGACAAATCACAACTTCTCAGTACCCCAATCAACTCTCTAAGGGCAGAACAACAGTAATAATGATAACAACATCACTAATATTTATATAAGGTTTTACAAATATTACCTAATTTGCTAATATGTATAAACTAGAATATGTTATAGGAGGTGCTAAACTATATGAACATAGTTTCTACATACTCTTTAGGCTGTAATTCAAGAAAAAAATAGATATTTTCCCAAAGGCATATTAAAGACTATTAAGGGGACCTCTGAACTTGTCTTTCTGAGTTTCCATATTTTTCAGAAACATAGGACTCAGAGCCTGTAATGGGCTGAGGCTTGAGTTGATGCACTGAGGTCCCAAGCATGTGAGTAATTGGACCATACTCTATTAATATATATGCTTGGAGAAAGAATGGCCCCTACCCACTCTGTGCAAGTCCTGATGTGTTGTATAGGAAATGACGATGTTGGTGGGTGGAGGCAGGGGAATAGAGAAGGAAGCAGAAACAGAGACTGCTGGCTGGCGTCTTGTCACAGCTGCTGGCATTGCTATCGCGACCACCCTTCACCTCCAATTCCCTTCTGCTAGCTGGCTTCCTGTTACAGCTGCCCATATTGCTATCACAATCCTTCTTCATCTCTTCACTTCAATAAAGATTGAAGATTTTTCCCTTAACCTGAATTCCTGACTCGGGATGATTTTAAATACGCGGTCATCACAAGAGCCCTGAATGTGTCAAGGATGAACCTTTCCCCTACCTCCTACCTCATCTAAGCTGACAAAATTTGTTGTTTGTATCCCAAATCAGACTCCCTGTGTGTCCTTGGAAGTCAAGATAGGTGCTAGACACTCTGCTCTAGGATGGGAAATTGTTCCTGCAGCTAAAACTCTTGTAGATAAGCAAACCAGCCATTGTGATGAAGATGAGTCTTTCTGACTCTAGGCACAGCACTCTATCCTCTATGCCACTTAGCTATCCCATTCTTTTAGTAACCTATTTCTAATTATTAGGTTATCACGGATTATCACTGTGGTTCAGTACAGAACCTTATGTTGACCCTTATATAACCTCAGCCTAATATATCTTGAACATGCCCTAACCATGCTCAGGGCCAAATCTGCATTGAGGTTTCTTCTTATGGTCTAAGATACCCTGGTTTGATCTTATAGACAGACAAGATAAATCAAATTACACTCCAGCACTTTTCCAAACACAGATAGTAAATAACAATCCCTTGAACTCTAACAACACAGGCTATAACTTCTAAGAATTTATATCAACTCACATACAAGAATAAGTAAAGATAGAACATTAAGATCAATGCTATTATAGGAATTTTTTGGCTGAATCCTGGACCCTTTCCCAATCTCCTAAACTGTAAATCCACTGCTGAGAAATTTTTGGCTTTCTCAAAAATAATCTCACCAATCACCTGCACCAGCCCCTTCCATGAAAATGATTTTAATATCCCTGGTCTTAATTATTGCTAGGAAACTAGCAAACAACTATCCCCAGGAGTTTTACATTTCTACCTACTGTGCTGGTCCCTTCCTAGTAGTGGAAGAAAATGGCTGCTCCCTCTGTATATGCACATCCCAGTTTTGCCCTCTCAGCAGCTGCTGAATTTATTGTTTTATTTCTTCTGCAGCTATTATAGGAATAGTTCTCTTCTACTTTTACTCATACTATCCTTAGTCTTGCTCTCATTTTAGCAAATACTACTCCCTTGGTAACAATTCCCTCTACTCACTGCATTAAACAACAGATATTATGACTCCAGCTGCTGACATAGAGATCAAAGGGAGCTGAGAAATTATTGCTAATAAATTAGTAATTTAATATGCTTAACCACTCCCTTCCCTCCATCTACCTAGCATGGATATTTTTGTTTTAAAAGAAGTTGCTTATTAATCTGAAGTTAGTAGGACAATATTTCATTGATTGATAACAGAGATATATTGATAACAGATAA
This sequence comes from Antechinus flavipes, assembly GCF_016432865.1. Classification (NCBI taxonomy): domain Eukaryota; kingdom Metazoa; phylum Chordata; class Mammalia; order Dasyuromorphia; family Dasyuridae; genus Antechinus; species Antechinus flavipes. The sequence continues at coordinate 527,837,205 of NC_067399.1, forward strand.
CATAGATTGATAACAGAGATATATTGGAGCAAAGAGATCCTTTATGTAAAGTCAAAATTACAAGTTATCCCCAAATAAAAACAAAGTAGTTGCCTCAAAACTTTAGAAATTAGAACTGACTGCACACATATATTGTATCCAGGATATACTGTAACCTATTCAACATGTAAAGGACTGCTTGCCATCTGGGGGAAGGGGTGGAGGGAGGGAGGGGAAAAATCGGAACAGAAATGAATGCAAGGGATAATGCTGTAAAAAATTACCCTGGCATGCGTTCTATCAATAAAAAGATATTAAAAAAAAAAAAAGAGGTTCAAGGGTTATTTTGTCTTTTTTGTTGTTGTTGTTGTTAAATAAAATGTTGGCCTCTTTAGAAATTGTTTGGGAAAAAAAAAAAAAAAGAAATTAGAACCGATTGTCTAAAGCTCATTTAGTCACAAAGACCAAGAGACCTCTCTCTTAATTCAGGACAAGTTCCATTATAAGTAAATAGATGTATTTGGAAATCATTCTCAAGAGAATCTTTTTGCAAAAGAGATCTTAGTCAATGATACAAATATCTTAGAAAATTCAAGTTGTGTGCCAGGAAGACTATGTAGGCTCTTCCAAAATTATACCTTTTTTTTTTTTTTTTTTTGACATCTAGAATAAGAAATAACCCTATTTTTCCTTAATCATGAGAACTTAGAGCATGGAGAAGACAGGGAAATTATTCTTCTGATTTGAGAGGTAACTATCACCTTCTAAATAAATTTGAAGTAGGTCTGCAGATAACAATATTTTAAAGGAAAGCATTTTTAAGAATAACTTCTTAAAATCAAAGACATATGGAAAAACCACACCAGATCATGCAGATAAAAATCCAGCATCTTGACAATCCTTACTCTGAGACATACTGGTTATGTTATATAGTGATGTAAGTCTTTTAATCTCTTAATGCCCTAGGAATCCAACACTGAAAGTTTCAGAGAAGGCACTATCTTCTACTGGTAGAGGGCAAAATATTTCAACTGCATTTGTGTTTTGTTAATAGTCAGATAGTGAGATTTTGTGAAAAAGGTTGTTGGTTTCCATGATGTCAATGTAAAATATCAGAGATAAACTCACTTACCTTAATGGAAACTTGGTGTAGAGAAGGGGATTGGGACTAGATTCTCTAAATGAGAAATTTATTTATCTAAATGCTTATTGAACCCATTTTTTTTTTTTTTGGTTACATTACTTTCTGTGAAAACAATCTCTGTAAATTCACTCACTACTCTCTGAAGTTCTATGACTCAACAACAACACAAACCATTGCTTTGTTTTTTAAGCTGAGAGATTATATTCTAAGGTTTTCATAACTTGAGTGTTCATCCAAACTATAATCTTTATGTTTCTATAAAATTTAGTCTTATTCTCTCTTGGTCTTCATCTTTCCAGATTAAAGATTCCTTTTGTTTTCTCTTAAATTCATCATTACCTTGATATTTGAATGAACAAATCATATCCTTTCTAGCTTTCATATTATTTGTTGGGATACAGTAACCAAAATTAAATATGATACTATATAAATATGATACATAGATAAATTAAATTTTTTTACAAAGTTAGGATGAAGTTTTTTGATTTGTTTTTGCTATCCTTTGTAGAGATACTAAGCATTTTTGCACAATACTGGATTACCTGACATCTCACAAAGTACTTAGCTTATTTACACTATAACCCAAGATGTTATTTTTACTTGAATCCAGAGCTTGCTTCTAAATACTAAAAGTCTGTGTACAGAGTTATTTGGACTCTGTATTTGGACAGAATCATCATACTAGAAGAAACTCTGAAGGTTAAATCACTTTATAGGACAATAGTTGGAATACTTTGCATCACCATAGAGAGAAAATCTTCTCTCACTGATCATCTGAGAGAAGCAAGTCAAATCAATCAGTTTTTATTAAGTACTATAATGTCCATAGTAAGTGCTTAATAAATATTTTGTACACAAGTTATCAGTTAAATGTTGGGAAAAGAAATATTGAAGTGAAACCATCTTTTCCCTCAAGGAGCTGTTTCTACTGCAGTCAGGGGGTAGGGAGGAAGTGGAAATACTCATCAGATAATAAAACATAAGATATATACAAAATAAAACCTAAATAAGAATAGAAGGAATGCAGAAAACTGGGAGAAAACTTTCATAGACAGTCTCTGAGGGCATGACTGGATTTGGAATATTGCTGTGGAGCAGAAAATGATGAGTTGTTAATTTAGAAAAACATGGGAAAACTTTGACTTATGAAGTAAGATGCTATCCACCTTCAGAGAAACAGATGATAGGAAGAAATAAAAATAGTACAATCTTACACATATGAGTGTATATATGTACATATGTGTATGTTTATAGAGATCTAGATATTTGTATTTGTATATTCATGCTTAATTCCGGCCTCCTTGAGGGGAAGGAAGAGGGAAAAAATAAAGTAAAAAGTACACAGTAGAAAACAAAAGAAAACGAACAAGGAAGCAAAGAAAAACTGGGCAGTTTGAAAATGTGGTATAGTATTTATTATACAGGTTTTCTTGGAATGGAAATTTATAGAATCCTCTTTTATGGTTTGTTGTATAAATGGCAATTTTTTTCCTCATTGTGTATTTAAATTTAAAATTTTCAAAATTTACAAAAAAAACCAAAAACTAAACCAAAATAAATGTACAATGATGGGAGTGGGAAGAATCCTAATAACTGGGAGATTTAGGAAAAACTGCTAAAGAAAGTAGCACTTCAGCTAAGCCTTGAAGGAAGTCAAGAGTTTTGAGAGGTAGAGGCTTTCTAGGCAAAACTGAGATGGGAAAAGAAGTGTCATGTTTAGGTCAATCTGTGTAGATGACAGAGCTTTGAGAGGAGTCCTATGTACACAATCTAGGAATATAGGTACCAAACAAAGGATCTTGTAGCATCATTAAGAACCTAAAGTTGATGCCAAGGAAAACTAGGTTTTTCTTTGGATTGTGTTGAACCAGGAAGACTTTTAAACACTTTCCATATTCAATGTCATATACATTTATTCATTCAAAACACTACTGCTGTTCTGATTACAAATAACTTCCCAATCCTGACTATTTCTGGATAGGACAGTTTTGAGTACAGTGGTTACTTTCTCCATTTATCCAAAAAAATTTTTTTTAACCTATTAAACTCTTCATCTTTCATTATGATATCATATTTTCATCTCCATAAGTACTATGTTTAAAAATCTTCTCTCTTCTTCCAATGCAAAGAAAGGTAAAAAACAGAACTGATCTTAAAGCACTCACAACCTAATAGGGAAAACAACAAACTAATGACTATGTACAAATAAGTTCTATATTATATATGTAAAAAAATTTTGTACATATTTTGTAACTATATATGTGATAAATTGGTGTAGTCTCAGAAGGAAAGCACTAATGTTAAAGCCTGGGAAAGGCTTCTTTCTTGAGAATAGGATTTAATAGAGACTTGAAGGAAATCAGGGAAGTTGGCATCTAGTGAAATACTGTCTTTTTTTAAAGACATAAGACTAAGATTATATTCTTTCCTCCTCTGGAAGCACTATGGTTATTTCCAAGAGGAAAAAAGGAAATAAGGTGGAAAACGGTAAATGAGTGTCCATTTTTTAATCAATGACTTACCACTTGCCAAAGAAAGGGCCTCCCACATTCCAATTTCTTTTTTAAACAATGTGAAAACAATGGCATCATTCCCAATTTTGGCTTTGCTGTTAATATCATCTATGGGAGCATAGAGAAATGCTTCAAATAAAAATGGAGGATAGTTGACCTATCCAAAAGGGGAAAAAAGAGATAAATTAATGTAAATGTATGTCTTAAAACAAGCTATTAAAAGAAATAAATACTAGGAAGAAAATAATGATTGTGATAAAATTATTGCAGGTTGTAGAAGATTAAGAACAAAACTAATGGTACAGGAGAGGGAAGGACCAAACATTTATATAGTGTCTGATAAATACTTTTTATAAATATTATTTCATTTGATTCTCACAACAACCCTGTGAGGTGGATACTATTATCATCCCTTTTTGGGAGAATAACTGTGGCAGACAGAATTAAATGTTTTAATCCAAGTCACACAGCTAGTGTCTGAGGCCATATTTGAATAAAATCATCTTGACCCCAAATCTAGCTCTCCATGCACTGTATTACCAGCTGCCTCAGCTTAGCAGGAGTCCTGGATCAAGTGTCAAGGAGCAAGATTTGAATCTAGTTCTTCAATACACTATCCGTGTGAGATCTTGGGCGAGCCATTCACTTCTCCGAGTCTCATTTGTTTCCTCATCTAAATTAGGGCCATGAACTAGATGGCTTTTGAGATCCTTCCAAGTCTAGATCTTATGATCTTTGAGCTTGTTTTGCTTACACCAGCTTTTCTCTGAAGCTCCCATCATCGTGAATCTGATGCTATTTGATTATCTGATACTGGGTGGCTATATCTGGATTTAAATTCATCTAAATGTTAATTTTTTTTTTAATTCAGAGCTATAGGGAATTTTATTCCCATATAGCATATTATGACCAACATTGCCCATCTGCTTCCGTCTTGTAACAGGTAACAAATCACCAAGTAACAGAAAAGGGAGGGCAAGGTGGGGAAAGATAAAGTAGAACAGGGCGCCCCGCGGGCTCTTTGCAAGGAGCCCACCTTGAGGTAATTTTCCGTGCAGAAGATGTCGGCGTTCCCAGGCCGGACGCCTCGGAGGGGCAAAGAGAGGTATACCGCGGACTCGGTCTGCTGCCAGCTGTAGTCTTTTATTTGCAGGGGTGGCATCTTCCACAAAGGCCCTCAAAGGAAGGACACCAGCAATGCGTTACTAGCCGCGCTCCTCTCAGTTGCTAAGGAAGCCTGACCCTTCCCAAAGCTCTTCCGGGGCAAGTTGGGCTAGGTAAGGCCTTCTCCGGGAAGGGAGAAGACTGGACCTGCGAGGCCGACGCCCCACTATTCTGAGCCCCTCCCAGTCCCTCCTCCCCAGGCGGAGGCTTAGACCACGCGTTTCTACTCTCTGGCGCAGGTCGCGTGCGGTTTAGTTAGTGCGTGAAGGACTGAGATCGGAGACCAAAAGGTTTTGGGGGTTGTTTTTTTGTTTTTTTTTTTTTTTTTTTTTTGGAGGGGAGGAGGAGAAGGGGTGTTTTTTTTTTTTTTTTTTTGAGGCACCGCGCAGCCGCATAATGGGAACGGAAGCGCATAATCTGTTGCAAGGCTTTGATAGGTGAGGACGAGGTCGAACCTCGTAGTGGAATAACGTCTACGTCTGGGGCAACTTTCACGCAGAGACTGCGCTACTCCGCGCCAGGCCTCGGCTCTCTTTGAGGGCCGGTCATTACACGTGGTAGGTGGGGAACGAGGAGGGGGAAAGTACTACACCTGCTATGCAAACAAAAGCTAGCCCCTGCGAATCCGCAGGCTCATTGTGGCCGTCAATATAGACTCCAGACACGGAAATCCTGCTATGAGGAGCCCGAAAAGATGCCTTAACCAGCATTTTTGAGAATCATTAATAATAAAATCACCGGCACTCAGTTTCCTCACGTGTAAAATGAAAAAGTTTGGACAGTTAAGGTCCCTTTTAGCTGTACTATATTGTTGTGTGATTTTGAGGAGTCCAGAAGTTTTTCTAAAGTTCCAGGCCTGGGGAATGTGTGAGTGAAAAAGCTTATGCTTACTATATTAACATGCTTCAATAGATGAGCAGTGGATAAGCTCTCTAAACCGGTCCCCCAAAGACCTGATTTCAAATGTGACCTGATCATGTTCAGGCTGTCAATCTTCCTTTTCTTTCTGCATCTTTCTAAATCTTACTTTCAAAGTCGGTGCTTCTATTGACATCCATATTGCCTTCTTCATAGGGCAGCTTGCTCAATTGACTTTGATAATTAATAGCCTTCTATTGGAGGTCCAAGGTAAATTAGAGCTACTTGGATACATAGTTGCACAAGATGAAGTGAGGAATGACTGAGATAATGGATACCAATAATAGTTAACTTTGACATAATGTTTCAAAGTTTGCAAAGTATTTTTACATAGATTATTTTATCCTCAAAACAACTCTGGGAATTAGAACTCTCCCACCCCCATTTTATAAAATGGGTAACAGGCAGACACAGGTTAAGTAATTACTATTTTGCCCAGGGTCACACAGCTAGTAAATATCTCAGGGACTGTGGTAGTAATATAGGAGAGAACATATGGAGACATATTTGTATTTTTGTTCTTGCTATAACTTCTTAGTAAATATTCCCTTGTATTAATGACTAATTGGTGTTAATTGGTTAAATGATACTGGGATACTAATTATTGGCAATAGGTATGAGGTAAAATTCACTGGAGTAATAGTATTAGAAGAGACACACAGCCCCTTAGGATATTCCTAGAACTCTGAGAGCATGATGTAACCAACTATGCTCTAAGAGCAATTTGCCAGTATGCATGTGGATTGAAAAAGTAAGTCCTAGAGCCTTGATACATAAAGTTAAAGATAATAATGAATTTAGGGTTTTATCTAAAATAGTCTTATCATCCTGACTTTATTTTCTTTTTTTTGAAAGAGTTCCTAGACTATTAGATCAAGGTAATACCATAGATATTTTTTAGCTACATTTTTGCAAGATATTTGACACAGTAGTGCTTGCTATTCTTATATCAACAATGATTGAATGACCCGACTCACAAAGCAGAGTTAAGAGTAATTTTGACTTGTAGATCTTTTAATGGAATGTCCCAGTGAACTGTATTTTTTTCTGAGATATTTAACATGTTTATAATGACTTGGATAAAAGTATACAAAAGTGTATTTATCACATTTGCAGATCTCACAAAGATAAGAGGCATAGGCAATACACAGAATGAAAGTCATTTTGTAAAAAGATCTTAATAAGTTGGAACACAGGATTGAACCCAATAAAATGAAATTTAAAAGGGAATAAAAGTAAATATTTTCATTTGTGTTTAAGTTATCAGGTTCACAAGGGCAATATGGAGGTGATATGCCTAGACAACATTTCATCTGAACAAATAACCTAGGTTTTGATTGACAGCAAGCTCAGTGTGAGTTGACAAAGCACTCAGTGAGTATCATAGCAGCTAATATAGCTAATATAATATTGGGCTGTATTGAAAGAAATAGTATTTGGGATTGAAAAAATAATAATCGACTATATTCTGCCCTGAACAGAACACATCTGAATAAGGAGCCTGAACAGAAAGTTTAGAAAACCTGGAATAAGACAGAAAGTCGGTCAGAGACAAATAAAAAGATTGCCGTGTGTGTGTGTGTGTGTGTGTGTGTGTGTGTGTGTGTATGTATGTATATAAAATAAATATATAAATTATGTAGAAATTGCTCTCTTCTTTCTAGTTTTTAATGACACTATCCTTTCTTGGTTCACCTATCTATCTGACTGCTACTTCTCAGTATACTTTGCTATAGCATCTTCATCAAGTCATATCTGCTAACAGTAGGTATCTCACAGGGCTTTGTTCTGGGTCCTCTTCTGTTCTCCTTCTACACTATTTCACTACCTGATCTCAACAACTCCCATGGATTTAATTACCATCTCTATGATATTTATCCAGACCTAATCATTTTACTAACCTTCCATCTCATATTTTCAAACTGGACATCCATTTCAAACTAGACATCACATAGCCATCTTAAACTCAACTTGTCCAAAACTGGACTCATTTTCTTTCTCCAAACCTCCTCAACTTCCTAACTTCCTTGTTACTATCCAGTATGAATCACATTCTTCCACCTCCCTGACTCCCAACCTAAGACTTACCAATTTTGTAACATTTCTTTCATCCAATTTTTCTCTCTTCTGATGTTAACACAACTTGGTGAAAGTTTTCAACTCCTCTTTGATTTTCTTACTAAGTATTAGTTGTCACTTATTCAATAGTACCAATTCTTTAATTTTATTTTGTACTTTATATTTACTGACACCTTTTCCATTTTCTTCTTTTTCTCCCTGCCTGAATGCATTTAAATCCCTGTAAATTCCTATAAAGCAAGGACCAGGTCTTAACTAAACTGTGTCAGCTTCCCCAGAGTTAACACCATAAATTGCACACAGTAGATACTTTTTAACACAAGCTTGTTACATTGAATTTCAACCAAATTTAACCCAAATCTTATCAGTTCTTAATCCAGTCTTTCCCCACATTGAACTCTCTCTTCAGTGAACTTTTATTAGTATTCAGTTGTTGCCTTACATTATTTTAATTGTTTAAATATATAAATTTTATTTCCACAAATGATTGTAACTTCTTCAATCTTTGAAGGCAGACTATGTTATGTTAACACAGATCCTAGTTTCCTTTTGAATTGAATGCTTTTCAAAAGGTTTATTTGTAAGTCTGCTGTTTGGAATATGAAAGATATGTTTTTCATTAAAACAATGTTTTATATATATATTTATATTTTAATGGCCTAGGATAAGTTCCTAAAGTAGTACACAAACCATAATACAAGTGGACTATGGTGCTAAAAGTACTGTTTCAGTGATAGATCAGTTTATGTTAAAACTTTTTGTATAATAAAATATATTGTAAATTCCAATCTGAAATACCAGTTTGCCTTGGCTGCATGAGGTGGTATATTGGTTGGGTGCCAGTTTTCTTGGACACTTGTTAATTTTGCACAAATACTTGACAAGTCACTTCAAGGGCAAGGATTTCTCAGGGTATAATGAATTGAGGATTCTGACACTATGCCTGTACTATGAACCCCACCCTCCACTGCCAGTTGTCTTCCCATAGTAAAAAAAGAAAAATTTAAAAAGCATCTTGAGGTTAGGGACTATCTTTTTTTTTTTTTTTCTCATATCTCCAGCACTAATAAATACACTGCCAAGTTCATACTAATCTCTTTAATAAATGCTTGTTATTTTGACTTTAAATTACCTACATGACGCATATAGTCTCTGATATGACTGTTTTTTGGCTTATTTCTAAGTAAATTGTTCATAAATCAAAAACTGTATTTTTTCCTTCTCATAACACAATCTAGACATAATGGACACTCAGATATTTGTGGACTAACTTTTTTCTTAGGTGTTTGACCTAGATCATTGATTCCCAGCATTTTTATTCTCAAACCTCTTTCAACAAGAACAAAAATTGTGTTATGATGCCCAAGGTAATTTAATATAATATTCATAGTGTTCTTTTAGATTTAATTACGTGTTTACAAAAATTATAACTTTTTATCTCTAAAAGCTACAAACAACTACAGAAACAAACTTGAAATGCTTTAAACATGCACATTTGCATGTACTTGTTGACACAAAGGAAAAACATTTGTAGCCTAATTGGACAATAATTTTACTGCTTAAGATATCCTTAAATTTTTTAGCTTGAACACCATGAATCATTGGAGGGAATCCCTTGAATTGGAACCACTGCCTTAGATATTCCCTCTCATCTATATTAAGATAAGATAAAATAAGTAAAATGTAACCTGTTTCATAGCCCTTCTCAGATGAAGAATTCAGAGATATGTGGAAGATTAGTATGAATTGATGCAGAGTGAAATAAGCAGAACTAGAAATCAATCTATATGGTGACTACAAAAACATAAAGAAAGGTAATATAGAAAGACTTATGATGTTTTGCTTTAAGTCCAGCATGAGGCATATATTTTCAAATATGTCCAGTGTGATTTGTTTTGCTCACTATTTGTTATGGGTGGGTAATAGGGGAAGGAGAAAATTAGGGAAGGGGGGGGAGAAGTAATATTTTTTAAAAGATACTCAGAAAACCTTTTTAAAAGCTCATTTCTACTCATGTTTACATACTTGCACCTTTAATTCCTTTAATCCTATATTCACATTTGTATCTATACCCTGATATTCCCTTTGTATCTTTTAGAACTGTCCAGATTTGGCTGCAAAATTCCTTTTTCATGTAAATTTCCCTATACATTCAACAAAATACTCCTTAAAAACATTCTATACCCTATGATGAGTGACATTTTGGTAAACCCAATTTTTGAAAATTCAGAAACTTCTTTTATATGGCACTTCAAGGTATTTAAAATATTGTCCTTACAACATTTCTATGAGCAAGGTAGTAAGTTTATTCTTAAAAGAACTACATTATTATTTCTGTCAAAGAGGTTCTCAAGCTTTTTGTGGTTGTGGAGAAACCCTTATGCACTGTTTCCTAAAGTCCTATTTAATATAGAAGATACAAATTAAATTTAAAGGAACTCCAAGGCTCATTTATAAGACCTAAAATCCAGTTCTTCAGTTTTATAGAACTAGAAAAGGAAATGCCTTATACAAAGTGTTGGTTTCATTAACAGTAATGCTAATGAATTCTGGGGCCACAATGCTACATAATGCTTACCTGTACCAATATATGGACAAAGATGCTTGTCCCTTGCTATAAGACAAGCCCTGGTACTTAAATAAATAGGCATTTTCTCTTTAAAAATTAGCTTTATTTGAAAGAATTTACTGCAAAATAACAATATAGGAAAACTTACAATACATATTATTCAAGAAAGCCTGCCATACATAGTTTCTACTAATAGTAGATGTATTCTGATAAACAAACACTCCTTTTACTATGCACACATGACATTTGGCATAATCTTTGAAATGAAAGGCCAACAATAACTCATATTATGAACTGTCTGGATGGCAGTAACTGTAACTTTTCTTACTACTTTTCTATTTGCCACTAACCTGAAAGGCCACAGTAATGTGAATTAAAAAAAAAATGGTGGAAGACAATAAATTATATTCCTTCAGAAGTTCTTACATTTAAGAATGGTGTGTAGGGGGAGAAGAGAAAGGAATAAGATGATTTACAAATTAACTATACTTTGTAGGAATCATTTTAAACTTAAATTTTCTCATAAAGAAAATAGAATTGGCTTGTCATTATAAAGAAATTGAGAATATTTAGTTTAATAGAAGCATTTAAATAATTGAATATGAACACTTACTATTTAATCATTGAGCCAATTTTATTTCCCTGAAGATAGTAATCCATATACTATCCAAATAAAAAAGCCTAAACCATTCTGAGCAAATGATATGAGCAAGTCATATCATTGTCTTTTCTCATTTAATTTTTCCTCAAAGTTACTTGAGTTAGCAATTCATGAATCATTTAATAATAAACACTTCTTTAAACTTACACAACTGAATCAAAAATGAGAAATCAGTTTCAAAAAAACAATATGCTGAAATACCAGGCAAAAGCAAAGTGCTGAATTTTTTCCTAAATATAATTCTTATACAAAAGCAGATTCATAAAGAACACTGCACATTCAAGTTTAAAGTCATAATCAACATAATCAGTCCAAAAACTGCTAATAGACTGATCTTTTTTTTAATATATCGAGAACTAAAACCATTATCTCTTCAATCAATTTGATCATAAATACATGATCAGATGACTAAAAAGAACAAGTCAGCTATGTAGTATCTGATTCAAACCAGCATCTAAATTGTATAAAAATGAACACATATTATTAATACAGTAATACTTCATTAAGTCAGAACTTGAATAAATAAAAAGTATCAAAATTGGAATTTTTTTAAAAAGTAGTAAAATTTCTATTCTGTTCAAAAGATACATGTACTTATTTGAATTAAATCAAATGGCTAGTAGAGGGACTGCAATCAAATGATAATGCTTTGTGATTAGCATTTTATTTATATGTAAACAAATATTTGCTTTTAAGGTGCTTACAATTTTCTTAAATTATCTGATAATCTTGTACATGTGAGTTTTTCTCCTAAATATCTTTCTTTATATGGAATACAAAAGTCCAATTCAGTACTTATCTTAATCACAAATTCAGAACTAGTTTTGTTCAGGTTAATGATGTTTTACATTATCCTAATGATTAAAAAAAAAAAAGAAAAACATTGGTCATTATTATCTGGAGTGGGAAAGGGGAAGGAAAAGGAAATAATGGTGGAAATCTGTTATCAGAAAGGCATTACTATAAGTATACAATTTGGTGTTTTGAAGGAATACTATTTAATATTTTCATTTAAAAATATATACAATTTATTCTAGCCTACAAAAAGTCTTGTGAAATAATTAGATGACTACGACTATGTCAAAAATAAATTTTAACCATTGATGATCACACAGTATAAGTTTAAAAGCCTGAGGTGTCAATTTGAACTTTATAATTAAATAGCATATCAACATTACTAACCACATTAAATAATCCTCCTATACATTGGGATTTTCCAGCTAATCATTTCTTCTTAAATTATGCCTGTAAGAGATGACCACATTTCCAAGAAGTATTTATTCTACTATGAATATCATGAATTGCTAACATTAAAATTATCCTTCTCTCCCAGTTCAAGGACACCAGGCCAGCCACCAATCCTTAAACAGTGATGTTTCACATACTTCATAGAGTAGCTTAAAACACACCATCATATGAAACAATTAGTATTACATAGTAATTTTGTCATAAGAATAAATGTTGGACAAAGTCTGGAAACTTTTTTTTTCCAATTTGAATTACAGTAATTTTGCCACAGACCACAGCACTAATGCATGTGTTAATTCAGACATGCTCTAATTTATAATCAGAACAAAACTCAAAAAAAAAAATTAGTTTCAAAAATACATGTCACCAATGTGGAACACACTCAGATTTGTATAAAAGTACTGAACTAATATCCCAAAAAGAGGCATATGTAAACAGTACATAAGGAAGGAATAGTTTTAATATGAAACAGTCATTTAAGTCACATACATCATGATAAGAAGCAGGACTTTCTTTTATAAAAGATAACATTTTGACTAGCAGGCAACGTCATCTATATAACATGAAAAGTACTGGTAAGTGAAGATGAAGTCCTTTAAATATAACTAGAGATAGCGTTACTAACAAGAATGAGAAAAATAAAAAAGACATACTATTTTTGTAGAAACTTCAAAATTAGAGTCCTCAACTTTTGAAGCCTCTCTTATGAGTGACCTTTACATCAAAATAGCTTATTCAATATCTTTCCCTCTATCTTTTGAGACAGGATCCCCTGTCCCTAAAGTCCACCCCACATCCAATAGAAGGTACCATTTACCTATCACTGGATAATTAAACAGGCAAAAGTATGTCATCCAGATGACCAGATGGTATTGGGTGGGGTTTTTCAAAGCTGTGAAAAAACTTGGAAATTAAAACAGCAACTATGGGTTTAGAAGAATAGAAAAAGAAATTTTTAAAAGGAAGAATAGTTAGGAAAACTGATCCCAGGCTATCTATTCCAAAATACCTCACCAACATTCCTCATGCTGCATATTTTTTCATTTCATTTTGTAATATTCCTTGAGACTCACCAATTAGAAATTCATTTGGGTTAAAAAGCATTCTATACTTTTAGGGGGATTTGATAGCTTTTAGCCATTGGCATGTAGAATAGATTAAATGAGCCATAGCTATTGATTAACACTTTCTACACCTAAAGTGTTGGGAGTAAAGGAAGAGGTAAAAGGGAGGGAAAGGTCAGTGCTAAGGCTGGTTGAAGAGCTTAACAGGCATGTCTGTATATGGCCAAGATGTCAGCATCCTAAAAAAGCCATAGAATCAACAACCAGCTTGTTTTTCTCCCAAAAGCTAGATGAAACAGCTATACTAAAGGAATGGATGTTTAGATTAGATGGGAGATTGGTAATAGAGAGCTTTGAGGAAGGTAGGGCTGAGATATGATCCTATCAGGGAGTAGCTGGGACAGCATGAGGAAATCTAGGGATCTGCAGAAAAGAGGCAATATGTAAGAGGGAAATGCAGAAACAAAAATATTAAGGCAACAGAAGACAAAATTTTATTTACTTAAAAACACTGCCTGAGGCTGACCCTGTACCAGGAAAGGGGTAGGAAGGACCCTGTTTTCCTTTTTCCATATCCTCCCTCTTCTATGGGCCATTGAGCCCTTCCTCAAAGACCCACAGGTCAGGTTACACTGTAATTCAGCTACAATATGAATTAATTAGGCTTTTATGGGCTAGCCTAGAAACCTAACCACTTCTTATAGATATTATTTCTATGGCAAAATGTGTTTTGAGTTCCAAATTTACTAATTTTTAAAAAATATACCACATTTGTAAAGGGACTTGCCTGTATCCTTTAAATTTAAAAAAAATCTAAAATTGTATAGGTTTTTTTCATGCCTTTTTACATTAGCAAAAGAAATCTAAAGCCTCTTCAGCTGCCTCCAAAAATAATCATTGTTTATATATTATTTCAACATTAATTATAAAATAGTTAACAAAGTAAAGGACATAATACACATCAGCTGTTTTAACGGGTGCAAAACAAACAAGTTCAAAAGATTATTAGATGAAGATTCTTGATACTTTTTTTACCTGGGATTAAAATCAATAGTCAAGGTTAAAGCACACTGTGAAGGAGGTCGTTCTATTGGGCAGTGTTGGAAGCTTTTAAAAAAAACACTAGATTTCTTTGTATCCTATTTTGTCATCTATGCAGAACAATCACTAGCCAAGAAAATGTCCAGTTTTATTTACACAATTATTCTAATTTTGACAATAACTCTTTAGAAATGCTTTTTAAAATACCACACAATTTAAAGTAAAAATCAGAACAGATCTAATTCTAAGCACTCTTAACTGATAAGCACAATTTATTTTTCTGTACAAACTAAGCTAATTCTATTCTAGTGAATCTGCAACATCTTTATAACCAACATGGTAGAAACTCCAATGTTATATCAAGACAAAACCTCGTGATAAGTTTTGGTAGAGGAATTGCCATTGTGAAAATTTCCACTATTAACACAGCCTTTTTAAAAGGTCTCTTGACATTTTTAGCCAAATGGAACAAGGACAGGGCTTCCAAGCCTGGATAGAAAACATTTTAAGATTTTTTTGCTCAAAAATTTTTTCTTGTTACAAAAGAAACCTTCCAAGAATGCAAAGAGTACTGCATCAGACAAATATCTCTGATGCTGGAGAATTTATATGGCATGCCTTTGTGCAAATCTTTTCATTACAAATTCTAATACTTCCAGGACAGTCTACCACTGTCCAGATAAGATATATATATATTCAATCCCTTTTTGGTCAAACTGAGCCAATCTATTGGTATTTGGCAATAGCTTATCTTTCAAAGAACAGTTAAGTATAGGAACATACTAAAAGTACTACTGCTCTAAACATACAAAAAATTCGACTATTAATATACAATTCAGATATGGTAAATACATTGTCAGAATCAAGTACATGTGGTTTCCATTTCAATATTTACAAGATAATATTTACTAATGTTGTTGCAAGCCTAAATATTTGAATGAAAACCCTCTTGATTATAAGTACATAACTTCTATATGAAAATGGAGCATGAGAAAAGAATGCTACAAACCAAATATCTTTAAATTTATTGGGGAGAGGTAAATTTATTTTGTTTTCATAGAAATAGCTAGCTGCACATCATAAAGAGCAGTGTAATTCTAAGTAGAAAGCTAAAGGAAATGCAGAATCAATTTAAGCACAGAATACACCTCAAATATTATCGTGTAGAATGTTAAGTGGACTCCGGAGAACAAACATTGAAATGCTCTATTCACAGGATCTATCTAGCTTTGTATAATATACACAAACAGAAGAAATCACGATCTCATTCTAAGAGTAGAAATACCACATGCAATGAATCATTTTTTAAAATCTTCACACAAAAGCCAAAAAAAAAAAAAAAAGTAATTGGCTAAGTTGATTACTTAAAAGTTTACAGCAATTACATATTTCCAACAAAAATACAATGTAGACAAATTAGGAATTTTACACACTACTGACTACCAACCAAGTGGCAGGAAAAGAAAAAAGGACTGACTATGGTTTAACTGGCATTATTAAGTGCTAATTTTCACAAAATGCTATCTACCTAGATTGGGGGTTCATCTATTTTTAAACTTCCTAAAAATATGTATGTTATTTACCACAGCTTTTGAGGATTTTCAGTACTTAACTTTAACTAAAGTCAAACAGAAAAAACAGACCAGAATTAAGTTCCTACTATATGTGTACAACATCTTCCTAACTGCAACATACATAGATAATGCACTGATAAGGAATATTTTCAAATGTGAAAGTAAATAAAATTGAGATAGCTGAAAAAATCTGGTATTGTTTATTTAAACACAAAATATTCTTAAAACAAGCTAAATGGACCCTAACAAAAGGGGATACTAAATTCTGTTTTATATGGTGTATTCAAAGTTCAGCACTTTGGTATAATTTATTCCATTAAAAAATACATTTGGATTCACTAATTCTGGGTTGTTGTTGTTTTTTTAATAGTTACAACCTATACGTAACCAATCTAAATTTTAGCAGATTGTTTTGAAGATTAAAGAGGCCTTTATTTCTGTATAAAATTTACAATAGTAATGAAGCTAAATATTTTAAAAACTAAAGGATAAATAATTGGCTTTATTTTTTTTTCTGTAATGTGAAATGTTAAGATCCTATGTAATAGCGATGGGAAAAAAAACTACTCTAAAAAACTGATTATCCATCAGAGCCCACTGCAGGTGGTCCAAAAGTTTCTCTCGTGCGCATTAACTGTACGTCTTTGTCAGCCATGCAAGTATCACAGCCCCATACTGCTGAAGCTTCTGCAGTCAGGAGGCCATAAGCAGTTTCAGTCATCCCTGTACAGATCCGGTGGAACCACTTCTGGCATGAAGCCTCACATAAGATGGCATCCTGATCATCATTCACTTCATTTGTACAAATGCCACAAGGATATACTGGGTCTGATGATGAATGGCCATGTCGACTAGGGTGGAGAGTGGTTTTGTTGCTCTTTTCAGAGTTACACCCATCAGCTGTAACTCTAGGTTGACGGGGCTTATTCTGAGTTCCATTTGCATGACTGTTGTTTGCATTATCAGTGCTGTTGGAGCGGTTGCTTTCTTGATTTACTGTATTGTTTCGACTAACATTTTTCAAGTCAATATTGCCCTGGTTTACAGTTTCATCCATATTGAGATGAGGGGGATGGGCAGAAGAATTCTGATTAGTGCTTTTAGTTGCTCCTTGACTAAAGTCTTGTTTTTGTGGGGGTGCTTTTGTTTGACCAAAAGTGTTTGGTGGAGGGATAAATGAATGATTTGATTCTAATTGGGAGGTAAAATTTGGATTATTTCCAGGGACAAAATTAGAAGCCAAGTCTGGATTGGATACTTGGCTGGCATTCTGTGGAGGAATCTGATTGAAGTTTTCAGCAGGATTTTGTCTAAAATGTTGATTAGACATATTAACATTCTGACTTATTGGACTATTATATGCTGGATTTCCAAAACCTGAATTATCATGTGGCCCAAAGTTAAAAGCATGAGGTCGATTAAAACCAATGCCTAAAGGATTTTGAGGAAATGGGTGTGGCTGGTTCCTAAGTGAGTAAGGACCACAGTATGGGGATGACATTCTTGGAGGTACATGAGGTGGCATTCTGAATGAGCCGTAGCCTCCAAATCCAGGATAACCAGGGCTAAGATATGGATTTGATGAAGGTAGAGGCTTATAGGAAATGGTATTATAATTGTCATCAAACGGATTAGCTGCTACTAGATGGTCAGCATTCGGATTTGGTGGTGGGGCATATTCAGACAGTGGAGGAAAAGAAGGCCCCTGAAATGAGAATGAAAAGTAAAATATGTATTATGAACAAAAGACTATAAGATAAATTATCTTTTTGTCACAGCACAAAATGACATCTTTTCTAGTCAGTATTTTTGGGCTTGTGCTACAGGAAATGTAATCCCTTACTTTTTTAAACTTTTAATTTTTTGCATTTCATAATCTTTTATTTGTATTTCATATTCATTTTTCTTTTTAAAAAATCCAACAAGAAAAGGTACCAAATTTAAATTAATCTTTATGTAATATTATAGAAGTACATGTTATTTTCATGAGAGATCACATAATTTACCTTTACTGCTATTACTTACAAATTTGGGGAAATAAGTCAATTAAGATACAAAAGATTCTAATTACAAAAATTTATTAACCTCTGAATAACTATAAAATAAGAGAATTAGAAATAGATCTGAAATATTTTCTTAGCTACATTTCAGAAAGGAGTTGTTAAAACAAGGCATTTCAGGACTATAAAGTGGAAAAATAAATTTACTGATTCAGTCACATTGCAAATTTTATAATAGTGATTTTAGTAGAAAAATATCTCTATGCACAATGTATTTATCACTAGTTTTCCATTTTAAAAAGAATGCTTCAATCTATAGGGAATAAAAATGACCTAAGTCTTCAACTATATATTTTCAACCACATACTATAGAAGCAAAGGATGCCTACTCTACTACTTTGTGTATGTATAATTATTTCCATAATACCCAATTTTTATAATGCTTTAAAAAATTAGTTTCCCCATAAATATTTCAGAGTTTTATTTTAACTGAACTATATTGTCATATTTGAAAATAGCAGAGACTTAATAAAATATGACATAAGATTTTTCAATGATTTACAAGATTTCCTGTCTTTATTTCTTCTTGCCTAAATTTATGTCTCTAGGACACAAAAATAATTTTATGGAAAGTAAAAAATTTAGTCAAGAAAGAATTGTGATAGGATCTGCGAACTGGGGTAAATATTTAACCATGTCCAATTTCCTTTCTAACTGAAAACTGGATCAAGCCAGATCAAACCAAAAAGGGGAAAATGAGAGGAAAAAAAATTTTCATGGTAATTTACCTGGGTATTTGTTTTCCGCTTTTTCTTATCTGGGCTTCCAAGTTGTACACCTGGTCCTCCTAACCCATCCAGTCCACTGTCACCACCTACAAAGTTTTGATTCAAATAATATTTTTCATTTATAAGTAAGTATAATTATGCCAGTCCTATGAAAGGAAGTCTATTACAAGCATCACTTGTTTTTATTCTAGGAAGATGAAATTATCACAGGAAACAGCACTTACCTTTTGTTATCTTTAGAATATAAAAGCTCAGTAGCTTTACATCAGAATATTCTCAAATTGATCACATAACATGAAAATTATTAATTACAATTTCTATACTTTCAAGTAGTTTTTTAAAAAGGACTTATTCTAGTTTCATTCACCGTAAAATTACTACCAAAATGAGTTTGAATATTAACCCAAAGTTGTAGCTTCATCTAGTCTGACTGCTCTATATATTACTCCCCAAAAAACCATAATCACAAAAAATGAAACTTCTAATTCAATGTAAATCTTATGCTTCAGTTCACATATTCTGTACCTATTTTTTAGACTTTGCTATAATGTTTTTGCTACTTTCTCTTCCTATTCCCCAAAATCCCTTCTCCTAATGGGGAATTTTTCCTAGAACCTCCATTTGGGGAAGGTCCCAGACCAGACAGCCTTCATTATCTGGACTTCACCATTTGGTTGCTTTCCTCTTTCATTATTTTGAGCAAGGGCTCAAATGAGCAATGGCTCCATTCTTTAGACATCCTTAGTGTTTCTTTACAGTAACACTACTCCACATTTCACATCCCTTTTAATGTGTTGTCTTCTCCTATTAGGTTATAAGTTCCTTGTAGGCATGAACCACCTTTGTTTTTATTTGAATATATATACTCAGCAGTTAATACAGTAGTACTTAATAGCAGTTAGCACATAAATATTTAACAAATAATTGGTTGACTAACTGACAAGTCAGTGAATGTTCATATCTATGACTAAAAAGTTCCACCAGGATGTTAGGTTTGCCCCATATATATGGCTAATAGGCAAAGGGATGGAGAAACACAGCTATAACAAATTCTGTTTCACAAAGCCAGCTCATTACAGTACAATATCTAGGAGACTAAATTAATTACTACGCAATTATTAATCTTTTTGTGTGTCCTAGACGCCTCTGTCTAGTGCATCCTTCCTCAGAATAACACTTTTAAACAATGAAAGGGAAGATTAAATTTCAGCTAGAAGTCAGTGAAAACAAAGATGAATTTTTTTCCCCATGCATATTCTCATTTCAGAGCAACAGAAGCATAGCTCTACCATGATGGAAGAACTTCAGATAAAACCCTAGCAATAAACTGTGTCTAGTTTCTGGGAAGTAATCTAGTTAATCAATCAGTCGTGCTACTGAAAAGCCCAATTAAGTATCTACTGTGTTTCTGGCATTGTGCTAAGTGCAGAGAAGTTCAGCATCAGTAGACTGACCATTGGGTCTTGAACTATTTCATCATGGCAACTCACAAAATAAAATAAAGAATGCCCCACTCTTGTCTACTTTTCCAGTGAGAGTAGAGTGGCAGAAAAGATAGAAGATGCTGGAAATGACACTAATTGACATGCTATTGGAGGAGCTGAGTCCTATCAATCTAGACATGTAAACACTATAAAAGAAATCAGAGGGGCAGCTAGAGGGCGCAGTGGATAGGGCACCAGCCCTGAAGTCAAGAGGACCTGAATCCATCTGGCCTCAGACACTTAACAATTCCTAGCTGTGTGATCCTGGACAAGTCACTTAATCCCAATTGCCTCAGCCAAAAAAAAAAAAAAATCAGAAGACAAAAGAAAGGGAAAGCCATATGAAAATATTCTCTATGGAGAAGTGTTAAAGCCCATGCCTAGGTGAAGGGGCAGGTCAGTTCTCCGAGAGCCTGCA